>NW_027069554.1:1341491-1521491 GCF_002906115.3 Quercus suber | reverse complement strand
ACCAGGAAATCTTTGAGAAGCTGAATCTCAGGCGTAAGATATGGTCTGAGCGGTCTGTCATTTTAGATAAGTTAGATCCTGCCATTAGGGAAAACTTAGAGTGTAGGGGCTAGTTACCCTTGGTGGATATTTCTGATCCTCCTCCACCTGCTACCTTGATTCGAGAGTTCTACTCGAACATCTCGATCCGCGTCTATGATTCCAACACTTTAGTAAAATGTTGGATACAAGACGTAGAGTACACCATTACTCCTACGGTAGTGGCTGATGCTCTAGGGGTACCCTTGGTCCAGCACCTTGTCTACCCTTATGATGAGTCTCTAGTTTTGAGTGATGTCATGTCTTACATCACTGGGTCATCTATCCAGTGGGGTTCTGATCCTAGGATCACCACTACTGACCTTTCTGAGCTACACTATCTTTTCTTTAGGATAGCATGTCACTATTTTTGGCCCATTTCTCATCTGCACACCATTCCTCTCGAGAGGTGTGTATTTTTGTACGCTCTAGTTACTGATGCTCCTATCAGTTTTCCCCATTTGTTCCTTCGTTCTTTGAACGAAGTGTATAGGAGTTCATCTTCTTCTCATGCCCTTGTTCATCCTATTTTTATCCATAAGATTCTTCTTTATCTTGATCTTAGTGGTTTCCCTTCCTCGGAGCCTGTGCATGTTATTACTTCTATAGGTGCGTCTTTTCTTAGACAGAGGGCTGCTCACCATCGAGCTGGCTCTAAACACCCTAGGTCTACGCCTTCTGGGTCCGCAACTCCTCCCTCTTCTTCTACAAGTCCTGTTGGAGAGGATGTTCCTGATCCTGATGCTGCTGCTGCTGCTGCTATTCTTCCACCTCCATCGGATGACTTTGATATCCGACATACTTTGGAGACTGTCATGACCATTCAAGCGGCTCATGGTCAACTTTTGGTGGACCTTTTTGATGAGATCTATGCGTTGCGAGCTAATCTGGCACATCTTCGTTCACCCTCACCACCTCCTTTTGAGGATGGATTGTAATTGCCCTTTGGAATTTCGTCACAAAAAGGGGGAGTAGAGTTTGTAGAGGAGTTTTGTAGTTAGGGAGAGTTTTTTTGTTTTAAGGAGCTAGTGGAGTTGTTAGATTGTATTTAGGCGCTTCACCTTGTATATCATTTTTTTTTTTGGGATATTCATGTTAGGGGGAGTAACATTGATTGATATACATGTTTTCTATTTGATTCTTGTTTCTTTGGATTCACTGTTTATTGATTTATATTCTATGAGTTATTCATTTCATATATGTCTTTATTATGTGTTGTGTGAATCATACAAGAATGTTATACCTGTTTATATACTATTTTCTGTCACACATGCGTTTATGCGTTTGTTAAGTATTTCAGGAATATACAAGTTGATTCAATTGAGTTGCTGTCTACACTTGCAACTGATGGATAGTAGTTAGGATTGAATTTTGGTTTTATGAGCATTATTTTTGTAAAGGGTTTTTTACTTGTAAACTTTGAGCTTTTAGTTTGTGTTTTGTCACGGATTGCCAAAGGGGGAGTTTGTTAAGTTCTAAAGATTTAGGATTTTATGTATTTAGAATTCTAATTTGTATTGTTGGCAAACCATGATCAAAACAGGTTGTTTAGTCTTGTTTAGGCTTGCTCAAAGTTGGGTCTTTCATGTAAAGTTGGAATCGAAAGGCTGCAGATGCAGTGGTGCATTTGGCCTGGCTCGATCGATCGAATGAAAGGCTCGATCGATCGAATCTCGGGCAAAATTCTTTTCTGCAGAATTTTCCAGCTCAGCCCTAACTCATTAAACGTTTTGGGTTTTCTGTTTTTACCCTTGGTATATAAAGAAAAACCCTAGCCACATTTTTAGAGTTGCTCCAGTTGTATTGTTGCTCATACTTTTCTGTTTTATGTAAATCTTTTGTGAGATCTAGAGGAGCTTTTCTTTACACAAAACTTAGGGTTTTCAAGGTAGAGATTACTTCAACATCTTGATGATCAACTCGGTTGCTACCATTGAAGCTTAAAGAATAACAAGCGTGGGTGCTTGTAGCTGATTAGAGAATCCGAGAAAGAAGGAGTTCGTGAATTCGGAGCTTGCACATGGTCGTGTCAGTAAGTTCTACTGGTGGGTAGCATTAGGAAGTCAAGCGGGGAGCTTGTAAGTCCTTTTGTCTGAACTTAGATTCTTTCGTATAGTGGATTCAGTTTACCTTGAGGATAGTTATGTCAAATCCTCCCCATGTTTTTACCGTGTGGTTTCTTAGGTGATCATATCTTGTGTTATTTATTATTCCACTGCTTTATTTCTTGATATGATTATTTGATTGTGTTAACCTAGATTTGCAAAATTTGACTAAGTTAATCACTTGGCTAATTAACTAGGTTAATCCAATTGTTGTGTTTTAAGGGGTCTAAATAACTAACACGTGCAATTGGTCACGTACTTGGGAGCCGTGCATCAAAAGGAGAAATTGTCACTACAGAACAAGTCCAATTAGATATTGGGGTAAGGGTTCAACTGTAGGTTGGTATAAGGTACTGGGATTCCTTTACTTGTAACCACTTGTTGTGATAATAGTGGAATTTCGGGAGTGGTGACCTGAAAATTACCCGGTGGGCTTTTTGCCATATAGGTTTTCCCCATTCGTAAACAAATCACTGTGTCAATTTATTTTCCACTGCATACTTAGTTTAATTGGTGATTTGTTTGTGCTACCATGCGTTTAATAGTGGAATTTCGGGAGTGGTGACCTGAAAATCCCCGGTGGGGTTTTTGCCATATAGGTTTTCCCCATTCTTAAACAAATCACTGTGTCAATTTATTTTCCACTGCATACTTAGTTTAATTGGTGATTTGTTTGTGCTACCATGCGTTTGCATGTTAATTTGATTAATTAATTAAACTTGGCTAATTAATTAATTTAATTCATCACAATAGGTCAATACGTTTTTGGCCTATTAAGTGGTATCAGAGCAGGCACACTCTGATTAGGTTTAATCTTTGCTGTGTTGATCCATTGACCCCTGCTGTCATGGCTGTAACCGGCTTGAAGAGATCTTTGTTTTCAATTACATCCTGTTTTTCTAATCTCTATTTGTTTGAGTGTTTTAGAAAACACAAGTCTAAAAGTTATTTGAATTCTCTTATAATGACTATTGGAAAAGATCCCAATTTGACTAAGAAGAAACTAGATGGTCTCAGAATGAAAATGTGCAAAGGAGTTCGTCTGAGAAGAGTAAAGATTAAAGGCTTAGCTTGTATAAGGCAGATGAGAGAAAGTACCATTCCCACTGATCTGGCATCTAAGCATGAAGTGTGTTTTATGATGAAATCCGCATTTAAAGTTATGAACACATGTTTGTGGTACCTTGATAGCGGTTGCTAAAGACTAATGACTGGAGACCGATCTCTCTTCAAGGTTTTTGAGTAGAAGAAATGTGGCAATGTCACTTTTGGTGATGGGAGCAAGTCACATATTAAAGGGAAAGGAATCATCTCTCTACCTAGACCACCGAACATTGTAAATGTTCTTTATGTTAAAGGTCTAAGGGTGAACCTGTTGAGCATATGATAGATATGTGATCAAGACTTCATGGTACTATTCTCAAAAGGAAAGTGTCTTGTCATGGATGAGTCTGGAAAGAAACTCATAAGTGGTGTTCGCACTTTAGACAACTGTTATGGATTGGTTCCTAATGGTGATATTGTATGCAATAGCATTTGTTTGCCAAATAAAGATCTATGGCACCAACGGATGGGACATGCTAGTTATAAACATCTTTCTATTGTATCTAAGCATGAATCAGTCTTGGGGATACCAAAGCTTAATAGAATGAGCAATGTAATGTGTGGACCATGTCAGCTTGAGAAACAGACAAAATCTAAGCATCCGGGCCCTTAGACATCAGCTACATCTAGGCCATTGGAGCTTCTACATTTGGATCTTATGGGTCCAACTAGAACCGAGTCTCTTGGTGGTAAAAGATATATCATGGCTATGGTAAACGACTTCACTAGGTACACTTGGGTCATTCTCCTTCGATCCAAGTCTGATACTCCTGAGCACATTGAAGTTTTATGTACAAGACTGTAGAATGAAAAGAGCCTGAAGATTGATCAAATTCAAACTGACCGTGGTAAAGAATTCAAGAACTTATATATGGAGTCTTTTTGCAAAAAATCAAGTATATCTCAAGAATTCTCTACTCCTATTACTCCTCAGCAGAATGGTATGGTAGCAAGAAAGAACAGGGTTATTTAGAGCCATGTTGTATAACAAAGATGTGGCTAGAAACTTGTGGGGAGAAACCGTTAACACTGCATGTCATACAGTTAATAGGGTGTATTCCAGACTCGGTACCAAAAAGACTCCTTATGAGTTATGGAAAGGAAGAAAGCCGAATGTGAAGTATTTCAGAATCTTTGGAAGTACTTGTTTCATCCTCAAGTATAGAAAGAATGTGAGAAAGTTTGACTCTCGAAGCGATGAAGGTATATTTCTGGGTTACTCCTCCACAAGCAAGGCTTATCGGGTATACAACAAAAGAACTATGAAGGTAATCGAGATAGTAAATGTTGTTATTGATGAGTCTTCAGATTCCGGTTCTGAGAAAGATATTGAGGAACTCCCTAAAGAAATTCTTCCTCCTGAGTCTAAGGAAGTTTAAGAAATTATTAAACAAGAACTTGCATCTCCAAGTACTCCCAGTGTTATGGAAGATTCTGTAGATATACCCACTTCACCAGATTCTGAATCTCATGAAAAGAAAGGACCTTCCTCCAGAATTAAATTATATCATCCTCCAGAAGTTATTGTGGGAAACATGAATGAACTCACATTAAGGAAACGTACAGTTGATAAATGTGTTGATAACTTTATGTCTTATTCTTGTTATTTATCACAGGTTTAACCTACAAAAGTTGAGGAAGTGCTTCAAGATGAAAGTTAGGTCGAAGCAATGCATGATGAACTACTCCAGTTTCAGAGGAATGATGTCTAGACTCTAGTACCTAGACCGGAGGGTGACCACATCATTGGCATAAAGTGGATATTCCGCAATAAGACTGATGAAGAAGGCAATGTGATCCGCAACAAGGCTTGGCTTGTAGCTCAAGGATACTCACAATTGGAAGGAGTAGACTACGATGAAACATTTGCCCTACCTGCCCATATGGAGTCCATCAGAATTCTACTTGCCCTAGCATGTCATCTGAAGTTCAAACTTTATCAGATGGATGTGAAGACTGCTTTCTTGAATGGGCTACTTAAAGAGGATGTCTATGTGGCTCAACCAAAAGGATTCATTGATCCATACTTTTCGGATCATGTGCTGTAGAAGGCACTTTATGGGTTGAAGCAAGTCCCTAAAGCTTGGTATGATAGACTCACACAATATCTGGTGTCACATAGGTTCACAAGAGGAAAGGCTGATCAAACTCTCTTCATCAAAAAGGAAGATGGCGAGTTGATAGTTGCTCAAGTCAATGTTGATGATATCATCTTTGGATCAACTAAGGATGAACTTGCTCATGGCTTCTCAAAACTCATGCAAGCCAAGTTCAAGATGAGCATGATTAGAGAGTTGACTCACTTCCTTGGATTGCAGATTCATCAACAAGATTTAGGTATATTCCTATCTCAATCTAAATATGCTAAGAATCTTGTGAAAAAGTTTGGTTTGAAATCTGCTAGTTCTGTTAGAACCCCTATGAGCCCAAATGTTAAACTCACTATGGACTTGTTAGGCAAGAGTGTTGATCCTTCTCTATATAGAAGCATGATAGGTAGTCTTCTTTACCTTACTGCTAGTAGACCTAACATTAGTTACAGTGTTGGTGTGTGTGCTAGATATCAGGCTAACCCCAAAGAATCTCATTTGACTACTTTAAAAAGAATTATAAAGTATGTCAAAACCACTTCTGAGTTCAGTGTATGGTACAGCAAGGACACAAATGATGTCTTAGATGGGTATTCTGATGCTGATTGGGCTGGGAATGCTGATGATAGAAAAAGTACATCGAGCGGTTGTTTTTATGTGGGTAACAATCTTGTAACCTGGATGAGCAAAAAGCATAACTCCATCTCTTTATCCACTGCAGAAGCTAAGTACATTGCTGCCAATAGCTGTTGCATCCAACTCCTCTAGATGCAAAAACTCTTTCATGATTATGGTATTTGTCAAGAGCATCTCACCAATTATTGTGACAATACCAGTGCCATCAATATCTCTAAGAATCCGTTTCAACATTCTTGAACTAAACACATAGAGATTCGACATCACTTCATTCGGGAGCTTGTCAAAGATGGTATTCTCACTCTTGAGTTTATTCACACCAATGATTAGAAGGCTGACTTGTTTATCAAATCTCTTGACAGCAAACGTTTTGAATTCCTTCGTCAAAGCATTGGTGTTATCTCCATGGATTGATCTCTTTCTCTCCTCTTTCTTTCTCATGCATTTCCATCTAGTTTTTGCTTTGCTTTGCTTAACAGTGTGTGTTTTGTGTACATTGGTACTTGTGTGCCTTGGATAGCCATTGAAACAAAGTTATCTAAACTTTGTATCTCTTGTAGCTTAGATGAGCATCTCTATGCACAACTAAGCAACTGAGCTTTATGCCTCATGTTTGTGATGAGTAAGGTTAAGTGATCTCTTGTACTTAACACTCGTATCAATCTTTTTAATGGGTAGGACTAGAAAATCCTAAGAGAAAGGCATAAATAACCATCTCACCACTGTTACCCGCCAATCATGAATGACATCTGTATGCTTCGACATAGCAAAAGTATAATGTCAATAACATTTGTGTGCTTCGGCATAGCAAAATTTGAATGTCAAATGCTTAACATCATTGGGTATTTCTTTTCTTTCTCTTATATGCCAATGCATGATTTGCTCAAAAGAAAAATATGCAAAGAAAAATAAAAAGCAAAAAGATCAAAAATGTTTTAAATATGATTGCAAGCGTGGATAATAGGAGATGTGGGAGTTATAGGATGTACCTTAAAGGTGATAGTCCTCATCAAACAATTATGATTAAGTGTGAGTTAAAGTGATTTTCTCATATCTCAAATCATCATAACATGTATACACTTATGCAATCTTGCGATGTTTTTCACACACAACACGCAATATTCTTTGCTACTCTTGATACATGTGCAGGTACAATGTGATTTGGCTATCACAAGGTTTTACTTGTGTTTAATGTATGCTCACTAAACTGTCTTAACTTGTTTTTGAAATATAAAATTGGTTAGACTTGTTTAGTATGTGTGTGTGTTTTTGGGATCCATGTGCTTAAAATTATTGTTGAGAGATGATTTTGACAGCTTAATATGTTGATTGGATCATTGGTTGAGTTGCATGTCTGATTGCATTCATGTCTATGTTTTTCTCTTCTCGAAAAACTATCTTTAAAAGCTAGCTCCACAGCTCCTCGACACCTAGCTATCTGTCAAGCTTCTTAAGCTTTTTCTTATCGCAATCTCGACAACTTCTCGACACCTGGTGGATCGATCGAGAAAGTTCCTGTCTCCTCGATAGCTCCTCGACAGCTAATGGATCGATCGAGCTTCTATTCTTATGTCTTTGCTTTGTTCCTCGACACCTTCTCGATAGCTTCATCTGTCGGCATTGTTTTTCTCGACACCTTTCTTGACAGATGGCTTGACACCTCTCGACACCTTCATCTGTCAAGCTTTACTGAGGTTCTATATATTCTTTCTCATGCGATCCGAACCTCATTTCTCTTGATCTCTCTCTTGATACCTCTGTCTGTCCACCTCCTATACCTCTCTCACTCACTCCAAACTTGTTCCTCAAGGTTTCTTTAAGCTTTTTTCAAGTTTTTCTTTCACTTGGTAAGCTTCTAATCTTTCATTCTTCATGCATTTCATGTTTTGAAACCTAGGTTTTGGGGTTTTTGAAAAATTTTGGGGTTTTTCAAAATTGGTGAGTTATTGTTGAAATTTTGGGATGGCATTTTACTTAAATGAGTTTAAAATCTCATGCATTGCATCACATTAGCATTATAATAGCATTATCATGCATCTAGATATATGCAAATTGATTGTGTGCTGGTAGGATTGGATTGGGCTGAGCCCATGATGCAATTTACTTTGCATGTCACATGTTCATGCATTTTCCATGCATGCGTACTCACTTTTCAATATACTTGCTATATTTGAACTGCTTTGGAGCTTTTCTGATTGTCTCTCTCTCTCCCTCTCTTTCTATTTACGTTAATCGTGTCTATGGCACCTAAGCGTAAATCTGCTCTGTCTCGAAGCCCTCTTCGTTTCGGGGCATCATCTTCTTCTTCTGATCCTACTCCATTATAGATTCGGTTCCGTGATGAGGATGCCCATAAGGCTTTCTCGGAGAACTTTTCTCGACGAGTTATTCACTCGGAACGCCAAGTCATTTTGGTGGACTTCGCTGACACCGACCTTCCCGATGTCATTCACAATCGGCGATAGGAGTCACTGTGTGACATCCTGGTCACATGTCCTCTCGTGCTTATCCAGGAGTTTTACTCCAACATGCACGGGATTGATCGTTCAATACATCTTTTCTTCACTCGCATTCGAGGTACGCGCATTCCTATAACACCGCAACTTATTGCGGATGTGCTTTGGGTTCCTAGGGTAGAGTTTCCTGACTATCCTAGTTGTGAGCGTCTGAGGACTGTGTCCAAGGATGAGCTAAAATCTGCTTTTTGTGAGCATTCTTCCGAGTAGGGTGAGCGCCAGTTCACTTACTGTTTGGGCTTTGCGAAAGGCTCTCGGTTTTTGAACATGGTGATGACCTTTGTACTCCATCCTCTCTCTCATTATAACTCCATCACAGAGCCTCGTGCTCGGTTTTTGTTATCAGTTCTTAAGCATCTTACTATAGACTTCCCTTCTCATTTCATTCTTTCTATTGTAGATGTTTATCTGGATTCGACGTCCCGTGATAAGCTCATCTTTCCTTCCACTATCATGAGGATTTTACGTCATTTTTCCATCCCTTTTCCTGTGTCCGACTACTTCACTCACATTTGTGCTATAGACGCCACTACCATAAAACGTAGTGAGGCACAGTTTAGGTCGTGAGAGGAGTCAGCAACTCCTCCCTCCCGTTCTGCTCCATCCACATCTGCTCTTTCCTCTTCTACGAGCGCTGTGTCACTCAGAGACATCATGGTGCATCTTCAGCGCATGGATGCTCACCTTGATACACTCTCTACTGAGCTGTATCAGGTGAACATTCGTGTTGGCCGTATTGCTAGGCGGCAGGCGACCATGGGTGGCTTTGCTCCTGAGGCTTCTCCTCCACCTCATCATGTGGCTTCTGATTCCGAGGATGAGGATGATGATGATGCCTCTGATGATAATGATGGAGATGCTAACTCTACCGATGAGATGTCTACTTAACACTCTACTCTTTGTCACTCGTGCCAAAAAAGGGGGAATAGTTTTGGAATATGAGAGTAGTAATTCTTAGGGGGAGAGTTAGTATAAGAACATTTTGTTAGGAGGAGTGTTGATATTTTTGAGGGATGTAGTGAGGATATTATATATCTTTTCTTTTCTTTCTTTTATAGAAACATTGTTCTTGTACCTTTAGGTCTTGTGACCATTAATTGACATACATTGTACTTATTCTTTAAAGAATAAGTACAATATATGTGGATGTATGTTTTTCTTTCACCTACCCTTATATGTGTTGTTTCTTTTCTCTCTTTATACACATGTTTCTTATTACTTGTATGCAATCTATTATTTCTATTTCACACAAAGATGCCTTGATGAGTTTTGTTTAAAGTGTTTCAGAAATACATGTTGTCAAAGTCTACTTGCCATAAACTCTCTTCTTGTAAAGTTTTTCAAGAGTTTGTGTTATGATAGATTTTATTGTATTCAACAAGTGAGTACGAGTTGAGTGATTTATGACTTCTCTCATATGTTCATTTATTTGTTGTGGTTTTGTCACAGATTGCCAAAGGGGGAAATTGTTAGGACATATGTGATTCACTTTTTAGGAACATATGTCAATATTTTATGTAATTGGCTAATCCTTTGACAAAACGCAATTTACTTGTAATTGACTAAATCTAGGTGTTTTTAATACTTCAAGAAACTGTGTTTCAAGATCAAGTGTGGAAGTCATCAAATATGTCCAAGAAACAAGCTGAGAAGTGCAAGTTCATTAAATCTCGATAGCTAACATGTGTCAAAGTTTAAGAAGCTGTTCAGCTCGTGTGCTTAACACTTACTCAACAGCTGCTCGACAACTCCTATCTGTCGAGGTTTAAGAACTTTAAAATTCTGATATGATTTTCTTGGGTTCCGTAAATATGTCTTCGGGCTTTCTTTTCTCCTAACCCTAGACATATAAAAGGATTATTTTAAGGGCCGTCAAAGAGTACACAAGTTGCACAAGCTTTGAGAAAAGTCTGTTCAACCAAATTGTGACTAGAGACAAATTTTCACCCTAGTTCATCATTCTTGAAGAAGTTGCTGTGTATGTGCACCATAGGGTTTTGTAACCAAGTATCTTCTTGATCTTCATCGTGTGGATGAACTGAACAGAACAAATCCAATTGCGTATTGGGGTAAGGGTTCAACTGTAGGTTGGTATAAGGTACTGAGATTCCTTTACTTGTAACTGCTTATTGTGATAATAGTGGAATTTCGGGAGTGGTGACCTAAAAATCACCAGGCGGGGTTTTTGCCGTGTAGATTTTCCTCATTCGTAAACAAATCACCGTGTCAATTTATTTTCCACTACATACTTAGTTTAATTGGTGATTTGTTTGTGCTATCACGTGTTTGCATGTTAATTTGATTAATTAATTAAACTTGGTGTTGAGGTCCAAAAATTAATCGGTCATAAACTAAGGCCCAAAGAAGTAAAACGCTGGGCTCATTTCACACAAAAGATAAATAAATAATAAAACTAAGAGAGAAAAGGGAAGGCTGGGCTCACATAATAAAGAAAAGAGAAAAAGAAAAAAGAGGCCTAGAGGGTTGGAATCCAGAGACCCACGAAAGAACAAGAAAAGCCCAAACCAGGCAGAACAAGCAAACCAAAGAAAGCCCGGTAAGAAGAACTAGGTCGGGATCCCAGAAGTCACCAGAGTCAGGGGATCCCTGGTCGTGTGAAGTAAGATTAAAGCAAATTCAAAAAGAGATTAAAAAAAAGACAAAGGGCATGCGGATCTCATGTTCCAGACATGCAATGGAGCCAAGAGGTATGAAGCAAAACGCAGGAGTCTGGTACTGACCATTTGGAGAAAGTGACAAGGAAGAGTACACTGAAAAAGCTGGAGCACTGAGAAGAAAAAGCCAAATAGATTCAAACCAGCCAACAGAGAAGTCTGGGAATAGAAAACTAGCTGAGGGACTTTCATTTGGTCGGACCAAAAGCAAGAAACTATGAGAGAAAAAGGAAATGACATGACCCTAAGCAACCTGGCACGGCACGAACTCTAAGGGGCAAAAGGGAGAAATCATTAGTACCCCGGAGCCCGAAGCTGTGCTATAAAAGGAGGAAGGGGTCCATGTTGATTAGAACACTCAGCCATTCACGGCCATTTTATTGGAGTTTTATAGAACTAGAAAAGAGCTCTGTAAAATTGAAAGAAAACAGAGGAACTGTTTCCGGTATCCTAGAGACAGCCACTATAGCACATGCTCGGATTCAATAAATTCAAACTTTGCAAGTCTTGAAGCTTAAATAGCTATCAAAGGCTGTAGTTTTTGAACTTAGTTAAACCTTGCATCACGTCTTAGTAAGCATTGCAATCATAACTAAAGAAAATTAATAAAATACACCTCACTACTTCGAGGATCCCTAACCTGGTCTTACATTATATTTCATTTTACTGTGCATTTCTTTACTATTGAAAAGTCATTCAATACAGATATCTTTGCTTGTTAGTTATTTGTATTGTAGGAAGTTTGTTTTATGCACCACTCGGTTCTTAAACAGCCCTTTTAGCAGCGGTGAACCGAGCCCAGTCTACCAAAAATATTTCTTTGGCCCAAGATCCTTGGGCCACTAAGGTGAGAAGAAAAAGCCACTCTCACACTTGGCTAATTAATTAATTTAATTCATTATAGGGGTCAATACATTTTTGGCCTATCAAAATCAATAAGCAATGTGAAACTAGAAACATATACAATCAATCTATCTCCCCCTATCATGGACAACCCAAAAAAAAATACATCATGAGCCAAAAAATGATAAATACAAAGTGAAACACCTAGATACAATCTATAGCTCCACAGCTCCAAAAACTCAAAAAATCTCCCCCTAACAACAAGAACCCTCTACAAATGTACTCCTCCTTTTTGTGACGAATTGCCAAAGGGCAATCAAAACTCATTATCAAAAGGAGGTGGCGGAGGCGACCCGTCTAAGATGCTCCAAATCTACTCGCGAGGCATGAAGCTCATCAAGCATGTCCACCAAAAGCTGACCATAAGCCGCCTGAATGGTCATGATAGTCTCTAACGTATGATGAATGTCAGAATCATCCAAAGTAAAAGGTGGGGGAACAGCAGCAGCAGCAAGATTAACAGACTCTTCAGTCGTAGTATCACCTGTAAAAGAGGGAGGAGGAGGTGTGACACCAAACGTCTCAACCCCAGGACGTTTAGAGCTTGCTCTCGTCTAAGCAGCCCTCTGCCTAAGAAAAGTGGCACCTATAGGAGCGATAATATGAACAGGCTCAGACGCTGGAAACACATTTAAACCTAGATGTAACAAAATACAGTGAATAAAAATAGGGAAGAAAAGAGCATGAGTAGTAGAACTACTCCTTTGAACCTTAGTCCAAGAACGAATGAAAAGGTGAGGAAAGCTTATAGAAGCATCAGTAACAAGGGCATACAAAATGCACAACGCTCCAAAAGAATGGTGTGCAAGTGAGAGATAGACCACAAGGAATGACAAGCAATCCTAAAGAAAATTTAGTGAATCTTAGTGAGCTCAAGAGTAGTGATCCGAGGGTCAGAACCCCACTAGATAGAAGACCTAGTGATGTAAGACATGATGTCATCTAGGGGAGGAGACTCATCATAAAGGTAGTAATGGTGTACTCTACACCCCGTATCCAACTCTTAACTTGAGTGTTGGAATCATAGATGTGGATAGAGAGGTTCGAGTAGAACTCTCTAATCAGGATAGTCGAAGGTGGATGAGAAATATCCAACAATGGCAACTAGCCCTTATGCTCAAAGTTACACCTAATCTTAGAATCAAGCTCATCTAATAGAACCTTTCTCTCAGCCCAAATGTTCCTCTTTAGGTTAAGCTTCTCATACGTCTCTTGGTTTTTCTCACTCAAAAACCTCTCACTCTCAAAAGAAGGGACAGAAAATGAGGAGACATTCCTATTAGCTCTAGTCTTCCTAAGCATGGTGCTAAGGAAAAGACAAGATACACAGAAAAGAACCAAAAAGAAACAAAGGAAAACTAAGGGTAGACAGCAAGTTAGCACAAAACAAATATAGAAATAACAATTTTATATGATGCATGAATAGTATAAGCAAATGATGCATGCTCTAATGCAATGAGAATAAGTTCAATTTAACTTTAAATTCATAAAATTGGCTTGAGCATAGAGTATATATCAAAAACCCCAAAATTTTAAAAAACCACTTGTACAATTTTCAAGAAATTGACCAATTGTTCATTAATCAAGATAGGTAATACTATAATGATCATATGAATCAATCCAACAAGCCAATTTCATCAAATTAAACCTAACTGAACAAAATCCCCAATTCGGGTAGTTTCAAGTCCTAGAAAATTAAAATTTTCCCAATTCAATAAATTGATCAAATTAATTCACAAAGATTAGTTGTATAACATCCCACAACAAAAACCCAATGATCAATTTTGAAAGAAATTGTCCAAAACACCAATTTTTTATAGGTTCGAAAATCGCCCTTAAATGCATAAAAAATGCCTGAACAATGAAAACAAATGGAAAAAGAAGGGTAAAAGGGTCTTACCGGTGTATAAGGACAAAAACCTTGCAAAAAATTCGGAGGAAGGCGACAAAAAATTGGTTGGATACCTTGACCAATCGAAAAGAGAAAGAAAAAGTTTTGAAAAGTTTGAAAAGTGTTTGAACATATGAAAAACAAAGGTTTTTAAAAAACTCCCTATACGACTTTCGATAAATCGATAAATAGGTTCGATCGATCGAAAATGTTCCCAAAATTAAGATTTTCAATCAATTCACCTTATATTCTCAAGCATCAAACATGTTTTGCATAAAACTCAAGGACTTTTCAAACTTAGTTGGCCAAACCAAAATCACATACAATAACATGTACAAAGTTTAGCAAAGAGTAACTTGTGTAGTGTGTGCAACTAGCAAAAACTTGAGATAAATGTGAGATGATATATAAATAGAAATCAAGCACAATGTCTACAAAATTCATCACATAGAATTTAAAAGAGACTATCACCTAAAGAGTTACATCACATAACTCCCACATCTCCTAGAAAAGAAGCTAACAATCATGTAAGTTTCTTGATTTTCCTCATATTGTACACACCAATTTTATTTGATCAGAAACTTACTAAAATAGTTGGGATAATGTACACACTAGTTTTATTTGATTGGTTTAATTAAAGTCCAATAATGTACATACCAATTTTAGCATTTAAACCGAGGCTACACCTTATGTTCGCATGTGTTACACTTTCTTAAGCACAAAATCTTACGATATGCACTAAGGTGTTCATGATTAGCTAGTAGACAGTGGTGAAATGGTTATTTATGTCTTTCTCAAAAAGTTCAAGTCCGACAATCAAAGGCATGTGGCTTCAAGATCAAAATAATGAAATCAAAAACTATAAACATCTTTTCCACACAACATGCATTACAAGGCTTCAACTAGTAAAGAATAAATAAACTCATCTAAGCTAAACAAAGTACATAAACATGTTATGTAAAAATAAATTGGCCAACCTTGATTTCAAATCCAAGAAAAATAATGCAAAACACATTTTGCTCTTTTTTTTTTCTTTTTTCTTTTTTATTAAAAAAAAAAATCCTAGAATGAAATGCAGTTATGTTATGCAATGCAAATCCTAGAAAAACAAAGAAAACAAATCAGCAAGAAAAATGGTCACAAAGAGTAGAGCGATGAAGCACAAAGACCATGTCAGAAAGAGTCAATTAGATCGAGCCTTTTGCATCCAAAACTTTTTAGATGCAACTCTTACATTGGAGTTATTCTTCACATTAAAGTTCTGAGAAACTCTAGGATTGGAATAAAGGTTTAGAACCTTTACCAATTCACCAATAAGTACTATAGGATCTTGTGCTTGAGGCGCAGGTAGTTTTGGCTTATTTGCTCGCTTAACAGCTTGCAACTTGAAACAGTTTGGACGAATGTGCCCAGACTTTCCACAAAAATGACAAACCCATGCAGGCTTATCTTGCAACTTGCCCTTAGGAGGATTAGGAGCCTTAGGTTTAGACTCTTGAAGATCAACCCTAATCTTCCTAGGAGGTGTAACTTCTACAGATTTAGCAGCCTCACTCACAGAGGATTTGACAACCTCACTCATAGGGGGTTCAGAAGAAGGAATAAAATTTGTGGAATGGGGTTTAGGCATAGAGATGCTTTCTACAAAACCTAAGCCAGTTTTGTAAGAGGGAGACTTTTGAACACTTAGCATGTGATCAAGTTGGAGCTTGTAGACCTATTAGATTGTTCTCTAGCAACAGATAATTCAAGTTCTAAATTCTTAATTTTATCAAGCAAAAGCATGTTCTCAGTCTTCACATTATTCAACAATTCATTATCATCAAACAGTTTCACAAGCAAAATTTTATTTTCAAGTTCAAGAGATGTAATTTTCTTTAAACCTAAATCAACACTCATAGCATCCTTTGCAGCAACTTTGCAAAGTTTATTATAGGCTTCTTGTAAATCTACATCCTTAGAGAGTTCCCCATCAGAAGAGTTCTTCTTAACAGCAATATTTTCATCAACTACAGTAGTAGCAGTGAAAGTAATGAAGTTTTCATCCTCATCACTATCAGATTCATTGTCAGAAACTTTATCATCACTAAGGGTTACAACCATAGCCTTACCGTTAGACCTCAAGAATGTAGGACATTCAGATTTTACATTATTATACCCTTGACACCCAAAACATTGTTAACCCATAGAATTATTAGAAGGTTGACCTACTTTTTCTTTAGGTTTTTCAGTGTTATTAACCTTAGTGGGATCATTCCTCCTAAAATTTCTAGGTTCGGCAGTGTTTTACCTCTTGCCCTTCTGTTATTGTTCCTCAGAAAATTTCTAAAGTTTTTGGCAAGGTGAGCAATTTCTGTAGCAGAGAGCTCATCATCAAATCCATTCACATCAACATTATCAACAAATTTAAGAGCCATTGATTTGGATTTGCTAGTCTTAGGTAGGCCCAACTCATAGGACTGAAAAGATCCTACAAGTTCATTAACAAGGATGGAGTCCACATCCTTACTTTTAGTGATGACAGTCACTTTGGTTCTAAAATTCTTAGTCAAAGATCTAAGAATCTTCCTAACAATTTTAGGTTGATCATAGATTTCACCCAAATTATATGTAGAATTAACAATATCATTAAGTTTAGCATAGAATTCATCAAAAGATTCATCATCAGACATCCTAATGCTTTCAATTCTAGTTGTTAATTGTTGCAACTTATTGATTTTAACTGCCTTTGTGCCTTCATGCACAGTTTGGAAGATATTCCAAGTAGTATGAGCAACCTCAACATTAGAGATTCTCTTAAATTCCTCCATAGAAACAGCATTTGAATGTTCAAATAGCGTATAAAATACTATGAACGTTTAGACCCCCAATTACAAATATATCAATTCAAGCTTAATGTCAAACAATATATGTGCGAAATATGAACACAAGCTAATACCAGAATTGATAAATAATCTAAACCAAATAAATTCACATCCACAGCAGAAATTAAATGGCAAAGATTAAGGGAAGAGATATGCAAACACAAGGACAACACATCGATGTGTTATCAAAGAGGAAACCGAAGCCTTCGGCGTAAAACCTCTCCGCCGCCCTCCAAGCAGTCAATAATCCACTAGAAAATGAAGTTGGGATACATGAACAGCAAAAGACCCTCCAAGCCTAATCTACTCAGTGTACCTAAGCCCTCCAAGCTTCTTACTCCAACGAGGTTGCGCCGAACCTTTGTCTTTTCTAGCTTACCAAATTCCGCTATAACCTATATTATCAACCAATAACCATTGGTCCCTTCTTGACTGCTTCCCAAACACAAAATTGCCTTTTCACAGATGTGGGTGAGAAAAGGATTTGGGTAATGAACCTCTCAAGAATGTAACAATGGAGAGGATGAGAGTAGAGGAATTCGAATTTGAAGAGTCTCTATGCAAAGATTGTGGATGAGTCAATCTTGTTTTTCTCTAGGGTTTCTCTCTCAAAATTCTCTCTGGAAACTCTCTACATTTCATGGGTATAAAGGTTTCTATATAGTGGTGTGTGTTTGGAATGCGAAGAGTCATTTTTCCAAAACAGAGCTGGCTAGCGACTTGGCCTCACGAGTTGACTGAGTCGCAAGTTCAAGCCGCGAGCTAACTGAATGGCCAGTCTAGACTTTTTGTCCTGTAGTGCAACAGTTGGCATGACGGTTCAGCTTCTCTGCATGCTTCACTCGTGTACATCATCTGGCAGCTTGCCAACCGCGAGCCACCCGCAAGATCCAGTCGCGAGTTCCTGCTTCACTACACAATCTTGAGCATTTCTTCACACTTTTTCACACACTACCCTTACATGATTCCCACCTAAATACAGGATTTCTAAATGTTGAAATACAAGCAAATTGGCACAGAATAAAGCCAACAAAATGATTGATTAAATTCAACCTTACAGCATTAAAGATAGCATTCATAGCTTTGCTATGAAAGCAACTACTTCTTTCTAAGAAGTTTGCCACTCACTCACAGGAGTAGTGGGATTCTCCTATCCGTATTCAACGGAGTTCTAGACTCTCTCATCAATTGATTTCAAGAATGATTTCATCCTTACTTTCCAATAAGCATAATTATTTCTATTAAAGTGAGATGGAATAACAAGAGAGTGTCTGTGTTCCATGACAACCGGGGTCAAGGATCAGCTCTTAAATAAAAAGATCTACAACAAGAGAGCAACCCGCTTTGATACCACTTGTACGTTTTTAGACCCCTTAAAACACAACTAGATTAACCTAGTTAATTAGCTAAATTATTACTTAGTCAAATTATCAGATCTAGGTTAACACAAATATATCATATCAATGTAAAGTGCGGAAAATAAAGAACACAAAGATATGATAACTCAGGAAAACCAAACAAATAAAAAACTTGGGGAGGATTTAATCTAGCTATCCTCAAAATAAACTGAATCCACTATGAAAGAATTGAAGTTTACACAATAGTGACTTAGACCACTAACATCTTATTGCTACCTCGAGTAGGAAATTTACTACCACGACCACATGACAGCTCCGAGTCCACAGACTACTTCTTTCTTGAATTCCTAGCAAGTACAAGCACTCTCGCTTGTGTATCTTTAAGCTCTTGAATCTGCAATTGAATGATCACCAAGTTCTTGACATAGTCTTGATTTTTGATAACCCTAAGTATGTGTGAAGGCAAACACCTCTAGATCTCACAAAAGATTCATACACATAGCATAAAGAGCCACCTCAAAACGTGGCTAGGGTTTTCCCTTTTATACTTAAGACATAAAACCCTACACGTCAAATGGGCTTGGGCTGAGTTGGAAAATTCTGCAGAAAAACAATCTACACAAGCTTCGATCGATCAAGCCTAATTTTCGATTGATCGAGCCAGGCAGATTTATACAGTAAATCCTGCAGTAACTTGATTCCAACTTTACATAAAAACATATACTTTGAGCAAGTCTAAACAAGACTAAAACGTTTTGATCATGATTTGCCAACATTACAAATTGAAGTTCTAATACATTAGTTCCTAATACCTTAGAACCTACCAAAAGTGATTCGGATTAAGGAAGTTATGACCAACCACACATTTGTTTTTGAGATATTTGACCAAGTGTTTGCTTCGAGCTGAAAATTCTTTGATTATTTAGCGGAGAAGCTGCGTTGATTTGAACATTTTTGCTACAATCTTCATGCTACCTCACGTTTGAGAAAGTAAAACAATTGTTTCTTTCTTTCTCTAGAAGTACATGAAAATTGAAATTCTAATTGAAAACGCCCAAGGGTAAAATATTTGTATACCACAAGAAACTTGGGGAACAATATGATATTGAATCTCCAAAACAAAAAACAATATGATATTTTTCACATATAGAACAATACGAAATTGGATGCTGGTTCTAGAAATTAACCATAGAACAATAAAGTGAATACAAACAATTTTTCAATAAAAAAAAAAAATGTTGTCTTTACTATTTATAATAGCTCCGGTTCGATTAAGGAAAAAGTTTTTTTTTTTTTTTTTTTTTTTGTATTTTTATCTAACAAATAAGTCAACAGGTTTACTCAATACATTTTGGAGCATAAGGCAATAAATTTTAATGAATTATTTAATTTGACACATTCATAACAATTTTTTTCTTTTGTGAAATAATTTAGAGTTTTAATTTTGTTGAATATCTATTAGCTCAATATTTTTGAACCTTCTTAAAGATGAGAAAAGAATGCAAAACCCACATATTTTCTTTTAAAAAAAATTATCATTCCAAAATTTTTGCATTTTTTAAAACAATTTCGAGACATTTTGTTTCTTTAATGAGGCCTTAAAATCTTCTTTAACAAATTGCGACAAGTGGGGGCCTAAGTTACCTGGGCCTTGAACCGGTAGTGTGAGTTAAGTCTAAGCCTAAATTTTGACTCAACTATTAATTGAGTCAAACGCAGATATATTAATGTGAAAACTTGACTTTTTAGGGGAACATTATTTAATGTATTGTATTTTACATAAATGGGTTAAATTTTCCAAAATCACCTCTCTAATTTAAATTTGGGAAATGCTAATAGATGCCCTTAAGGCAATGATTAAAAATCCATTTAAAGAAAGTTTTCATGGGGAAAAAAAAAAGTAATTAATGTTTTGACAAATTTTTTTATTTCCCATAAAAGTTGTATCAAAATTTTTTTAAAATGGATTGTTAACAATTGCCCTAAGCGCAGCCGTTAGTATAACCCTTTAAATTTCAGTGAAAGATGGATATTGAATTTTTAAATAAAGTAAATGGTATGTTAAGAAATTTATATTGACTTTTCAAAAAGGGCTTCATTTTGGGACATCTCAAAATAAAATAGAAGCCTAACATTCTATAATAATAATAAAAAAAAATGAATAAATAAAGGTCTAACAATTTAGGTAGGAGAGAATATGTATATATGTATAAAACTATACTTATATTATATGGACTTTATATTGGGTTTTATAAGTTTGTAAATAAATTAATAAAATGTCAAATTAGTGTTTATAATTTATTGAGAATATAAATAGTCAATTTTATAGTAAAAATAATATATAATTTGTAACAACACAAGAATTTATTTATTTATTTATTTATTTTTGAAGTTGTAATAAATACAAGGTTAGCTAATATCAATACAAGGTTGGTTAATCTAATTTTTACAAATTCATAAGTGAAAATCATATTATCTAATTCATTTAAATAATATGATTTCAACTATAATTTTGTTATTGATTATTAGCATAGATTTGTAAATGGCTAAAAATTTTAGTCATGATATTTATTATATATAAGAGAAAAGAAAATAAGTTAATTAAGTACTTCATTAACATGTTCGAGCTTCTATGGTTTCAACTAGATAAGGAAGCCACACTGGTCTCCTCCTTTTTATCATTTTTAATTTATCAAAAAGACATATGCATTTGTTCACCAAAAAATGAATAAAGCTTAACATATAATCTTTTAGTGATGGGCTTGAACTCCGCTTATATTTCAAGTAAAATAAATAAAATTATGAGCTTTTAATACTAAGTTTGGCTTGGCTTTAGCTTGTTTACATGCAAACAGTAGTTTGTAAAACTTCCCACTTAAAAAAAATAAAATTAAAAAAAATGTGTAAGAGAATTTGTTAAGAACGTCGAATCAACTGTGGTTTTTCTGTACATGCCTTAAAATTTTTTTTATTCATAAAAGTGATTAAAATGTTAAGCTTGCATACTAGTGAAACGAGAATGAAAACATGGCTTTGGCTAGGAGTGCCAATTAACTTTTAAAGTTGATTCATTCAACAATATAGACTTTAAATTGGTCAAGCCAACCTTGCTATTAATAGCTCCATTGGGTTCTGGATTTACCTCAAGGTCAGCCTCTTCTTGGCTTGACTCTGTTACACGAGAAATAAGGAGAAACTTTCAGTTTAACCTATTTAAAGAGAGATTTGCTGCAAGTGGAAGGGCAATGGTTTCAAAAAGCTTTTTGTGGATTTTCAGTTATATAAAGATGTTCACTTTAACCTAATTTTTAGTTACATAAAGCTTAAGGTTTCGTTTGTTTCAACTAAAAATGATGTCCTGATTATAAAATATTTTTAGGTAAAAATTATATGATTGCAAAGAAAATATTTTATTTATTTATTTATTTATTTTTGAAGCTGTAACAAATACAAGGTTAGCTAATATCAATACAAGGTTGGTTAATCTAATTTTTACAAATTCATAAGTGAAAATCATATTATCTAATTCATTTAAATAATATGATTTCAACTATAATTTTGTTATTGATTATTAGCATAGATTTGTAATTGGCTAAAAATTTTAGTCATGATATTTATTATATATAAGAGAAAAAAAAAAGTTAATTAAATAGTTCATTAACATGTTTGAGCTTCTATGGTTTCAACTAGGTAAGGAAGCCACACTGGTCTCCTCCTCTTTATCATTTTTAACTTATCAAAAAGACATATGCATTTGTTCACCAAAAAATGAATAAAGCTTAACATATAATCCTTTAGTGATGGGCTTGAACACCGCTTATATTTCAAGTAAAATAAATAAAATTATGAGCTTTTAATACTAATTTTGGCTTGGCTTTAGCTTGTTTACATGCAAACAGTAGTTTGTAAAACTTCGCACTTAAAAAAATTAAAATTAAAAAAAAAAATGTGTAAGAGAATTTGTTAAGAACGTCGAATCAACTGTGGTTTTTCCATAAATGCCTTAAAAAAAAATTTATTCATAAAAGTGATTAAAATGTTAAGCTTGCATACTAGTGAAATGAGAATGAAAACATGGCTTTGGCTAGGAGTGCCAATTAACTTTTAAAGTTGATTCATTCAACAATATAGACTTTAAATTGGTCAAGCCAACCTCGCTATTAATAGCTCCATTGGGTTCTGGATTACCTCAAGGTCAACCTCTTCTTGGCTTGACTCTGTTACACGAGAAATAAGGAGAAACTTTCAGTTTAACCTATTTAAAGAGAGATTTGCTGCAAGTGGAAGGGCAATGGTTTCAAAAAGCTTTTTGTTGATTTTCAGTTACATAATGATGTTTACTTTATACTAATTTTTAGTTACATAAAGCCTAAGGTTTCGTTTGTTTCAACTAAAAATGATTTCTTGATTATAAAATATTTTTAGGTAAAAATATTATGATTGCAAAGAAAATATTTTCTAGTGTTTAGTTATATTCTTAAAAATGCACTGGAAAACATTTTCAAGTGTTTGGCTAGTATGGAAAGAAATGCATCTTAACACAAAATTTAAACTTGCAAGGAGTCGCCGAGGGTGGTTTGTGATTGCCGAGGTGATGATTACAATAGTTTAGGTGGGTGGGTGGGTTAGAGAGAGAGAGAGAGAGGTTTCTGGTGCCAATAGTCACAATAGAGACGTCAATAATTGCAATGGTGGCACCGGTGGTCACGACTAATTTATGGTAGTGATGGGTGGGTAGGTAGGAGGTGAAAAAAGAGGGATTGGGATATTTTTCAAACTTTTTTTTTACAGAGAAGATATTAAATATGTAAATAATAATAATAATAAACAAATAAATTTTTTTATTAATTTACGACTTAAAGGGAGTTATTTTATGGTCAACTAGAAAAAAAATTTCAAATTGACCACTATTTTCAGTCAGACCAAACACCCAAAAATAGAAAAAGTATTTTCAGTCAAAACACAAAGCCTTGACACAAACAAAGAATTAAAAGGTGTCTTCACCATTTCTATAAGGTTGACCATTATTTTTAGTCGAATCAAACACCCAAAAATGGAGAAAATTTTCTGTCAAAACAAAACAGAGCCTTAAAGAATAAACACAAACAGAAAATTAAAAGTATCCCATGAAAAGGTCTAGAATTTTCCTTATTTTGCCTCAAATTAATGAAAATATTACTCTTTTTATTTTTCAAATGAAAAAAACAACTCTTTAATTGTGCATATAGCTGCATATATTGACACCCGCACTTTAGAGAACTTTCCCACAATTTATATATGGTACACAAACAAACAAACATTCTCTCAAATAATTATTTCACACATTAGATATATACATTCACCCTCTCACAACATATGGACTCCACATTGTGTGACACATGCTGTAAGAGGGAGAAGGAGAATCCATATCACATACATAAAATACCTTCTCTTCCCTCATGTAAATTCACATGAAATGCAAGTGTGCCTAGTGCACAAACACTGAGACATGTATGCACACAACCCCACAATCACAGAGAGAGAGAGAGAGAGAGAGAGCAAACATAATCATTTTCATTGAATAAAAATATCATAACAAAGTGGAAGAAAAATAGAAATTAAAAAGAAAAAGCAATAAGGACATTATTATACAAGGGGATTACATTGAATGGGGGTGCCAAACTTACACCCTCGGTGTAAGAGAAACGGAAATATACAAAATTGGGATACCAAACACTAATGGAACCTCCATCTTATCTCAATTCAAAGCCGTAACCTAAAATTGTTCAGTTCTCTTTCTACTCTACAGTTATTTCTAGTATGATTGTAAGTCTAGGTTTTTTGTGTCTCCTAAGAAGCAAAGAAGAGCATACTACACTTACATAGGATAGAGCCATACATGCACCAGCTGCCCATGGTGGTAACATGATCCCTAGAGAAGGATATAAAACCCCAGCGCCACATTGTAGGCCATGGCAAACACATAATTCAATCGTATACGTGCAAAGGTCTTCCTTGAGAGATCGATGGCTGTGATTACATCTTCCAAGTTATTTCTCATCAATACATAATCAGCAGCTTCTATTGCAATCTGTCCCAGCGCCAATTGCCACACCAACATCAGAAGCAGCTAGCGCGGGGGAGCCGTTGATTCCATCACCCACCATTGCAACTACGCTACCATCTTTTTGGAATGATCGGACAACATCAGCTTTTCCCGCCGGCATTACCTCTGCCATTACATCTTGAATCCCAACCTGCCCAGCATCATCATTTATTTTTCAGAACTCAGAGAATATAGAGTTTTAGATGAAAAACTTTTAAGTTTGGTTACAACATTAATGATATTATAGGGGTAAGAACCGAACTCTCAGATCCTAGAAAAGTAATATAATAGTTGCCTAAATATCAGAACTCAAAGAATTTTGAGTTTCGTAATGCTAAAATCCAGGCTTTAACGAATAATACATAAAAGTTACATACGAACCTCCCTAGCTGTTCTCCAATTGTCCCCTGTAACCATGACCGGCATGACATTCATTTTCTTAAGGCCCTCTACAACCACAGCAGCTTCTCTCTTTAGTGGATCTGCAACTCCCAAAACACCAATTAAGCTATAGTCATATGCAACAAGTATGCCGGTCTTGGCACTTTCTTCAAGCTCTAATAAAAAATCTTCAACATGGGTTGGAATAGTGATTCCACTTTCAGTCAGCAGTTACCGATTACCAACCTGTTCACGATACGTTAATTCCAGCAAGCAATCCCAAAAAGTAATGAAGCACATCTTAAATAATGAATTGACATTCACATATCTCAATGTAAAGGAAACTCACCAAAAGAAGTTTTCCATCTATAAAGCACTGGACACCTTTTCCTGGCAGAGCAGAGAATTCCAAGACATCAAAAAGCCATCCGGAATTTGTCTCTTTGTTATGTTTTGGAGAATCCTTGGTTGCAGAAGGTTCATCAAAGAAATGAAAATGGCGTGCTTTTTTTTTTGTTTTTATTTTTTTATTAATTTATTTGCTGATGTGGTAATTTTTAAATTCCAAATAATTTTTAAAAATATTATTTTAATAATCACATTAGCATTTGGTGTGCAAATAATATACTCCGTTTGCCACGTAGACAATTTTTGTTACTGAGATTACAGTAAGAACTAAAATGGTAACGATTTTCGATTTTCATGGACTAAGATAGGTGCGTCTAAAAAGTGGGGACCAAACTGGAAATTGGCCCAAAATGTAAGGACCAAAAGTACATATATTTTGCCAAAACATTAAAAATAAATAAATAAATAAAAACTAAGGAAAAAATTGATGGAGTGTTTAAAGGAACTTGTAGTGAATATTTATTATGATGATGGAATTTATTGTTGACACATGGCAAAGAAATGGACATGTACAAATAATTGTCTACCTCATCACATTATCTTTACATTTTTTTTAGAGAGTTTCAGCTTATAACGTTCGCTTCTAATAATAGCTCTTTATCATGATACCAAGACAACAATCAGTTTTTGTTGTAGGCGGGGATTGAACCCCAAATCTTTTATACAATCATTAGAGATTTTACCAGTTGATCTAACAAGAACCCACTTATCTTTCCATATTATACCAAATAAGTGAAGAAAGTTATAAAAGATTATTTATGGCATTGTTTTATGTATTGTTAAAAGGACACGTGTTACTATTGTGTGCAACTTCCAGTTTGAGGATTCAAAAAATTAATTCAAGAAATGGAAAGATTAGAAGTTGTAAAGAGGCTCAATTAATCTCTAATAATCTGCTTCTTTTTATTATAAAAAAAAATGTTCATTTAACATTATTGACATTTGTTTTTAAAGAAAGAACATAATTGATGTAAAGATTATTACCTATAAAATATAATACAAAAAAAATAGAAAGATATATAGTTAGATAAAATTTGACATAATGATGACAACAAATGTGAATTAAAGTGACTTGAAGCCATTAACAAAAAATATTTTTTTTTTTAACTACAAAAGTTTTAATATAGAAGACACATGATGGCCATTATGACACTATATATTTTTTTTATAGTTTTTGTTGTTGTTGTTGTTATGTAATTAGTGGTTTAATAACCATTCTCTTATTTTAAAAGTTTTTTATTTTTCATTTAATTACTAATAACCATTCTCTCATTTTATGGTTCATAGTTGGTTATTAGTATCTCAATCTAGATCCTAACATCTTACATACCTAAAACATTATGGATCTCACTAAGATCTCTATTAAAGTGAAATCCGTGTGGAATCCTTATCCAGATATTAGGATCTTATAGGATCCCAAATCCCATAATGATACTAAAGATCTAATGTTATAAAGGAAAATTCAAAAAAATATTTTCTTATTTTGGGCCTCTAAATGGGGCTCAAAGACCCTAAACTGATTAAAAAAAATGTAATAAACGAATCAGCCTAGTGGCTTTAGCCCAAATTGATAAAAAAATAATAATAATAAAACCCTAAGGCTAACGTCAATCATCACTTTAACCTAATAAATAAAATCACAGAAGACAGAAGAGAAGAGAAGAGAAGAAAGTGGCCTACTAGAGAGTAGAAGGCAAGTGTGAGAAGCTGAAAATCCGACGGTGATGCCACTATAAGAGAGAACATTGACAACGAAAGAATTTTTTTATTTTTTTAAATTCTACTAACAATGACAAAAATGTTGTTTTTAATGATCAACCGTACTTTGAGAAATTCATCCAAGATAACCAAAACTTTGGTCTTAAAGAATGAGTGTGTTTGTGTGTTATTTGAAACATTGTTATTTGGTTTGTGTTGTTTATGTGATATATTAGGCATTGAGATTGTTATTTGCTTTATGTTGTTTATGTGAAACATTATGTATACTTTGAGTTGTTTAACTTAGAACTTGGTATTTGTGAGTTGTAACTTTTGAACTTCAAACTTTGCTTATGTATTTGTAATTTAATACTATGTCTTTTATTTGTAGTTTCACTAATTAAGTAATTTGTGTCAAAAAGTACTTTTTTCAATGTATTTTTGATATATATTTTGAATTATAATTATGGATATTTTTTAATATATTTTTTTTAATTGAAAAGTTGGATCTTACAATCCTCGTGCTGATCCTACGATTTGATCCTCGAACCCTCTTATCAATTTATGTAGGATCTCGATCTTGATAACCTTGGTCTTGAGTGTGTGTATATGTATTTAAAGAATCATTTAAGCATCATATTTAATTGTCCTAATTTAAAATATGTTAATAATATTATAATTAAGATTTGTAACCAAAAATAGTGGTTTAATTATGGCATTTTTTTCCCTAGTTCCTTCACCGCAGACATTTCAATTATTTATTTATTTATTAAGTCTTACAATTGTTAGATGTTTTCACACACTCATTGTTATAGATTTTCACAAGATGCAAAACATGGCTTTTATGTTACAAACAAAAATAAAAAATAAAAAATAAAAACTAAGGGAAAATCCTAAATAGCAGGTTGTTATAGGTTTTTAATTTGAATCCATCACTAAAATTACTTTCTTGCCCACTAGTAACAGCCCGTAATAATCTGTTATTTAAGATTTGTTGTGAAAGTATTGTGAAAATATTATGGACGTAGCATTTCCCAAAAATTAATTCAAGAAAATGGAAAGATTGAAAGTTGTAAAGAGGCTCAATTGATAATTTGTTTCTTTTTTCTTCTAAAAAATGATAATTTAACATAATTGATGTAATGACCATTACTTATAAAAAAAAAAAAAAAAGGATATATATTTAGAGAAAATTTGACGTAATCATGAATTAAAGTCACTTAAAAGCCATTAACTTTTTTTTTTTTTTTGAGAAAGTAAAAATATATTTTTTTAACTACAAAATATTTAATATAGAAGACACATGGTCGTATATTATAAAGATACTATATATTTTTTATAAGTATTTTTTTTTGTTTAATTAGTGGTTTAGTAATCATTCTCTCCTTTTGGATGTTTTTTATTTTTCCTTTAATTATTGGGTAGCCAAGGGACATGTATGACATTTATGGGTCATATGCATGGTAATCAATATCTGATCTAGATCTTAAGATCCCACATACCTAAAACGTCTTGGATCTCACAAGGATCTCTATCAAAGTGAAATTCATGTGGGATCCCATTTAATACAACCCGATTAACTAATATAACAAATAAATATTCATTTTATTTTAGATTTATCAAATACCTTTTATATCCAACCTATATTCTAAACTTTATAAAAAATTATAATAAAAAAGTGAGTAATTTCAAAAGCTTATAAGTGATATAATTTTAAGTTGAAACCTTACAAACCCTAAATCTCCAAATCTTAAAATAAATATTTCATTTCCTTTTTTTTTTTTTTTTTAAATTTCATCCCGTCCTCACTCCATCTCACTCTCAAACCCCAAACCATCACTCTCACTCTTGATGGATTATACAACATTATGGACATAATATTTATTAAATACTTTGATGTTATTTTGAACTTTTGGATGATATGATATAAGTATTTGATGTCATTATTAACTTTCAAATTATATGCTTAATAGGTATTATGTTGTTATGAATTTGTATTAAATTTATAACAATATTAATCAAGTGCTTTTTTTGAAGTGGGTTAAATGAATTGAATCTGGGTCAACCCAACCTATTTAATATTAAGCGGGTTGAAATAAGTCGGGTCACATTCGTATCAACCCATCACGACCCGTTTATTAAGCATGTCAAGTGGGTCATGTAGTGTCGTGTTAACTAGCTTCAATTACAAGTCGTGTTAGGAATGAAGAGTCATAACACAGTTATTAAATGAGTCTAGTTCAAGGTTGAGATATTTAGCCAATTACCCCTATCTCAACACGACACCACCACAACATGCTAACCCTAATTACACTCGTACATGAAGGTTATCCATAGGATATATATATAAAGGAGTAGAAGTGCAAGAGGTGAAAATGGTGAAATGAAATGAAGAGTTTTGTTTGTAGTGTGAGAGAGGAAAAGACTCAAAACATTAACAAATGAAATAAAAAGTAAATATTTAATTTGTTCTTATCTCCAATGGGCACTTGAGAATATTTCAATTCTCTTTGTAAATAGATAGATAGATTATAAATAGATAGACTATAAATAGATGATTAATATAGAAAGATAAAGAGAAATGTGTAAATGAAATGTAAAATTTTTTTTAGGTGTGAGAGAGAAAAAGACTCAAAACATTGAACCAAATGAAATAAAAAGTAATATTTAATTGGTTTTATCTCCAATGAGAGCACTGAGAATATTAATTCTTTTGTAAATAGATAGATAGATTATAAATAGATAGACTATAAATAGATTATTATATATAGATAGATAGAGAGAGAGAATGTGTAACAGTTCAAAGACAAACAATTGAACATTTTTAAGTATTGCAAAGACGACCAAAGTAGCAATTACATCATTGTACACGCAAACAGCAACCTGCTTCAAGTATTAGTAGTTATGGCTCGCCTTGTGTAGGGGGAGGAGGTGGTAAGGGCAGTAAAGATGACCTTTGCTTGTGCTTTCTCATACCAATAGCACACTGGAATTGGAAACACTAACACCATCTTTGGTCAGAAACAAAAACTGATATTCAACGGCAGTTGAAGCGCCTCAACAAGCCTGCTCTTAAATCCATCAAGGTTATTAATTACTTCATATAACATTCTTTTTAGCTCCACTTGTTTGAAGTAAACTATTTTCAAAATTATTTTACACATTTTACCATGTTTGTTTAGGTGTAATATTGGTAACTGTAAATATTTTATAGTCAAATGTAAAAACCCCTCCCAAGCTAAAATGTTTTACTCCTAAATTAATGAAGTTTAAAACATTTTACCTTCTCTTTCACACAACTCCCCCCCCCTCTCTCTCTATCTAAACACCCCTCTCCCCTCTCACTCTCAATTTCTCTCTTCCCACAAACCAAAGCACCAAGCCACTCATCACTCTCAGTTCGTCGGCACCACTCATCTCCAACACACTCATTGCTGACTCAACCTCAACCATTGTCAACTCCAACCTCGATTATCAGTTCAACCTTCCATATTTTTTTTTTCAATCAATCTTCAATTCAATCCTAATCACCACCTCCACCTCCACGTCCTCGACTCACCCACTGATTCTCAAATCGGTATTTTTCTACCACTATGTGGGTTTATCAATTTGGGTTTTTGGCTAGTTTTGGGTTATGGTGGGTGGAGGTAGCTAGTTTCATGCTTGCAATGGTGGTAAGATTTGGGGTGGGTTCTCATGGCTTTGCACCATGGTTCTCTTAGATCTTAATTGCTCTTCCTCTTTTTTTTTTTTTTTAATTTGCTGTAATTTGTTGTGTGTGTTTATGGTTGATAAATTTGATTTGTATATTATTGAATTTGAGAATTGTGTTTAACTTGTTGAGAAGTTTGAGTTAGGATATGAGAATTTATGGTTTGAATTCATGGTTGGGTTTTGATTAAATTTGAGAATTTTTTATCTTGAAATTAGACAATTGAGTTTGAGTTGTTTAGAATTTTGAGTTTGGGTATAAGAATTTCTAGTTTGATTCAGGGTTGATTTTTTATTGAAATTTGAGAATTTGAGTTTGTTCGCTGAGAATTTTGAATTTGACATATGTGTTAAGAGTAAAAGAACATGCATCTAACAATTAGATTTTAAAATATGTAGCAATATTAATTTTTTAAAGGAAGTTGTTGCCTTAGACTACAACTAATTTTGTAGCCAAACTTTGTCCTTTTGTAGCCAATACAAGAGCACAAGGACATGCAATAACCACCACTGATATTCCAACCTGTTTAATATTAAGGGGTTGAAATAAGTCGGGTCACATTCGTATCAACCATCACAACCCATTTATTAAGCATGTCAAGTGGGTTGTGTTGTGTCATGTTAACCTACTTCAATAACAAGTCGTGTTAGCGGATGAAGAGTCATGACACAATTATTAAATGAGTTTAGTTCAGGGTTGAAATATTTAGCCAAATAGTCACATCTCGACACAACACTACCACGACATGCTAACTAGGGCGGAGCTATTTGGCTCCCCCAAAAGTTTTAAAATTTCCTCTATAGTATATAAAAAATAGACATGGGCCCCCCAAAAATAAATCCCCCCCCCCCCCAAAAACAAAATAATTATTTTGGACAATTTTTCTAGTCCAATACAAACAAAAAAAAATTGGCCCACATCCAGCCTAGCTGGCCAGCCCAAGATCCTTAATCAAACAAAATGAATTCACCTCTAAACTAAAGCCACTTCTAGCTCAACCCAACCCAACCCCAAATCTGAAATCCCTAACACTAATCAAACAAAACAAACTCATCTTCACGCCTCTGCCTTAATCACCTCATGCCTTTGCCTCACTGCTCGAATTCCCAGTCTTCACGTCATGCCTCTGCACTCTGCTTGACTACCTCAGTCCACGCTACTTGCTAACCCTAATTGACACTCGTACATGAAGGCTTATCCATAGGAATAAATATAAAGGAGTAGAAGTGCAAGAAGTGAAAATGGTGAAATGAAATGCAAAGAGTTTTGTTTGTATGTGTGATAGAGGAAAAGACTCAAAACATTAAAACAAATGAAACAAAAAGTCAATATTTAATTTGTTCTTATCTCCAATATGGCACTTGAGAATATTTCAATTATCTTTGTAAAGAATGTGCCACTTGGTTGAATCCACGAAAATAAAGAATTCCTATCTTTTAAATTGTAATTAGGCCTTGTATTTATTGTGGCAAATTAGGAATGTCCAGAAATAGTGAACCCCAGAATATAAAGAGTTCTTACATTTTGAATTTTAATTAATCCTTATCTCTAATGTAGCACTTGGGTAAAGAATTGAAGTGGAAATTTTTTTCTTCTCAAAGAGAGTGCCACATGGTAGAACCTCATGCACTCTCACAGGAGATCTCTGCTTATATATATATATATATAGAGAGAGAGAGAGAGAGATTATAAATAGAATTGATGATTATAAATAGAATTGATAATTACAAATAGATAGATAGATAGATAGACAGAATGTGTAACAATTCAAAGGTAAACAATTGAACATTTCTAAGTATTGCAAAGATTACGGGAAAAGTTAGCAAATACATCATTGTACACCGCAAACCAACGACCTACTTCAAGTATTAGTTAGTTATGGCGTCGCCTTGTGTTAGGGGGAGGAGGTGGTTGAGGGCAGTAAAGATGACCTTTTTCTTGTGCTTTCTCATACCTATGGCAGCAGCTAGAATTGGAAACACTAACACCATCTTTGGTCAAAAACAAAAACTGGAATTCAACGGCAGTTGAAGCGCCTTAACAAGCCTGCTCTTAAATCCATCAAGGTTATTAATTACTTCATATAACATTCTTTTTACACTCCACTTGTTTTGAAGTAAACTATTATCCGGAAATTATTTTACACATTTTACCATGTTTGTTTAGGTGTAAAATTTGGTTAACTGTAAAATATTTTATAGTCAAATTGTAAAACAACCCTTCCTAGGCGTAAAATGTTTTACTTCTAAATTAATGAAGTATAAAACATTTTACACTTCTCGTTCACACAACTGCCCCCCCTTCTCTCTCTCTCTCTCACAAGTATAACAACCCTTCTTCCCTCTCACTCTCAAGTTCTCTCTTCCCACAAACCAAAGCCACCAAGCCACACATCACTCTCAAGTTCGTCGGCATCACTCATCTCCAACAACACTTATTGCTGACTCAACCTCAACCATTGTCAACTCCAACCTCCGATTATCGGTTCAACCGTCTTCCATATTTTTTTTTTCAATCCAATCGTTCAATTCATTATCCTCAATCACCGGCTCCACCTCCACCTCCACTGTCCTCGACTCACCCTTTGATTCTCAAATCAGTATTTTTCTACCACTATGTGGGTTTATCAATTTGGGTTTTTGGCTAGTTTGTGGGTTATGGTGGGTGGCAGGTAGCTAGCTTTCACGGTTGCAATGGGTGGTTGAGATTTGGGGTGGGTTCTTAATGGTTTTGCACCGTGGGTTCTCTTAGATCTTAATTGCCCTTCCTCTTTTTCTTTTTTTTTTTAATTGCTCGTAATTTGTTGTGTGTTTTATGGTTGATAACTTTGATTTGTGTATTATTGAAATTGAGAATTGGGTTTAACTTGTTGAGAAGTTTGAGTTAGGGTATGAGAATTTATGGTTTGATTCATGGTTGGGTTATGATTGAAATTTGAGAATTTTTTATCTTGAAATTTGACAATTGAGTTTGAGTTGTTGAGAATTTTGAGTTTGGGTATAAGAATTTTTGGTTTGATTCAGGGTTGATTTTTGATTGAAATTTGAGAATTTGAGTTTGTTCGTTGAGAATTTTGAATTTGACATATGTGTTAAGAGTTTAGAGAACATGCCTCTAACAATTAGATTTTCAAACTATGTAGCAATATTAATTTTTTTAAAAGAAGTTGTTGCCTTAGGCTATAACCAATTTTGTAGCCGAACTTTGTCCTTTTATATATTCCCACCTTCTTTTTCTATTCTTTTTAGCTCTCTCTCCCCCATTTTTTATTTTTTCTTCTTTGGGGTAAGCAAAGCTTGTGTTCTATATAGTGCTTTTAGCTTTAGTCCTAAAATAATCATTCTCTTTTGTGTGTTGTGGTGTCTCCATGACTCCCATTTACTACTTTTATGAACTTAAATTGAAATCTATCCGTGTGTGATGAGAAAATGTATCTGATACAGAGCCCAGATGGAGATATAATCGACTGTGTACATATCAAAAACCAACCAGCTTTTGATCATCCTTTCTTCAGGAATCATACAATTCAGGTGACTAGCTAGTTTAATTAAGTAATTGATTATTTGGAACCACTAATAATTTGATCCCTATTGTATGTATGGTATGGTATGGGGTTGGGTTTGCGCATATATGCCTTAGATGAGACCAAGTTTTCACCCAGAAGGGCTTTCATTCGACGACGTCTCTTCAAAGCCCGAGTCCGAAATTACTCAACTATGGCACTTAAATGGAAGGTGTCCTGAAGAAACTATTCCCATCAGAAGAACTAAAGAAGAAGATTTATTAAGGGCAAGCTCTGTAGCAAATTATGGAAGGAGCAAATACCCTCAGTTTGATACCACGGACACCAATAAAACTGCTATCCAAGAGGTACAACTTAATAGGTTTGAACTCAATGATATCTACTACTACTACTACTACGTAAGGACACTCAAGAAGTCGACACTCACAACCTTCATGTTTTTTTGGTTGAATTTCTAGAATGCAATAGTTTTTGTGAAAGAAGATAAGTATTATGGAACTAAGGCAACCATAAACGTTTGGAAACCCCAAATCCAGGAACAAGTTGAGTTCAGCTTTTCTCAACTCGAAATCTTTGGTGGTAATGCTACTACAGAGATTAATGCCATTTTGGCTGGCTGGATGGTATATTTATTATTTAATTTCATCATCACTTTTTTTCTTTTACGCCCTCGCAAAACATTGAATTACTAATAATTTTCATTTTTACAAAAATTACTTGTGTGTAATAACAGGTCAGCTATACTCTATATGGAGATTACAACTCTAGACTCTTCGCTTTTTTCTATAATAATGTACGTGTTTTAATTTTTTACTTCCCCACCATTATTGTTTCTTTTTACTGGTTTTCAAAAAATAGTCTTTTATTCATTCCTGCAGAAAGTTATAAATCAAACTAGGGGCTGCTACAATCTATTGTGCTCACCTGGCTTTGTTCAAATCAACAAGGAAATTGCGCTAGGTGGAAGCATCAACCCTATTTCCGTCTATGCTGGTTCCCAATATGAACTCCACTTCCTTGTCTGGAAGGTAGTAAAAAATTAGTTAAATTATTAATGAAATAGTTTATGAAGATTAAAAACCTATCATATATATATGATCGTATCATATGTAGTTTTTCTATATAAAAAAATTCATAGTAACAAATGTTACAGATATGGCTCAAGGCCCAAGCCCTATTATATTCTTATGGTTTTATTTGTAACAGTTTATGTTTGAAATTCTTATTTCTCGGTTTATTTATTATTACATTCAACTTTTTAAATTTAAAGTTTCAAGTTTTCTATACTCAATTAATTTTAACCTGACTTATTTTTTAAGATCGCAAATTTAAGTCTAGTTGCTCTGTACAAAAAAAGATTCATTTTTTTTTTTTCTCTTTCAATAGAAATATATATCACACCTAAAATATAATGCTTTACCGATAGGTTTTTATTCTCACGCATATACTTGGTTTTTATTCTCTCACTTATACTTTTTACATTCATCTTTTCACATTTATTTTTATGTTTTAAATATGGATATCTTTTTCTTTTTTTTTTTAAATATGTATATTGTCACATCAATTACAGGCATGTGTATGCACATAAATAAGTGAAAGAATATTTAACCATCATACCTTCATTTATCATTCAAAATATTACAAACTGATTTACCTGGCATGTACAATGAGGTAGGACATCAAAGGAGGGGGAGACTGGTGGTTGCAAGTTGGGAATAAGTATCTAATGGGATATTGGCCTGCTTCCCTATTCGTATCCCTATCTGAAAGCGCTTCACAGATCCTATGGGGAGGATTGGTTATAAACCAACAGAAAAAGGAGCAGCACACCTCCACACAAATGGGCAGCGGTCATTTCCCTGAAGAAGGGTTCAGCAGGGCTAGTTACTTCAGAAATCTACAAATTGTTGATGGTTCAAACATTCTCAGGTTTCCCAAACAAAGTTACATTGCCGCTACGAAACCAAATTGCTATAATGTCACAAATTTTATAAACAACTTTTATTATGGTGGTCCTGGCAGAAGCCCTAATTGTCCATGATCATTTAGATTATTGTTTCAAATTTAAGGAGAAAAAATGAAAAATAAGAAGAGGATACTTATTTTTCTTATTTTCTTCATGTCACACCAAATGTACCAACAAGTCATATGTAATATGAAACTCTTTGATTCAATAAATGAAAATAAAAATTTATTATGTGGAGTAGTAAAATTTTGAAATTATGAAATTCAATATAGTGGAAGTTAATTGGTCTTAATTCTTATCAGAAGGGATTTAATTGTTGCAATTTTTTAATTCACCATCCGATCATGTTGCAATTATTTATTGCCCCTTTTCGGCTTTAAAAATCATGATTTTTATTTATTTTGGATTTTTATCATTGTTTTGATGCATTAATCAGGGTCAGACAAAATACACTATCGACAGTCATAGAAAATAGTACAGCATAAATAAGCATGAAGAAAAATATGTACAATAATCATTCAAGTAAAAATCATTTTGATTAAATAAAAACCATTTAAAAAAAAAACTCATAAATAGTAAATTCCTAAGCAAAGGTATTACTATTATTCTTAAATCACAAATTGATTTAGTAATGAAAACAAGTTTAGTAATATTTAATATATTGAGAGAGATGTGATATAGAAGTTTAGAAACTATAAATCGTGTAAATCTAATATAAATTTTATAAAACTTCATATTAGGTCACAAGAAGCTTGTTTGGTTCGTTGGTCATGGTATCAGCCTTAGTAACCCGATTAAACCAAAAGAATGCTATAAAGAGCATGAGAAGTCAAGCCATTTTTAATTTAAAGAACATTTGTTTATTAGTTTTAGCCACCTCCCAATACAGGTAGGACCCGTTTGAAACCTCTTTAACGAATGCACAAGAGCAACAGCACTATAAAAACTAGATATCTAAAACACCCAAAGTCATTGCTATAGACTCATATGGAATATAATGTATAATGGCCATTAACAAAGCCAAAAATAAATTTTTATTCCAATTTGTCCATGAATATATATTATGTTTTCATTATATATATATATATATATTGTTAGCTTCTAAAGATTTAGGAATTAATGTATTTAGAACTCTAATTTGTATTGTTGGCAAACCATGATCAAAACAGGTTGTTTAGTCTTGTTTAGACGTGCTCAAAGTTGTGTTGTTTATGTAAAGTTGGAATCGAGCTGATGCAGAATTTAATGTGCATTTCGGCCTAGCTCGATTGATCGAAGCTTAGGCTCGATCTATTGAATTTCGCACAGATGCGTTTTTCTGCAGTTTTTCCAACTCAGCCCTAACTCCTAAAACGTTTAGGGTTTTATGTTTTTACCCTAGGTATATAAGACAAACCCTAGCCACGTTTTAAAGGTTGCTCATAATACTGTTTGTGTGAATCTCTTGTGAGATCTATGAGGAGCTTTCCTTCACACAAGCTTAGGATTATCAAGAGGAGATTTATTCAAGATCTTGATGATCATTCAGTTGCAGCCATAAGAGCTTAAAGATACACAAGCGGGTGTGCTTGTACTTGCTGGAGAATCCAAGAAAGAAGGTCTCGGAGCTTGCACGTGATCGTATCAATAAGTTCTACTGGTGGGTAGCAATAAGAAGTCGAGCGTGGGGGCATGTAAGTCTTATTGTATGAACTTCGATTCTTTCAAAATAATGGATTCAAGTTTACCTTGAGGATAGCTAGGTTAAATCCTCCCCAAGTTTTTACCGATGTGGTTTCCTAGGTCATCATATTTTTGTGTTTTTTATATTTTCGCTTCTATATACTTGATATAATTGTTTGATTGTGATAACCTAGATTTGTGTAATTTGACTAAGTTAATCACTTGGCTAATTAATTAGGTTAATCTGATTGTTTTAAGGGGTCTAAAAACCGTTCATATATAAAGAGAGAGAGAGAGAGAGAGAGAGAGAGAGAGAGAGAGAGAGAGTTTCAGCTGAAATTATTTTACACTATAAAAAAATTTTACATTAAGCCAAACACAGCCTAAGTCAAACTTAAATATATTAATGTGAAAATTTGATTTTTAATAGAATATCATTTAATACATTTTCTTTTACATAAATATGTTCAATTTTCCAAAATCACTCTCTTTAATTTAAGATTTATTGAAAGATGGATATTAACTTTTTGAATAAAGTAAATGGTATGTTTAGAAATTCATTTATTGACTTTTCAAAGAGGGAAATTTATTGAATACTCTGGGAGTACAATAAATGCATATTATCCCCTCTCACATGAATTGTGGGTCTCATCATGAATTTAATTAGTGGGACCCACAATTATGTGAGAGTGGGGAGTATATATTTATGGTACTCCTTCAAAAAGGACTTCATTTTGGGATATCTCAATATAAAATAGAGGCCTAATAATTTAGATCAAAGAGAATATGTATATATGTATAAAAGTATACTTATATGGACTTTATATGGGTTTTATAAGTTTGTAAATAAATTAATAAAATGTCAAATTAGTGTTTATAATTTATTGAGAATATTTTGTCAAAAAATATTAATTGAGAATATAAATAGTCAATTTTGTAGTAAGAATTAAGATAAATTCCATTAACATATGGCTGAGGTTTGGACTAATGCCAACCAAGTCCAAAACTTTCAAAACTAACAAATTTGGTCTCTAATGCCAACATAGTCTCTAAATATTGTTAGGCTTGTTAGACCACTTTTGATGCCCACTTTTGACAAAGGACCCAATAGCAAAAGAAGCTCAACAATATAAAGAAAGTGAGAAGGGGAAAGTAGTAAAGGAATAGGGAAACAAGCCCAGCAGTCTGAAATGGCGGGATTGATGGCCAACAGGCTCACAAGAATAAAAAGAGGTAAAGAAGGAGTGATTGGGCCGAGGAAGCTCAATGAATGAAGTAGTAAGCCCATGGGAATAATAAGAGATAAAGAAGAAGTAAATGGGCCAGGGAAGCCCGGGAAATGAATTAGTAAACTCATTGAGTTAGCTTAAAGGCTAATAAGCCTGAAAAGTAAAAAGAGGTAATGATGTGGCCGAGGAAGCCCAAAGGATTTAGTAAAAAGCTCATGGGAGTAAAAGAGGTAAAGAGGAAGTAAACGGGCCGAGGAAGTCCGAGGGATGAAATAATGAAATGGGCTAGCATAACAAGAATGTTGGCCAAAAAGTCCAAAAGAGGTAAAGATGTGGAAAGTGGGCCTAGAAAGCCCTAAGCAAAGGATTGACAAAGAAATGGGTTGGCATGGAAAACACATCAACCCACAAGTTCACGGTGTAACACGAAATAAAAGGAGGGTAAAGCTATAGCAGGCACGATGAAGTGACATGGCAGGACCACTAGCCAAAAGGACCACTAACACAGATGGGCTTGGTTGGAAGATGAGGGCCTTTGCCCAAGCAACGCCTAGCCAAAGAAGGGATAAAAGGTAGGGAACATAAGCCCAAAAGCCCACACATCCTTCACGCCACAAGAGATAAACACCAATTAGAACATACAGTAGAATCAAACAAACACGGAGACAGTAAAAACGACATGAGGGCTAGAAAGAAACAAATTTAGACAAAATGGAGCATGCACAAAGGGCCAACGCACCACCTACTTGTGCCCAGCCAATACATGGGAGGTGGGCTACGAGTCAAGGTATTTAAAGGGTATGGTCTAACGGTGGGGAGAAAGAAGGGGTTTATTTTGGGGTTCCCGCTCAAACTTCTTTGGGGATGAAATGTCCTGCTGGGATGGGATCTCACCCAAAAGAAGTAATTATGGGCTGGGACCACTTGATACATGCCATAGTGGTAGGTGATGTAGAGGCTTAATCGTTATCTAGATGAGAGTAATGAAACATAGAAAGATGTAAGAAACAAGATAGGCAATTTTGTCTGGAATAGGGAGTGGTGCAACCAACACATTTAGAGCTATGGTAGTGGCTGAGCAACTAGAAGGCTAGTGGGCAGTCTTGGAAGGACACCCATAAGGAGCCAAAAGTAGTTGAAAGGTAAAAATGGCAAATCGCACCATGATAGATAGTATAAAAAGTGGTAGCTGTGAACAGTAAAGGAGGACAGAAGGAACAAAAAAGGAGAAAAGGTAGAACAAAAAAAAAAGGAGAGAAAAGAAAAGGATATACATAAATTAAAGAGACATGAGCGGTTGGAATAGATACATACATCAATAGACTACATTTTTTCTCTCCCTCTTAACAGGCCCACTCTTTGGGAGATTGAGGATTGAAACTTAAACCATTTAGGTCATTTTTCCAAAGTGCGTAACTTATATGGCAGAAGCCTTCTTTGAGGTTACTCACATTGGGGATCGGTTCCGTTCTTGGAGTTGCATCTACTAAGAAGCTAAGCCTACTTTTCTAGCAGACAAGTTTTTCTTTTATGCTTGTTAGGTGATTAGTTTACCGTTTAGTTATTAAACTATCTGCTGTACGTTATTTTCACTATTGTATTATTCTACCATGACTTTATTAGGCTACTTTCCTTTAGTTCGGTGTTAACATTATTTGTTTAGTATTGTAGTCATTTTGCCATACTGTATTCCTACTATAACATTTGTAACAATTGTTCCTACTGTGGGCACGCCGTATACTCAATGCCTCTATTAGAACGCGTTTATATTGGGATGACTTGACTTGTGCACAAACTGACCTAAAGTGTATTTCATTTAGGCCAACCCCAACTCTCTTACCTCAGACCTACGGGCCGTAATGTGGTAAGAGAAATCAAAGCCCAATAACACAAAAAGGCCCACCATAACCACTTAATAACTTTTTGTTGGATTGATTTTTCAAAAATCTCACTGCTAAATTACATGTTTTATTTATTTTTTTATTTTTTTTTTTTTTATGTTCTTAATATACATACCAAGTTTAGTGCCAAACAAAGGCTATTTACTATTCAATCTAGAAATCCATCTTTTATGAAAACAAAAACAGCAAACCCCTATAACCCTCAAGCTACGTAAAAATCAACAAGCACCATAAAGATATCAACTCCCCTATTACTAAATATTTGATCATACAATAGAGAGAGAGAGAGAGAGAGAGAGAGAGGTGTCGCCAATCCAAGAGAACAAGGACATGCAATAACCACCACTGATATTCCAACCTATTTAATATTAAGCGGGTTGAAATAAGTCGGGTCACATTCGTATCAACCATCACGACCCATTTATTAAGCATGTCAAGTGGGTCGTGTTGTGTCGTGTTAACCTGCTTCAATAACAGGCCGTGTTAGGGATGAAGAGCCATGAAACAATTATTAAATGAGTCTAGTTCAAGGTTGAAATATTTAGCCGAATACCCCTATCTCGACACGACACTACCATGACATGCTATCTAGGGGCAGCGCTACTTGGCTCACCTAAAATTTTTAAAATTTCCTCTATAGTATCTCGAATTCCCAGTCTTCATGTCATGCCTCTGCACTCTGCTTGACTACCTCAATCCACGCTGCCTGCTAACCCTAATTGACACTCGTACATGAAGGGTTATCCATAGGAATATATATAAAGGAGTAGAAGTGCAAGAGGTGAAAATGATGAAATGAAATGCAAAGAGTTTTGTTTGTATGTGTGAGAGAGGAAAAGACTCAAAACATTAAACCAAATGAAACAAAAAGTGAATATTTAATTTGTTCTTATCTCCAATGTGGCACTTGATAATATTTCAATTCTCTTTGCAAAGAATGCACCACTTGGTTCAGTCCACGAAAATAAAGAATTCCTATCTTTTAATTTGTAATTAGGCCTTGTATTTATTGTGGCACTTTTAAAGAGTTCTTACCTTTTGAATTTTAATTAATCATTATCTCTAATGTAGCACTTGGGTAAAGAATTGAAGTGGAAATTTTTTTCTTCTCAAAGAGAGTGCCACATGGCAGAACCTCATACACTTTCATAGGAGGTCTCTGCTTATATATATATATATATATAGAGAGAGAGAGAGAGAGAGAGAGAGAGAGAGAGATTATAAATAGAATTCATAATTATATAAAGATAGATAGATAGACAAAATGGGTAACAGTTCAAAGGTAAACAATTGAACATTTTTAAGTATTGCAAAGATTATGACCAAAGTTAGCAATTACATCATTGTACACCGCAAAGCAGCAACCTACTTCAAGTATTAGTTAGTTATGGCATTGCCCTGTGTTAGGGGGAGGAGGTGGTTGAGGGCAATAAAGATGACATTTTGCTTGTGCTTTCTCATACCAATGGCAGCAACTAGAATTGGAAACACTAACACCATCTTTGGTCGGAAACAAAAATTGGATATTCAACGGCAGTTGAAGTGCCTCAACAAGCCTACTCTTAAATCCATCAAGGTTATTAATTACTTCATATAACAGTCTTTTTACGCTCCATTTGTTTTGAAGTAAACTATTTTCCGGAAATTATTTTACACATTTTACCATGTTTGTTTAGGTGTAAAACTTGGTCAACTATAAAATATTTTATAGTCAAACTGTAAAACAACCCCTCCCAAGCGTAAAATGTTTTACTTCTAGATTAATGAAGTATAAAACATTTTGGAACCTTCTTAAAGATGGAAAAAGAATGTAAAACCCACACATGTTTTTTTCTTTAAAAAAAAATGTTGTTATCATTCTACAATTTTTTAAACAATTTTGACACCTTTTGTTTCTTTAATGGAGTCCTTAAAACCTTTATAAAAATTAGGACAAGGGGAGGCCTAAGTTGCCTAGGCCTTGAACTAGCTGAGTTAAGTCCAAACTTAAGTTTTGACTCAACTTTTAACTAAGGCTGTGTTTGATTCAACTATAAAGAAATTTGGGAAAGTGTTTTACATCCTTGATGGTGTTTGGGTAAACATAAAAATTTGGTTAAACTGAAAATAAATTCAGTTGACCAAAAAATATAGTGACGTGGAGTGTAATATGTTTTACACTTCCAAATTATCTTCAAATCATTTTTCACTCTCTTCACATCACACATCTACTAGCCGAAGGAGAGAGAGAGAGAGAGAGAGAGAGAGAGAGCTTACCCATAGCTCCATTGCAGCTTCATGCCTCCTCTCACTGGACCGTCATCACTCACCTTTGCTCCACCATGACCCACCCACGAACTGATCAGACCACCCTAACCCACCCACAAACAAACCAATCGAACCACTATGCCCATCCACCCACTAACAACAACCACCGTGACTAGATGGGACCACCTCTGCTTCGACGAGGCCTTTAGATCTCGCTGCTAGTCTCATCGTCGTTGCTTCTCTCTCTCAATCTCGCCCCTGCCACCTTAACCCTGTATTTTTTCTCTCAAATCTCTTTCTCTCTCTATCACTATCTAGTGTTGGATTTGTGGAATTGAGATTTTTGTTATTTTGTTATTTTGTTTTTTTAGGTTTATATATTGGGATTTTTATTATAATATTTGTTTGGAAGTTAAGAAAAATGTGAGAAATGGGTAGAAAGTTCATTCTCTAGAGCATTTTCAAGAACACAAATCAACACATGAAAATATTTTCAAAAAAATTTTTTGGAACGCAACCAAACACCTAAAAATATTTTCCTTTCCCAAAAACATTTTCAGCTGAAATTATTTTACACTATAAAAAAATTTTACATTAAGCCAAACACAGCCTAAGTCAAACTTAAATATATTAATGTGAAAATTTGATTTTTTAATAGAATATCATTTAATACATTTTCTTTTACATAAATATGTTCAATTTTCCAAAATCACTCTCTTTAATTTAAGATTTATTGAAAGATGGATATTAACTTTTTGAATAAAGTAAATGGTATGTTTAGAAATTCATTTATTGACTTTTCAAAGAGGGAAATTTATTGAATACTCTGGGAGTACAATAAATGCATATTATCCCCTCTCACATGAATTGTGGGTCTCATCATGAATTTAATTAGTGGGACCCACAATTATGTGAGAGTGGGGAGTATATATTTATAGTACTCCTTCAAAAAGGACTTCATTTTGGGATATCTCAATATAAAATAGAGGCCTAATAATTTAGATCAAAGAGAATATGTATATATGTATAAAAGTATACTTATATGGACTATATATGGGTTTTATAAGTTTGTAAATAAATTAATAAAATGTCAAATTAGTGTTTATAATTTATTGAGAATATTTTGTCAAAAAATATTAATTGAGAATATAAATAGTCAATTTTGTAGTAAGAATTAAGATAAATTCCATTAACATATGGCTGAGGTTTGGACTAATGCCAACCAAGTCCAAAACTTTCAAAACTAACAAATTTGGTCTCTAATGCCAACATAGTCTCTAAATATTGTTAGGCTTGTTAGACCACTTTTGATGCCCACTTTTGACAAAGGACCCAATAGCAAAAGAAGCTCAACAATATAAAGAAAGTGAGAAGGGGAAAGTAGTAAAGGAATAGGGAAACAAGCCCAGCAGTCTGAAATGGCGGGATTGATGGCCAACAGGCTCACAAGAATAAAAAGAGGTAAAGAAGGAGTGATTGGGCCGAGGAAGCTCAATGAATGAAGTAGTAAGCCCATGGGAATAATAAGAGATAAAGAAGAAGTAAATGGGCCAGGGAAGCCCGGGAAATGAATTAGTAAACTCATTGAGTTAGCTTAAAGGCTAATAAGCCTGAAAAGTAAAAAAGAGGTAATGATGTGGCCGAGGAAGCCCAAAGGATTTAGTAAAAAGCTCATGGGAGTAAAAGAGGTAAAGAGGAAGTAAACGGGCCGAGGAAGTCCGAGGGATGAAATAATGAAATGGGCTAGCATAACAAGAATGTTGGCCAAAAAAGTCCAAAAGAGGTAAAGATGTGGAAAGTGGGCCTAGAAAGCCCTAAGCAAAGGATTGACAAAGAAATGGGTTGGCATGGAAAACACATCAACCCACAAGTTCACGGTGTAACACGAAATAAAAGGGAGGGTAAAGCTATAGCAGGCACGATGAAGTGACATGGCAGGACCACTAGCCAAAAGGACCACTAACACAGATGGGCTTGGTTGGAAGATGAGGGCCTTTGCCCAAGCAACGCCTAGCCCAAAGAAGGGATAAAAGGTAGGGAACATAAGCCCAAAAGCCCACACATCCTTCACGCCACAAGAGATAAACACCAATTAGAACATACAGTAGAATCAAACAAACACGGAGACAGTAAAAACGACATGAGGGCTAGAAAGAAACAAATTTAGACAAAATGGAGCATGCACAAAGGGCCAACGCACCACCTACTTGTGCCCAGCCAATACATGGGAGGTGGGCTACGAGTCAAGGTATTTAAAGGGTATGGTCTAACGGTGGGGAGAAAGAAGGGGTTTATTTTGGGGTTCCCGCTCAAACTTCTTTGGGGATGAAATGTCCTGCTGGGATGGGATCTCACCCAAAAGAAGTAATTATGGGCTGGGACCACTTGATACATGCCATAGTGGTAGGTGATGTAGAGGCTTAATCGTTATCTAGATGAGAGTAATGAAACATAGAAAGATGTAAGAAACAAGATAGGCAATTTTGTCTGGGAATAGGGAGTGGTGCAACCAACACATTTAGAGCTATGGTAGTGGCTGAGCAACTAGAAGGCTAGTGGGCAGTCTTGGAAGGACACCCATAAGGAGCCAAAAGTAGTTGAAAGGTAAAAATGGCAAATCGCACCATGATAGATAGTATAAAAAGTGGTAGCTGTGAACAGTAAAGGAGGACAGAAGGAACAAAAAAGGAGAAAAGGTAGAACAAAAAAAAAAGGAGAGAAAAGAAAAGGATATACATAAATTAAAGAGACATGAGCGGTTGGAATAGATACATACATCAATAGACTACATTTTTTCTCTCCCTCTTAACAGGCCCACTCTTTGGGAGATTGAGGATTGAAACTTAAACCATTTAGGTCATTTTTCCAAAGTGCGTAACTTATATGGCAGAAGCCTTCTTTGAGGTTACTCACATTGGGGATCGGTTCCGTTCTTGGAGTTGCATCTACTAAGAAGCTAAGCCTACTTTTCTAGCAGACAAGTTTTTCTTTTATGCTTGTTAGGTGATTAGTTTACCGTTTAGTTATTAAACTATCTGCTGTACGTTATTTTCACTATTGTATTATTCTACCATGACTTTATTAGGCTACTTTCCTTTAGTTCAATGGTTTGCCAACAATACAAATTAGAGTTCTAAATACATAAATTCCTAAATCTTTAGAACCTAACAAATATTTTCTAAAAATTTTTTTGGAACGCAATCAAACACCTAAAAATGTTTTCCTTTCCCAAAAACATTTTCAACTGAAATTAGTTTACACTCTAAAAACATTTTACATTAAGCCAAACACAGCCTAAGTCAAACTTAAATATATTAATGTGAAAATTTGATTTTTTTTAATAGAATATCATTTAATACATTGTCTTTTACATAAATATGTTCAATTTTCCAAAATCACTCTCTTTAATTTAAGATTTATTGAAAGATGGATATTAACTTTTTGAATAAAGTAAATGGTATGTTTAGAAATTCATTTATTGGCTTTTCAAAGAGGGAAATTTATTGAATACTCTGGAAGTACAATAAATGCATACTGTCCCCTCTCACATGAATTGTGGGTCTCATCATGAATTTAATTAGTGGGACCCACAATTATGTGAGAGTGGGGAGTATATATTTATGGTACTCCTTCAAAAAGGACTTCATTTTGGGATATCTCAAAATAAAATAGAGGCCTAGTAATTTTGATCAAAGAGAATATGTATATATGTATAAAAGTATACTTATATGGGTTTTATAAGTTTGTAAATAAATTAATAAAATGTCAAATTAGTGTTTATAATTTATTGAGAATATTTTGTCAAAAAATATTTATTGAGAATATAAGTAGTCAATTTTGTAGTAAGAATTAAGATAAATTCCATTAACATATGGCTAAGGTTTGGACTAATGCCAACCAAGTCCAAAACTTTTCAAAACTAACAAATTTGGTCTCTAATGCCAACATAGTCTCTAAATATTGTTAGGCCTGTTAGACCACAAAGCTCAACAATATAAAGAAAGTGAGAAGGGGAAAATAGTAAGGGAATAGGAAACAAGCCCAGCAGGCTGAAATGGTGGGATTGATGGCTAGCAAGCTCACAAGAATAAAAAGAGGTAAAGAAGGAATGAATGGGCTGAGGAAGCCCAATGAATGAAGTAGTAAGCCCATTGGAATAATAAGAGATAAAAAGGAAGTAAATGGGCCGAGAAAGCCCGGGAAATGAATTAGTAAACTCATTGAGTTAGCTTAAAGGCTAATAAGCCTGAAAAGTAAAAAAAGGTAATGATGTGGCTGAGGAAGCCCAAAGGATCTAGTAAAAAGCTCATGGGAGTAAAAGAGGTAAAGAGGAAGTAAACAGGCCAAGGAAGTCCGAGGGATGAAATAATGAAATGGGCTATGATAGCAGGAATGTTGGCCAAAAAAGTCCACAAGAGGTAAAGATGTGAAAAGTGGGCCTAGAAAGCCCTAAGCAAAGGATTGACAAAGAAATGGGTTGGCATGCCAAGAAAATCAACCCATAAGTTCACGGTGTAACACGAAATAAAAGGGAGGGTAAAGCTATAGTAGGCACGATGAAGCGACATGGCAGAACCAATAGCCAAAAGGACCACAACACGGATGGGCTTGGTTGGAAGATGAGGGCCTTTGCCCAAGCAACGCCCAGTCCAAAGAAGGGATAAAAGGCAGGGAACATGAGCCCAAAAGCCCACACATCCTTCATGCCACAAGAGATAAACACCAACTAAAACATACAGTAGAATCAAACAATCACAGAGATAGTAAAAATGGCATGAAGGCCAGAAAGAAACAAATTTAGACAAAATGGAGCATGCACAAAGGGCCAAGGCACCACCTACTTGTGCCTAGCCAATACATGGGCAGTGGGCCACGAGTCAAGGTATTTAGAGGGTATGGTCTGGCGGTGGGGAGAAAGAAGGGGTCTATTTTGGGGTTCCCGCTCAAAGTTCTTTAGGGAGGAAATGTCCTGCTGGGGATGGCATCTCACCTAAAAGAAGTAATTATGGGTTGGGACCACTTGATACATGCCATAGAGGTAGGTGATGGAGAGGCTTAATCCTTATCTAGATGAGAGTAATGAAACATAGAGAGATATAAGAAACAAGACATGAATTTTGTCTAGGAATGGGGAGTGGTGCAACCAACACATTCAGAGCTATGGTAGTAGCTGAGCAGCCAGAAGGCTAGTGGGCAATCTTAGAAGGACACCCATAAGGAGCCAAAAGCAGTTGAAAGGTAAAAATGGCAAATCACACCATGATAGATAGTATAAAAAGTGGTAGCTGTGAACAGTAAAGGAAGATAGAGGGAACAAAAAAGGAGAAGAGGTAGAACAAAAAAAAAAAAGGAGAGAAAAGAAAAGGATATACAAAAAGTAAAGAGACATGAGCGGTTGGAATAGATACATACATCAATAGACTACATTTTTTCTCTCCCTCTTGACAAGCCCACTCTTTGGGAGATTAAGGATTGAAACTTAAACCATTTAGGTCATTTTTCCAAAGTGCGTAACTTATATGGCAAAAGCCTTCTTTGAGGTTACTCACATCGGGGATCAGTTCCATTCTTGGACTTGCATCTACTAAGAAGCTAAGCCTACTTTTCTAGCAGACAAGTTTTTCTTTTATGCTTGTTAGGTGATTAGTTTACCGTTTAGTTATTAAACTTTCTGCTGTAGCATTATTTTCACTATTGTATTATTCTGCCATGACTTTATTAGGCTACTTTCCTTTAGTTCGGTGTTAACATTATTTGTTTAGTATTGTAGTTGTTCTGCCATACTGTATTCCTGTTATAACATTTGTAACAATTGTTCCTACTGTGGGCACGCCGTACACTCAACGCTTCTATTAGAATGCTTCTATATTGGGATGACTTGACTTGTGCACAAACTGACCTAAAGTGTATTTCATTTAGGCCAACCCCAACTCTCTTACCTCAGACCTACGGGCCGTAATGTGGCAAGAGAAATCAAAGCCCAATAACACAAAAAGGCCCACCATAACCACTTAATAACTTTTTGTTGGATTGATTTTTCAAAAATCTCACTACTAAATTACATGTTTTTTTTTTGTTTTTTTTAACTTTTTTATTTTTTATGTTCTTAATATACATACCAAGTTTAGTGCCAAACGAATGCTATTTACTATTCAATCTAGAAATCCATCTTTTATGAAAACAAAAACAGCAAACCCCTATAACCCTCAAGCTAACTAAAAATCAATGTAGGGGCCTTTTTGTGTTGTGCGTTGGGCTGGGCTGCCTCCTACAGTAGTGGGCCCGAATGTTTCTGAATAAGGGAGTTGAGACCGGTCCAACTGCAACTCAATTTGGGCAGGTTTGTGCACAAGCTATGCCTCGTCTGCCAGGAATGTGCTTATGGCAGACAAAGCTATTTCAGATGAGTTATGGTAGACAGATATAATAATAACAACAAAACAGAGTCTTCTGACTTTTTAATAGAGAATGACCAAATAATCCCTATTTATGAAACATAACCACAGTGATAACAATGACTTTTACAAGGAAAATAAAGGAGTAAGTAATAATATGAGATAATCAAGAATAAATATGAATCAAGTCAAGTTTGGTCCGCAGAAGCAAAAACCAAAGAGGAAGAACGCTTCTTCTCAATGCAGCTAATCCCCCAAGGAAAGATCCTGCCGTGGAGATTAATAGCTTTGAGTGAACCGGACCTGAATGGTTAGTGCCCAAAGGAATCCTTTTTACTTTTTTGGAAGAAAGTAGGATTTTGAGAGGGAGAGAGGGAAATCGATCTACTGGTGCTTGCCCACCGTATTAACTCTCTTCGTTTTCTGTTTTCTCTCTTATCTTTTTCTCCCTTTTGTTTTTCCTTGGGCATCCTCGGCCCATTTGCTTGTCTTGGGCTTCCTCGGCCCTTTTCCTAACTTTCTGTTCTCATGGGCTTTTACTAACTTCATTGGGCTTTCCCGACCCAATTACTTCATACTCATCCTTAGGGTTTGTGGGCTTACCATCAATCCCCTACTCTCTTTGCTTGCATTGCTTTGAGCCTACCGCGGCCTATTCTTACTTTTTCACATCATACACTGCCCATGGGTTTGCTATTTGCTATTTTTCTTTTTTCGGGCTCTTTTGAGCCCATTTACTTCCTCAAGTTTATTCTATGGACCTGTGATCCATTATTCTTGTTGCTTGGGCTTAATGATTTTATTCTATACTTGCCATTTCTTTTGCTGCCCGTGTTGCTAAGTTGGACTTCCTTCTATTCAGGTTTCACAAAAAATGACCCTCAACATTTATGCGGTCCATATGTGAATAAAAGACTTTCTTGTCCTTTCCACTTCTTTTCTTTCTTTTCCTTTGCGAGCTTTTTTTAAACTATGGACCCCTTCTCATATATATATATATATATATATATTTAAATATCTTAAACCTACATTATGGGGTATCCTATAATCGGCCATGAACTTCTCCATTGCCTCTTCAGACTCAACCAACTTTTTAAACCTACCCATCCCTAGGAACGACTAAAGGACTCAAGGAAGGACGAAAGAAAGAGAGAAAATGTGAATTAGAGGGAGATGAAGACTTACAGAAATGAGGAAAAACTCCTCGAACAGGCTTTTTATGCTGAAAAGAGACGTGAGTTTGGTTGGAGATTTAACCGAATTCAGGATATGTGCGCAAGAACTCTTGAGTGTAAATGTAAAGAGGTAAATTGGTTCAAATGGGTATTTATACCTCCAATTAAAGGGAACCGTGCAGATTTTCCGCCCATAAAGTTAAAGAAATTCCCACCGTTAGATTACTATCACACCGTTGAACGTGGAGAGCACAGAGCTGGCAGAATTTAATGAGGGTGCGCTCTGTATACTGAAGTGCCAGAAACGTGCCTTGGACAAATAAAGAGGCTCTGGCACTAACAGAGGATAAGACTTGACAAGCCATGACAAAGACCCGAGGACATCAAAATCCTCCTCTCCGTCTGAGGATCCGAACATCGGGATTTTAAGGCGCTATTGTAAGGGCCAAAGAATTTGGCAACCCCGGCCCATTTCATACTGAGCTCAAGGCCCACGCCGAGGAGGAAGGAATGTCAGAGGGGGAATGAATAAAGCCAAAATTGCCAAGGAACATCGCCGAGGACAATTCTGTCATCAGTCAACCAAGATCATAGAAGGGAAGAGCGGCACACTATCAAAAGTAGCCTCCCAGAGCATTCCAAAAAGGAGGACGAGTACAATGGACCAACCATGGGAGCATGGTGGAGGAGCAATTCAAGGAAAAATTGTCACCTCCGCATAAAATGTCCACAGCTAACGTTCTGGCTACATTAATGAGAAAATGACCCCTGAACGGTGCTACCTCGGTTGCTGCAACTCACAGAAGGTTTAGGAAGACGGCTGATGGGATAAGCACTCGAATAGTGACCTGCATTATCAACAAATGGGGCCAAGATCAATTGAAATGGGATATATAATGTAAGAGATCCTCCAGGAAGGGGGATCGGAGAAATCAAAAACAGAAAACACAATAGCCATTTATATGGGCTTTGAAGCCCTTGTAACCAAGCACCGAAGAAGTAATAAGAATTACAAGCTCCTCAAATGAGGGCCGAGGATAAAATTCCATACTTTAGCCCATGTTCTTGTTATTCAAATCAATTCATAACCATGTCTAGTTGTTGTATTCCTCACTAAGACCTAGTTCTTAAACTCATTCTCTATAAATTTATTGTGTTGGGCTAGTTGAGCCATAATTCACTCATCCAACAATAGTAGTGCTCAAATCTAGTCCCTACAATTTTCATACTTGTATTTGAATGAAAAAATAATGAATTTTTGTTTGTACAAAATAAGATAAAACATGTATGTTCTTGTTTAAGATTATGTTTATGTTTATATTTATGATATTTTCGTTTAATGTTATCTTTAAAATATTATTCTAGATGCTATCAGCCTCATAGTCAGACATTCAAGCTTTAAAGTCTTGAAGAATTGTTTTTTGGTCAGTTTCAATGTAGCTAAGATTAGCTCTCCAATAAATTCTCAGCTAATCAATTCAGGTGTTGCTTTAGGTTTGATTATTTTAGAAGCATATGCTAAATTAATTGCAAAGTATAGGCTTCACATGCCATTCATTGTGATTAAATCAAGTAAGCAATTTTCTAATATCCTTAATTAATGAAATTCCTAATCGTATAAAACAATTCTTTACTGTTTCCTCTTGAGGATGAAATGTAAAATGATCCCATATGTTTGCTTTCTGGATGCTTTCTTTAGCACAATTAGATTCTAGATGGATTGACTTTGTGTAAGAAATATGTTGTCCAAAATTACTTGCTAAACCTTTCTTCGGTCTTTTTAAGAGAGAGAGAGAGAGAGAGAGAGAGAGAGAGAAAGATTTTTAATAAGAAGTACATGGATCGAATGAAAAGTTTAAGAACGGCAAATATAGACCCATTCTCTAAGCATTGCTAAAAATATTTCTAGGATTAATGTGGGTCTACACATAAAACACTATTAAATTATTAAGGCAAATGCAATTGAAACTCACACCAATTCTAATAATAGAGAACATGATAGAAAAAAATAGCATTGTTGTTGAACCCAAAATAATCGAAAGGTCCCTGAGTGTTAGGACTATCAAATTGTGATATTTTATTTCTTTGCATTATGGACTTTTTAAAAAATTAACCTTGATTTTGTAACAATAGAGTAATTATAACATTCTAATAATGTTCTGTAATAAATTATAAATGAATAATAATAATAATAATAAATAAAAATAAATAAATAAAAATATGTGTCCTGTAAAGAAAGGAGAAGACACCTTTAGCTAGCTAGCTATACTTAACAGTTGATTTTATAAATAGCCAAATTATCTCATATTGTCATGTTTAAATATATATATATATATAGTGGTAAAAAAAGTCAAAAGCATATTTTCATTTGTTTATGGTTAATGTTTATGTTAACATTATTTAAAGAATATGTCTAAAAATTAATTCAAAATTTTATATACCCGTGACATTTTTAGTTTTTTATTTTTATTTTTTATTTTTTATATTGGGTCTCTTTTATATTATATATAAAAATAAATAGTATGTAATAGTTCATCAAACTACTAATAAAAGGAAAAAAATAAAATATAAAACTTAAATATAAAAGAATAAAACACATTTAAGCAAAAAAATGATTTGTAATTATGAAATTTAAATTTGTGATACAAATTATTTTTTTATTAGAAATTTCATTTGTGAAGTCAAACAGGAAACATTTAAGAATGAACTTTATGATATTAAGTTCTAATACATACCATTTTGCAAACCAACACAGTAATTTGAACATCCTTCAATAGAAAATGTGCACGCCCAGAACAAGCTTAAAGGGCCGGCTTACTTTTGGGCTTACAATATATTTATAATATGAGTTTTCGATTTCCTACTTTGGGTAATTCTAGCCTAGAGACCTAATGATATCTCTCAAACCTTTGTATTTATTCCCTCTCACTCTTATGACTCTCTTGTTCTCAGCTCCCCACTTTCTTCAAAGCCTTTTCAACAAAACCTTTTCCTGCTTCACTTCTCTTATTTATAGCCTTATAATTAGTGGGGAGTCATGATTACTCTTGTGGTTAGTGGTATAAGAGATCCAATGTTATTATTGCTAAGTGGATATTTTAGTTGGGAGTGGGGTGTGGTGAGAATGATATTGGAACTGGTTCCCCACTTCAGGAGAGATGTTCGGCAACGCAGTGCCAGATAACCGGGATACAATTTCTCCGAGCAATCATGTTTTCGCCCGAGGTGTACTTTGCCGGGCAATTCCCAGGTGATGAATGATGATGTACATGTATTATAATGACTTGCTTGATAGGTTTTGGGCCGATCTTAATGACATGAGGCCTGGTTTTAGAAGAGTAGATCGAGCCCATAGGCCATGCTGTAAAGCTAGAATTCAAGGCGCAAGGCCCAAATGGGCCCGGGGGAGTCTTGTGCCGTATAGAAAAAATAGGAGAAACTCTAGTATTAAACCTATCTTGACTCCAAACATCATTTTCCCAGTTATTAATAGTCAGTACACAAGAAGTGTTACATGATGTTATTTTGTATATATGACTTAGGATTGCAGAGAACTTAAAATCCAATAACAGAATTATGAATCGTTTATTACAAATGTAATGACAAATATTGTGTAAAAGAGTTTATTAAACTAAGTACCTAATCCATCTAGATCTTAAATAATGAAGGAGAGAAATTAATTAGCAATCTCGAAGATCAAAACTAACCTTAAATCACCATGTATTTATGTTGTGGCATCTTCTTGAACGTAGCCCATGCCAATTGAGAGTAGATTGAAAACTCTGTTATAGCAAAGAATATTACCAGCAGACATACCCTTATGTCCTAACTATTAATAATTTGAGCTTATCCCTAAGAATGAAGTAATGTCTATCGCAGTAGAAGCTATAGACATGCAGAATGCTGTTAAACCCATCTCAAGCTTGGTTGGTAGGTCATTACAAAAACCACTTTTGTTGTAAGCCAAGGTGAGGACTGAAAGGAACAAGACCACTAGCTGTGAATGAAGAGTAGGAGGCATAGGTGAAATGATTTCTAACAAGAATCTTTTTCGATTTATTAAAAATAGGATAATTTAAACAAATAAACTTACAAATTGAGGAAGTAGGTATGTCTCTTACGGTAAAATAAGACATTTGAATTGGCGTGAGATAAATACAAACAGATTCTTCAATTGTATATAAGGTTGTGTAATCGAACATTAGGCTTAAACCTAGAAACTTTATATATATATATATATCCAATAAAGCTACTTAGAAAACAAATTTTACAATAAAGCTACTCGGTTTGTTCATCAATTTGTGGATGATAACCACTACCGTAAAGCAACCTAGTACCATTTCTCTTCCATATGACTAAGAAATTTTATCTCTAGATGTGATAGGCTTTGGAATATCATGATACTTGACTACTTTATTTAAAATATAAGTCAGCAACATAGGAATTCAAGAATTAACCACTTCATTAATACTTAACCATATTGAAGTGCATAGGGCCTTTTGGTTCTTGTTTTTAGTTTTGTGTTTTCAAAACTTGTTTTTAAGGCATTTCAAAACTTGTTCTTAAAACTATTTTTTCCAACTAATAAAACAAGTTGAATTGTATGGCGTTTTCTCATCTAGTATTTTTTTTCCTCATTTCCTTTTATCTTTCAATAAAAATTTCACCACCGTCCATGGCAATACAATGCCACCACCAAACCGAAATTGGGCTGCCAAGGTGAGAGAAAACTCAAATCGGCTCATGGTGGTTCAAGGGCAGACGAAGAGAGAGAAAATGACGAGAGAGAACCCATATCAAGCCGCCAAGGGCAGATCGTCAACGTTGCAGGTTGCAGGTTGTGGTGGTTCTTGCAGTGTTCCAAAAACTGTTTTTTGAAAACAAATGCGAAACATAAACCATTTGTACGGGACCCATCTTTTTTTCTTTTTTTTCCTTTGAGTTGAAAAATATTGTTTTTAACTTAGGTCACCACTTAGCTTCTTATTTTTTGTATTTTGCTCTTTTTTTTGTTTTATTAAATATAATAAAATTTTAACTTATTACATCTGGTTCATGATGATTGTTTTTTATTATTAGTCAAGTGACCTGTTAGTATAGATAGGATTTAAATTCTAAATCTCTTATTCGATTACAAGAGACTATATTAATTAAACTGAATGTAATCAAAACATATTTTGTTGTTTAAACTTTGAATCATTTCCACATGATTCTGGACTAATATAGGCATATAAGTTGCATGATTTCTTAGCACATCTTCCTTCTTGGATGTTTCCCAAATACTCTTAATATATTGACTCTATTAGATCTTATCCTTTATATATTACTACAATGGTACAGAAAAATATTAAATCCCAAGTTTGTGGCTAGACTTTATAGGGTGTTTGATTACCTCAAATCATATTATTTAAAAGCTATATGGTCTTACTGTCCTAAATTTTTTTTTTTTTTAATGTCCTTTATTTTTTGAAAATCATGGCATTGGCATGTTCCTTGGCTCAGGTTTTTTTTTTTTTTATATAATTATTTTTTTTATAATTATTATTATTAACTTGGCCTATTGATTCCATCAGGTGGTAGTGAACCCCACAAAAAAATAAAAATAAAAAATAAAAAATCCTACCAAGTGGGAGGAGAAAGAAAATACGATACCTCTTACCAAGAAAAACTAAAATTTTCTTCTGAATTTTTTTTTCCTCTATGGGTTGGTGGCCTTGTCCTTTTCTCAGATTTCCGTCTACGTTCATTCCTTCATGCAAATGAACACGAATCATTCACAACTATTATAATTGTCCAACTTTGCTTCTTGTCGGCACTTTATTAATTCGACTAATTTGATATGATATCTTAATCTTTTAGTCCAGTTATTCATAATTAGATTTAAATAGTTTTGATTCCACTAAGTTTTAATGGTTATTTTCATTTTTAAGTAATAAATTTTATAGATTAAATTTTCATCTATTAAATCCATACGACTCTTCCATCAAAGTCCGATAGTATTGTGCATGTTGAATATCTAAAACGATGATGCTTTGTCAAAAATTATCAGTATTTGACATTTTATCAAACAAGTAAAACTGAATTTAATTGGGGAAAAAAAAAAAAAAAAGTCATCATCCACAACCTTATATATGTGTAGGTAGGTGAGTTTGGATTTATTTTTTTTATTATTCCTTTTACTCTGTTTGTGTATGAATAGTTTTTTAAACAACTCATTTTTAAATAACTATATTTAAAAATAACCGAATAATTTCTCTATAATAAGCACATCCAAGCTTACACGTATAACCGCTATAATTAAGCAATTATTAGATGACACCCACAACTATGACAATACATAAGATCCTAACAGTTAGCCCCTAAAATCATCACACTTTCACAATTCTCTCTCGCATTCTATCGATACCGGTTTTAGTTCACTCAACATTTCTGGCAAATTATTTCATGATGGGTTGAGTATGTTGAGTTGACACAATATAGCTAGGATTTTATAGCTATGATTGACTACCCAATGTTTAATCGATATTATTATCAATCTAGGGTTAAGAGAGTATCAAATCTCATATTTTAAGTTAAGAAATAAAATATCTGTGGACTATTGACAATTTGACATAGATTCGGGGATTCATTTTTGTGCAAAGGTGTAAGGCATCTGCAAAAATCCGCATTCAAATGGTTTATATTACTGATATTATTCCTACTTGTTCGATTACATTAGGAATTTAAAGTGCGATGGGATCAGCTATCTAGGGAGCATCCTATCATGTTTTGGTGTTTCGGATTTGCCAGGGCCCTGCAGTTTGCAAGGGTGTAATATTTATCCTTGTGCAATGCTTTTGCTTAAAGAAATGGGTTTTAGAAACATGCTTAAGGCCAGTGGCCTATTTTAGAGCTTACTTCAATTTCCTGATGATGACCACTTCCAACCTTAGTTAAGTGCCTTTGAGAATATGGACCGCTTTGGGAAGCTTACACTCGGACCATTTGGTCGAGCTTTACACCTTAGTTATGATTTTAAAGTTCACAATGCTAATTAAAAATTTTGGTATTCGAAGATAGGTTGGTGGTAGGGTGATTCTTTGAGATCACTGTGGATAGTGGATCTATGGTTTCTCGTGACACATTGGAGTGGCCATAAGTGTGGTACTGCAGCTTTAGGCCTTACAGGGATGCACTTTCATATTTCATATTAGGGTCAAATGTTGTTGTGTTAGCAAACCTGAGTCAGAACTAACCTTTTTCATTTATTTGAGTCTTAGTTTTTAGCGTTTACAATAGGGTTGAAAACCTTTGTTGAAGATACAAGAAGACTGGTCAAGATTTTTTCTCAAAACAATGAAGATCTAGTGGTCTTGTCTCTTGCTCGACTCTACTCAATCAATCGAAATTTAATAATCCTCGACTCTTGGCTAGATCCATCTCGATTGATCGAGCTACTGAAATTCTGAACTAAAATTTCAGTTTTAGCCCCTTATGACTTAACACACATCATAAATCCAATAAGTAATCTGAAAATAAAAGCAATTTGGGGGGTTTAATTTCTTCATGTAAATCACATGTTGATTAGAAATGTGAATTATATGCATGATTGATTTCGCATTGTAATATTGTTTCAAAAATGTTGATAAAAATTCTCATTCCTAAATCATGGATGGATCCAAGAAAGCCTAAAGATGTGTTTGTTTCGAGGTAAAATATGGTGGATGAAAAACTTTGAAGAAAATGAGAATGAAAACTTTTTAAGTTGTAGGACAGTCTTGACAAAAATAGGTGCAACACGATAAAACTAGGAGTGCACATGGCCAAAGCTAGTATTTTGAATAAACTGAAGGAAATAAGTATGTATGCAACGAAAAATAAATGGATTTACTTCATTCTCAATATATAACATGCACTATGTAAATTTCATAATTCGAGTATAAGAGAGCGTACCTTGAAGCGGTAAATTTCAAAACAAAGATCGAAGCACTTGGGAATACTTTTAATTTTCACTCCAATTCCACTAATGCCCAAGAAGTGCAAACTCTCAATCGGTTACAAAAGGAGAATTAAAGAGTCACTTACACTCTCATACACATTATTTTTCAATGATGTTTTTCACCACCCAAAAATTTTGTACGTTTTTCCTTTTGTATTTAACCAATTATCTAATTGGGCTGACCTTTTGGGCATTTCCAATTGGGCTTAAGTGTGTGACTTGGAGTGGGACCAAAAGGGACCAATAAGACACTAGCTCCAATAGGCCTTGGGTTTTTCTATCAACTCTTGATAAATCCAAAGTTATCATTAACAATATTTAATATCACTATATAAATATAGTTGCACTCTAAGTCTTATCTATAAATTATATCCCAAGACTTTATTGTACATGCAAACCCCTTTATAAAATATATGTAGTAATACAAAGTCATAAATGCGGACTACCACTTTGTAGATTACTACATCTTAATCCTTAAGTATCCGGTTTAATCCTTTTAAATTATTCATCATATATTTATGATATCCAATTTCATAAATATATACTTTAGTAATTTCTTACCAAAGTAGTTAGTCCTAACTCTCTGAATAACAAACTCATTAAACTTATTTCAATGAAATATTTTATATTTCCGTTAAGAAACTATAAATTCCATCTTGAGAATATATGTTCCATCAACACTAAATGTAACTACCCAACATACTGAAATTTTGACCGTTACTTTAGATCTCATTCATGATATATCAAAGCAACCTACACTTCATGATCAAGTCCATTATTCTCTCAAGATTAAAAGTTTGTGCAAATATAAGTTGTGAGATTTATTATAAGTTTGTGCAAATATAATAAATCTCACAGCAGTCCAGTTCAATATGTTTTAACTCTTAAAATATATCAACACATCAACTAGAAGTCTCCACTTTCATGATCAAAACAAATTATTGTAGTTGATATGTTATAGTCTTCGCAGATGAAATGCCCAATTTCATCACCGAATACAAACTATAGTTCTGAGTTTACAAAAAACTTATGACTTATATCTTCTATGACTAAATCACATAAATCACATACTATGCATCTCATGGACTATGTGATAATGTCCAAATATTCATGTTAAAATTATTTCAGATAATAATAATAAAACTTTATTTAACACAATATTAAGCCATACATAATGTCATACACAATGTCACACTTAATATCATATATAATATCATACAATAAGATTTAAGGGTACTAATTCTAACATAAACATATATCATATACCGATTCAATCTTTTACTTATTTATTTAAATGTAGATTGACTAGATTTTCCGATTACTTTGGGATAGTACCATAGCAATGATATATTAAGTTGGTCCTGCCATTTTTTTCTGTCTCTCGCTGAGAATAAAAATGTTAATCAATCTTTTTTTCTTTTTTTCTTTTTTGGGGGGAGAAAGATCTAAAATTTTATATTAACCGTAAATTTGAGCACACCTTCTTCCCCAAATTTGGACCTTCTTTTTATAATTACAAAATAATTTTAATAATTTCTTTCTTTTTATTATTATTAGGTTTATTGTAATAATAATAAGAAATTTATTATTTCTTGAAAAGAACCCATCACCTTCTGGTTTGCCTCATTATTACTTGAAAGTACCAGTACACGGTGCCAGAGTGGCAAATTATGAAATCGGATCCAATTTGGACCACGAAACTACCAGGAAAGGTAGGCAGACTTGGACATGGTCCACATAGACATGACCTTTACCAATTTTCGCAACCAGTAGGACTTTCATGTTCCATTGAGTTTATAATATTTATTATAAAACAAAACAAAAACAAATCAAAAAAAATTTGAGATCATGGGAGAGTTTGTTTTGGGTAAGGGTTAGGTCCAGGTCTTCAATCTATTAGAGTCAACATGATGTGAACATGTGGTAAAAAATAAACACATGTTCATATCATGTCAGATCTAGTGCATTGAAGTTAACTTGTACATGTCCATTTGTTTTTTGTTTTTTTGTTGTTGTTTTTAATTTTTTTAATGAAAAAAATAAGAGAAATGTTAAAAAACGGAAGAAAGTTATGCCATTTTACATTTTATGATTTCCAGTTAATTAAAAAATTGACCTTCTGAGTATCCATAATTTTTATTAATAATTTTATTGATCAAAATTACTGATGAAGACAGTCAGCTAATAGATACTTCATCCTTACAAGTATTAAAAAATATATACATAATCTATAAATAACTATCTCTGTTATTAATATTCTGGCATGACATGTGAAAGGAAGTCATTTATGTCCAACCAATGTATTAATTAGGATATAGGACTAGAGGTCCCACACAAACCATAATGATAAGACTTCAGAGCGAGCAAATAAATGTGATTTTTCTGTAGCTGATGGCGCAGGTCCATAGCATTTTTCCGCATACAAATTCGTGGACTTCATTCATTTGCTCTGAGAATAACATATCTAGGGGATAAGCATGTATCTAGATAGTTGAAATATTAAATAATTACTAAATAAGCTGAATGAATTATTGTTTGAGTACTGTTATACGGACTGGTTCTAATCTAGATCTATCATTGAGACTATTATTTTGCCCACCAGTAGCATACCATAACAGCTTATTGCCATCTAGAATTAGTTACGAATTTATGAAATTGTTATGAAAATATTGTGAATGTTGTATTTCTATTGTTGTTAACATTAGATGGTTTTATTCTATTGAAAAATACCAATTGAATAAGTTATTGATAAGATATGAGAAATTTTTTTCAACCCAATTTTCAATCAAGCAAAGAATTTAAAGATTAGGCTCCTTGTCAAAGCTAGAAAACGTGCGAGACTCGTTACTGCCTTTGTACCTCAAGTCAAAGAAAATAAATAGATTATTATGTTAAGAATTAATATTGTAGTTTGATATGGTTTGTCCCATTCCTTTTTTCTTTTATTATTCCTTTTATTTGCTTTATTTCCTTACATGTTATCATGGCAGGTGCATAATTTTGCATCCCCAAAATGCAAATTCATGATGGCTACTCAGTCGTCACATCTATGGCCTCTTAATAATGATACCTGCATCTTTACTCAAAATAATAATAACAAAAAATAGTGATACAATAACATTGGTGCTAAAGCTTAAAGTTAAACACAACCATAAAAGTTTCCTAGGTAATAATGCGCACTTCACAAATTATTTATCAATCAGTCTAGGATACCAGAATTAGAGTCACTTGTCGTTAAGTAAAAGATTTAGGGTTCGATTTTTACTTATACTAAAAAATCAATTGGTGTCATAATCTGATGACAAAGAGTAATTACTCGAAGTGGACACTATAAATTGAAACTATTTCTAAAAAAAAGATACAATTATTTTCATTATGATTGACATTGATGCGTCATAAAAATGATATTAGTGATAGACTCACTCATATAAAAACGATGTTAACAATGTTAACAGTTTTGGAAAGAAATGTTGAGATGTGTTGTTTCCCTAATATTACTCACTATCTAATTCTAGTTAGGAAAAATGCTAAAGTTACAATTATTTAACAACATTTTTTTACAAACAGTTAATATGATAATTTGGTAGGTAAATGATTATTGATAAGTAAAAAAAAAAAATATATATATATATATATATATAGAGAGAGAGAAAGAGAGAGAGAGAGTTATTACTCGGTTAGTTAAACTAAACTAAACTAAACTAAACAAAACTTTACTCAGTTAGTTAAAACTCTTCTTCTTTTTACTTTTTCTCTTTTTTTGAGAAACAAAGCTCCTCTTTTTCAATTATTTGTGACTGCAAATAAAACTATCCAAAATTGCCAGTCAAATCCTATATTCCTATTATAAGATCCGAAGGCCCTTTCAGACAGTAGAATCTCTTTCCCTTTGTCACTAACACACATACAACACAAACACAGAGAGAGAGAGAGAGAACAAAGCAAAGAGCCAAAAGCAAATTTCCATGGCTTCCTCTTCTTCTCTCAAACCCATTTTCTCTTCTCCCCTCACCTCCTCTCCTACTCCACACTCACCAAAAAAACCATCTTCCCTTCTTTCCTTCCTCCACAGCACAACCTCCACACCCATCTCCTTAAAACTCTCATCAAACCCACCTCGTAATAATTCTCATCCTCGTTCCAAATCCTCTGCTGTCACCAACGTTGTTCTCAAAACAGACACGTCTCCCGAAACAACCTCGGCCCCCTCGAACTACTCCCAAGATCTTGGTCCCCCTTTGACAAAACCAACAATATTGGTCTCCGAGAAACTTGGAGAAAAGGGTCTCGAAGTTTTACGTGAGTTTGGCCACGTTGAATGTTTGTATGATCTCTCTCCTGATCAGCTCTGCTCCAAGATCTCTTCATGTGACGCGTTGATCGTGAGGAGTGGTACGAAGGTGACTAGACAGGTTTTTGAGGCGTCGAATGGGCGGTTGAAGGTGGTGGGACGTGCAGGTGTTGGTATTGACAATGTGGATCTGCAGGCCGCCACGGAATTCGGCTGTCTCGTGGTTAATGCCCCCACTGCCAACACCGTGGCTGCGGCTGAGCATGGCATCGCTTTGCTCGCCGCTATGGCACGGAATGTTGCACAAGCTGATGCGTCCATCAAAGCTGGTACGTTATTCATCATTTCTTAACAACTTAAACTTTTTAAGTTGCCTTTTGATAAGATAAGTGGTGTCTTTTAATTCTTGCTTTTTGGATCATACTTTTGAGGTTTAAAATTGGAGCTTTGAATCATTTACTGTGTTGGTCTTTTTTTTTTATCAATTGTCTCAGATCTGTTGATAAGAACTTAGAATCTAAAGTCTGTAATTATAAATGATATTTTAATATTCTGAGTATCGTATGATTTTATTTTGGGTAAGTTACGCTTTTGGTAATTTGGTTTATGAAAGTTTGGTAAAAGTTCCATTTTTAGTTCATATGACTAGCGTCTAATCAAACATATTTAAGTAAAGGACCAAAATTGAATTTATTCCAAATTTCAGGGACCAAGTTTTAAGTTTTAAAATTAAAAGGACCAAAATTGAATTTACCAATAATTGATCTGAATAATTGAGGTACATCATTTTCAATATCCACGAGGTAAAATGTCTATGTTTGTATCTGTGATAGAATGGATCTGGAATCCGAACTATATACATGTGGTAAAAGACTAGTCTGTGTTTGAAGGATTGGCTAGTACAGTACCACAACTTGCTGGGTCGAATTTCCGCTTTCGTACTTTTCAAGTCTCTTTAATATTGGTAGTTGGTGCCATGAATTTTCTTGTCCGTCACTTTCTAGAGTAGAATTGGTCACTAATTGGATGCTTTTTTGGACCACCACACAAATATGTGGACTCACATGCAAAACATGGTAACAGCTTTTGAAATTATAATATAAAATTGAACTAGATATATAAAAATTTGTAGTTTAGGTTTATGACAAGGGAGCTCATGTTTTGGTATTATATACTTTCAAATCCAACTATTGAAAAAAAAAAAAAAAGATTGGGTATCTTATTCTGGCCCCATCACTCAGAATATATGCAACGGTGGATTTATTTTTATATCAAAGAAAAGTACAAGGTTCTTTATAATTTTCCATTAAGAAATTATGCATAAACAATGGAATTGTACTTCAGAAACCACTTAGTTGTTATAAAAAATCAAAACATAATTCTGTAAAAAAAAAAAATCATATTTGATAGTCAAGATAAAGAATTTGACTGAGAATTTATGGCTTTTTATAGAATTCTTTATGGTTTTAACTGAGAATTTGAGATACATAAGATATGGTTGTTCCTGTAATATGAATTTTAAGTGGTGCTTAATAAGTCTAGTATGCATTACCATTTCCTTTTGATGTTGTATTGCTAGCTATTGCCTCGAGTTAAAAAATATGAGCATAAGGCTTAGATGCAATTTGATTTAACAGGAAAATGGCAAAGAAACAAGTATGTTGGGGTGTCTCTAGTTGGAAAGACATTAGCTGTAATGGGATTTGGAAAAGTTGGATCTGAAGTTGCAAGGCGTGCTAAAGGTTTGGGTATGAATGTTATTGCACATGATCCATATGCCCCAGCTGACAGAGCACGCGCTCTAGGTGTGGATTTGGTGTCTTTTGATCAGGCCATTGGCACCGCGGATTTCATTTCTCTCCATATGCCACTCACTCCTGCTACTTCAAAGGTATTCAATGATGAAACATTTGCAAAGATGAAGAAGGGCGTCCGCATCGTTAATGTTGCTAGAGGTGGAGTTATTGATGAAGATGCATTAGTGAAAGCCCTTGATAGTGGCATTGTTGCTCAGGTATGCTTGTTCAATTCATATCAAGGAGACTTAATCACTCATTCTAAATTTAAAGTAGCATAATCTGTATCTCTGCCATAAGTTCAAGGTACAAATATCATGTTGTCTCAAGGCTTGTCGTACTCATCAACCACTATGTTCTTTCAATTACTAAACTTTCCTAAAGGGACAATGGGGTTGCTGTATTGCCTCATCTAAGTTCTTGATCATTATTGTGGATGTCAACATTCAAGGGATATACAGATTGGTACTTGTGAAGTTTTTGGGTGTCTGTTTGATGTATGCATCAAATATTGAGTTTTATAATGGTTTGGAACAGGCTGCACTTGATGTATTCACAAAGGAGCCCCCACCCAAGGATAGCAGGTTAGTGCAGCATGAGAATGTCACTGTCACACCTCACCTTGGAGCTAGCACGAAGGAAGCACAGGCATGTTATTTTTACTTTATTTCTTCATGATCCACATACCCTTTTGATTCTTGCTTTCTTAAATACCTAATATTCATCAATACATTAAACCGTCTGCATCAATTATTCAGGAAGGTGTAGCTATTGAAATAGCAGAGGCTGTAGTGGGAGCATTGAAAGGGGAACTTTCTGCTACCGCTGTAAATGCTCCCATGGTCCCTCCTGAGGTAAACAATCATCTATACATTGTCTCCATGATCAAATAAATTATTGTATCCCACAAAGGAAGGTAGCTTAAATATATTACATTCTCAGGTTCTGTCAGAGTTGTCACCTTATGTAGCGCTAGCTGAGAAACTTGGTAGGCTAGCTGTACAGTTAGTGGCTGGAGGGAGTGGAATCAAATCTGTAAAGGTGGTCTATAAATCTGCTCGTGATCCTGATGACCTGGACACAAGACTTCTCCGGGCTATGATCACAAAAGGCATAATTGAACCAATATCATCCTCCTTTGTTAACTTGGTCAATGCAGATTTTACTGCCAAAGAGAAAGGCCTCCGCATAAGTGAGGAAAGGATAGTTGTTGACTCATCTCCTGAATTCCCTATTGATTCAATTCAGGTGCAAATATCCAATGTGGAGTCTAAATTTGCAAGTGGTATTTCAGATAATGGAGATATAAGCATTGAGGGAAAAGTGAAATATGGAACACCCCACTTGACAAGTGTAGGATCCTTTGCTGTGGATGTCAGCCTGGAAGGAAACCTCATTTTATGCAGGCAGGTGGATCAACCTGGCATGATTGGCCAGGTTGGAAACATACTAGGTGAGCATAATGTGAATGTGAGCTTTATGAGCGTGGGAAGGACAGTCCGGAGGAAAAAGGCTATTATGGCAATTGGTGTGGATGAAAAACCAGATAAAGAGGCCCTCAAAAAAATAGGGGAGATTCCTGCTATTGAAGAGTTCGTGTTCCTCAAACTATAAATGATATTAGTAATGATGCTTAGATAGAGAAGAGATTCTCTGGTTGGAGTGATGTCTTCTTCAGGGACTCCCAAAGAGGTTTTACATTGGTGAGATGAGAATAAAAGCTGGCTGCTTAACAAATAAAGCATTCAGCATTGTCCATCCAAGATTGTGAATTTGGGTTTAGTCTTAGATTGTATAATATTATGTCACCCAGCAAGACTAGAAGACAAGGGTGTTTGTTATTACTAGTAGCGATATGGGGACGTTTCTTTGTTGTTGTTTTTGTACTCCTCATTCTTGCTGGGGGTTGTAGGAATGATTTTGCTGGGGGTGTGTAATTCTAGTTGTGTTCAGAAACTGGATGAGCTTCCTTGTTGTGGATGGAGAGGTTCCCATCTGTAATTCTCCTTATGTTTTTAATCTAGTAACCATGCTTTACAATGCTTATGAACAAAATTATAGCTGCACCTCTCTCATTGCCCCCCATCCCTTCTCCCTTTCTCTTCTTTTTCTTTCTTTTTTGGCACTCATCTTGCAGATGGTTAACTGTAACTAGCAACTTACAATTACACACAAAATCTAACTAGTCGCCGTAGCTTAAGGTTGGCTTCTAGAAATAATCGTATTGCGAGTCAAAAGTCAGAGTGAAAGGGCTATACATTCTAACCTTTTTTAAAAAGGGGCCGATAATTCACTGTCATCTGTAATCTGATAAGGATAAATCCAGTTCTAGGTTTTTTCTGAAATTATTGCTGCTATTCAGCTCAGGGGTAAATGTATCAAATTTTCAACCACAAAGAGCACATATATATATATATATATATATTGCTAGTAGCCTAGTACTAAAGTTTCATGTTAGGTTGATATTTGTACAAAATAAAGAGACAAGGTACATAGCTACATATTTGTTGTAAATGTTATGTTTTATGGGTCTTCCTATTTTATTGTTTGATGTGTTTTTAAGCCTTATATGATTTATAAAGGTCTTGAATTCAAGTCTCCAAGGTAGCTAACCAACACCTTGGGTCACCCTTAAGGTATTCATCCAAGTAATTATATAATGTATTTGGGATTTGGGTACCTAACAATCTAAAGGAATTAATCAAGTGCTCTAAGAATCCTTGACACACATTAGAAGTAAAAAAAAAAATCCTTAGAACAAGATCAGTGTAACTGTTCGGTCCTCGACATGAACCATTAACTTTTTAGAAGGAAATAAAATGATGTTACCCCTATCACAATTTGTCATTTTAGTAAGTGGTAAATTGAGGTAAAAAAAATTATATTCCTTACTTTACTAAAAAAAAAAAGCAATGCTATAATCATAAAGTTATATTCCTTATATTCATTTTCATATCTTTATCTATATACTATATAAAATGGAAGCATGGTAATTAATGTTGCAAAACTCTAGTTGTGCCACTTCATTGGTCACATAATCATTCTTTTTTCTTCTTTTTTTCCAATTTTTTTACAATATTAAAAATATAAATATACTGACTTTGCACATTCATTTTTGGTTACATTTGTCTTTACATATTCATCTACTTTAACATAAATGTTTACAACTAAACTTTGAAACNGGTCCATCAGCAATAAACTTGAATGCAAAGCATTTGGGATAACCCTATTAAAGGCATAAAAACTAATAATTGCCCTAAACTTTCAATTGTTGGTTGATGTATCTTTGATTGTTGAATGAAAATATTATTTTGAGCTTATTAAAAAAAGAAAGAAAAAAAAAAAAGAAAGAAGATTAATACTAATGATGATAATGATATTTCGTAATTGTGATTGTGTTTTTAAGCAATACCCATTGAAATGTTATTTCAAATAAAATTGAATAATTAGATTCAAAGTGACATTAATGCATCCAGCGTGTTAAACAGTACAAGCCCAAAACAATAGCGTTTCAAAGGAACCAAATCAAATCAACATCAGCACCTTCTCAAAAAAAAAAAAAAAAAAAAAAAAAAAATCAACATCAGCAACTTATAAAAAATATTATCACATTAAAAAATAAATATAAAAAAAGAAAAAAGAAAAAGGTCAGCCTTCAACTATACGATGACGTTTAATTAGACATATTTAGTGGATAATGAACCACGTGTCTGTCTATTATGGCTGACAGGAATGGTGGGATTTGTTAATTTTCTAACTAATAGAATAACCGTCTTATTTTGTATATATATTTTGTAATTGTGGAACAATTTAATCTATCCAATTCAATTACTTTTCATTCAGGAATTGCTTTCAATTTTTTCTCTGATATTTTCCCATTTTATGCTGCATTTTCTTTCTCTTTCTCGCCTTAGTTTCTGTTTGTGTTTTCTTCAAATTGCTTCTATTTTCATAGCAAAATGCATCAGGCATGAAAGTGGATGGACATAAAATGCATGATTGTAGTTATGGGATATTTTAGAGATTTTATTTTAGCCAAATACCATGAAAAATATGATCTCCTCTTACTGCTCTCCAATTGGCATGTATGATTATGGATGCACTCAGGGTTTTTAAGCCTTTTATTAGGGTTCTAACAAAATGCTTTGATTCAAGATAATTGCTGATGGACCTTGATGCACTAGCAATCATCATCTTCTAACACCCTGCATCCACTAATAATCTCAAATTCAATTTCTATCTCAAAAAACCAAATAAAAATAAAAGCAAAATAAAAAAGGGTTTGCAGAATGTTCTATAAAACAATTGATATGGCTTGAGTTTGATTCCTCAGCTCAATTAGTAGTATTTTAAGATCGTTTCTTTGTGATTTACAATCTTCCAAAAACACACAAAAATTCCATGGAATTTCCAAAGCTCCTAACAATGAGAATGCTCCACCTTGCACCCACTTACAATCTTCAATTTCCATCTCAAAAAAAACAAATGAAAAAAGTAAATAAAAAGGGCTTTGCAGAACATTCTATAAAACAATAGATATGGGTTGAATTTTATTCCTTAACTCAATTAGTAGTACTCTGGGATCGGTTCCTTTTGATTTATAGTCTTCTAGAAGGCATGATAGCCCCATGCGTTACCTAAAGCCCCCAACAAAGAGGATAATCCATGGTGGGCAAATCTTTATAATCAAAAACAATAAGCTGCCCATGAATACCCTCACCCTTGAAATTTTTATTTTATTTTATTTTTTATTACCTTTCTAGGAATTAAGTTGAATTCGCTTCTTCTACTTACATTTGGAAAAATCTAGTTGACGAAAATATTTTATTTGTTGAGATAAGGATTTCTCTTATGGTTAGATTTGTTGTTTTGAATGATATATATCACTAATTAGTGCTTTTTAGGGGGTATAGTGATACCAATAACAATATACATAAACATAAACAAAATAACAATAAAAATCAACATAACATAAAAACTAATGATCACCCTAATCTTCCAATTGCTGGCTGGTGTATCTTAGATTGTTGAATGAAAATCTAATTTTGAGTTATTAAAAAAAAAAAAAGGAAAGATTAAAACTAATGATGATAATGATACTTTCTGATTGTGATGATTGTGTTTTTTAGCAATACCTATAAGTCTCCACCGAAATGGTAATTATTTACTCATTGTCTCATTCTCCTAATTAAGTTGTCACCAAAGTCATAAATGAACACCTCCCTCCTTAGTTTTGACACAAATACACGAGCAGAGACAAGATGTAATGTTACCACTTATGTCCTAACTATTACATATTTTCTTTGAGATAATTCAATTGTTATTATAAATTGGGGGATTTAAATCTTAGTTGTTCTAATAGAATAGAAAGGCAAAACCACTGAACTAAAAGACTTTTGGCGTATTATACACACCTTTTATATATTACATTTTTTATTTTTTTACTACCAAGCAATATACTCCTTGGTAATTAAGAAAGTATATTCCTCTTATTAATTTTTTTTAATTACAAATGTATTATTTTCCGTTTGGGTAGAGAAATATATTACTATTCCTGCTACAATTTGGAACAACTATTCGTATACCAGTTAATATTTTGAATTTTATACGTCGATCCTGGAATGATATGTTTCTTTAATTGCTTTTTGGTTTTGCTTTAATTTGGTGAAAGATACATATATATGACTTTGCATTTGATGTATGTGTTATAGATCATTAATATACTTTTCTGTTTTTGTTTTTTGGGTTACCTTGCAAATTTTTCTTTTTGCATTGAAAATACATTGTCCGTAATAAATACAATCAAGAATACTATACCGGAACTACACTATGGACGAACGATGTACCACAAAGAGTTCATCTACAATATACAAATGAGTCCTTTTAGATTTAGATATAAAATCTTATGAAGTGGGAGAGAGATAGAATGTTGGAGGTTCAAGTTCAACAAGAGGAAGGGAGGGATTGAAGGAGGAGAGGAATCTTCAATTTGCACAACAACATTTACAAACCAAACCAAGATCATGATCACCCGTTGCAAGTCTCATCATGTATTTTACTTCCTTCTTAGCAACTCTCCCACTCTAAATTGAAAATTTGAAACTCGTTGTAATATGACAAAATATGAAACCAAAATTTATATATGAAGAGCTCAATTGACACATCTTAGTGTTTTTAATAGAAACAATTGGCGTCATGATCGCTCTACAAGTATAAAGTTTTTGTGGGGAGGGTAAGAATCGAGGTTCAAGTCTTCAGAAAAGAATTTCGTATACATATACACTTAGATTATGCTACACTGCTAGAGAATAATTTCTATTTTGTATCAACAAAAAAAAAAAAAAAAATCTAAGACTTAAATTTCTCTTTTCCATCATAACTATTAATTATAAAAAATTTATACAACGAGGGAGCATGATTCTTCCTAACCCCTTGAATATCCCATAGTTGGAACTTGGAAACAATTGATCATGAATATTAATATATTTACCCCTTAGCTATTTCTCATGGAACAATAAGTCTAAATTAACCTTTCGGCCTTGTTAATGATCCGAGAGCAACAGTAATGGGTAGAAAATTGGTATCATGTTATCAATTTAGTAAGTTAGAAAAAGAATTTACTGATGTAATAATTAATTCTTCTTCCAAAATGTTTGTGTAAAGCAATTAGTTATGGGGATATAATTATATAAAAATCCATATTTTATTCTTATTTTTAGATTAAACTTCGAAATTCCATGCCCGATATAATTTTAAAATTGTAAATGATCTAGTTTTAAAAAAAAAAAAATTAGCATTACCATTGAACATTTTTTGAATATATATTAATTAACCAAAATATATAACATTAATTTGTATAAGTTATACCGTAATCTATATCTAGCTACCAAAAATCTTTCCTTGTGAATCATAAATGAAATTTCGGTGTTGAAAATTTTGATTTTCTTTTTCTTTTTCTTTTTGGCTTATGGTAAGCGGGATGAGGATATTCAAACTTAAAAACTTTCAGCAACTTGAAAAACAACTTATTCACCTACAATTAATTGCCCCATGCTCAGTCAAAAGAAAAAAAAAAGTTACCTAAAAATAAGAAAAAAAAAATTACCTTCTAATGTTTTAAGTTGTTAATTTTTTTAGTAATTTATTATTTTTAAAATAAAAATAAGTGTGTAATAAGTTAAAAAAATTTGAAGCAATTACGTAACAAATTCCATAAATTTGATTTTATTTAGACAAAAATACAAATTACACTTTTAAATTTGTCAATAAAAACTAAATTAATAGTCCGAAACACCTAATAATTACTTATATAAAATAAAATTCAAAGAGAAAAAAAAATCATAAATAATAATAAATCCATAAAAATAAATAAATAAATAAAAATAAATAAATAAATAAAAAATAAATAAATAAACCGAGGGAAAAACTAATAGAGGTTGTTTTTATTTGCTGTATAAATAAAAATCTGTTATCTCTGGTTGTCTGTATAGTAGGGCATTTGATACTCTCCTCATCTTACTTTCGCAACCAAATCTAGCGATCTTTCTAGATGGCAGGTGCAGGCATCCATCCGTACCACCAGCAATGGCCTCCGGCAGCCGCCGCAGTTCCTCCTCCGCCTCCTCCAGCGGTGGCCACCGCCGCTCCTCCTCCGCACGCTCCGCCAATCGCTCCCTCCGACGAGGTCCGCACGATCTTCATAACGGGATTGCCCGAAGACGTGAAGGAGAGGGAGCTGCAAAACCTTCTGCGATGGCTACCTGGCTACGAAGCTTCTCAGGTTAACTTCAAAGGCGAGAAGCCTATGGGATTCGCTCTCTTCTCCAACGCTCAGTTCGCTCTCGCCGCCAAAGATGCTCTTCAGGTCTGGACCGTTTGATCTCAATTTAATTTTTGGATTTTGAATTGAATTATGGTTTTTGATTGATTTTTTTAAAAAAAAAACCACATCCTCTACCAAAAACTACGCCTCAGCTTGTCGGTGTTGCACACGGAGATGGCGAAGAAGAATCTGTTTGTGAAAAGAGGTGGTGAAAATTGAAACTCAAACTCGCTTTGATTTTTCTTAATTTTTTGCCTTTTATTTTATTGCAGTTATATGTGAAATTAGCTTAGATTAGAGGATAGAGAGTATAAGATTTGTTGGATCTTTACATATATATGTGTGTGTAGGAATTTTGATTGGAAACTAGTAGAATCGAATTTGTGTGTGTAGGAATTTTGATTGGAAACTAATATAATCGAAGTTTTGTGTGTGTGAGTGAGTGAGTGAGTTTAGGAATTTTGATTGGAAACTAGTAATATCAAATTTGTGTGTGTGTGTGTGTGTGAGTGAGTGATTGTGTGTAGGAATTTTTTCTTGGAACCAGTAAAATCGAAATTCGAAAGTGTGTGTGTAGGAGTTTTGATTAGAAGCTGGTAAAGTCAAAATAGTGTGTGTGTGTGTGTGAGGAAAAAACACTTTTGCATCTCGTACTCGAAATCTATGGTTTCCAATGGCCTAGGTTTCTATCAAATACGAGTAGAGTTTCATTCTTTTTTTGTTTTTTTTGTTTTTGGTTTATGTTTCAAAATTTTTTTGAGAGATAAATGTGAGAGAAAAAAAAAGGAAATTTAAAAAAATAAAAATAAAAAGCCAACTCGCAAGGCAAGGGTGTCTATAATAAAAGTGACGCAAATTGCATTGAAAGTTGGCAATATAAATTTTCTTCGCGACTCTGCCTGCCTATCAAATTCCTCCTTGTTTTGATTATGGCTTCGAACAAACAATCGCGACAATCGACAGGATGGGGTGATGTGTCCATTTTCAATGTATTATCTTTTTTTGGTTGCAACACCATCTCTGGGAAAATTGCATTAACTATTTTTTCTTGGTATTGGAAGATTAATGATATTATTTGAAAGGGCTAATTCTTAAAGGGTTTCTTTACTTATTCCTTTAGAATAGTTCTGTAAAGATTAATGATAGGTTGTGACTTGTTTGTGGCACTGCTCGAAATCTTTGGTTTCCAATGGCCTAGGTTTCTATCAAATACGAGTAGAGTTTTGTTCTTTTTGTTTTGTTTTTGGTTTATGTTTCAAAATTTTTTGAGAGATAAATGTGAGAAAAAAAAAAAAAAAAAAAAAGAGGAAATTTTTAAAAAAATATAAAAAGCCAACTCGCAAGGCAAGGGTGTCTATAATAAATGTGACGCAAATTGCATTGAAAGTTGGCAATATAAATTTTCTTCGCGAGTCTGCCTGCCTATCAAATTCCTCCTCGTTTTGATAATGGCTTCGAACAAAAAATCGCGACAATCGACAGGATGAGGTGATGTGTCCATTTTCAATGTATTATCTTTTTTGGTTGCAACACCATCTCTGGGAAAATTGCATTAACTATTTTTTCTTGGTATGGAAGATTAATGATATTATTTGAAAGGGCTAATTCTTAAGGAGGGTTTCTTTACTTATTCCTTTAGAATAGTTCTGTAAAGATTAATGATAGGTTGTGACTTGTTTGTGGCACTGCTCGAAATCTTTGGTTTCCAATGGCCTAGGTTTCTATCAAATATGAGTAGAGTTTTGTTCTTTTTGTTTTGTTTTTGGTTTATGTTTCAAAATTTTTTGAGAGATAAATGTGAGAAATTTTTTTTTTAAAAAAAAATATAAAAAGCCAACTCGCAGAGCAAGGGTGTCTATAATAAAAGTGACGCAAATTGCATTGAAAGTTGGCAATATAAATTTCCTTCGCGACTCTGCCTGCCTATCAAATTCCTCCTCGTTTTGATTATGGCTTCGAACAAATCGCGACAATCAACAGGATAGGGTGATGTGTCCATTTTCAATGTATTATCATTTTTGGTTGCGACACCATCTCTGGGAAAATTGCATTAACTATTTTTTTTGGTATGGAAGATTAATGATATTATTTGAAAGGGCTAATTTTTAAAGAGGGTTTCTTTACTTATCCCTTTAGAACAGAGCTGTAAAGATTAATGATAGGTTGTGACTTGTTTGTGGCAGCTGAATAAAATTTCTACATTATGTTCCAGTGATTAGGACCTCTTGAAGTGTGTCACGTTTGCATCTAGAAAAAGAGTTGAGTTGAATCACTAGTGTGCTATTTTGGCATCAGTTGGAAAAGAAAAAAGAGAGAAAGAAGAAAGGAAATAAGAAAATAAAATAAAGTATTAGCATTGCTTGAATAGCTTGCTTGTGACTATCAATGGGTTTGAACGGTTCAATTTGTTTTGGAATGGCTGCTGAGAGTTTGCTTCTTCATTTATTGTGATGGCCTATGCTAATCTGAACTGTTATGTAGGAATAGTTGCGGATTCAAGCCCATATGATCAAAGTAAACGCTTGCGAACCGGGGGTGATTATACACACACTGGATATACAAGTCCATCTCCTTTCCATCCTCCTCCTCCAGCACATGTTTGGGGGCCACATGGGTAAGAAAAAATCATTTCTTCCTCTTCTGTATATTCTTTAGAATCAGGTATCTAAAGATTTAATGACATAGGGAAGTTATATACTCTAGAGAAGAGTCTAGTTGTACATGCGGTTTAAGCTACATTGAGAATTTTTATATTACTTCTTTTGATCTCATCTTGATGTTGCTCCTATGGCATAGGTATATGGCTCCACCACCTCCTCCTCCTCCATATGATCCGTATGGAGGCTACCCTGTTCCTCCAGTACCAATGCCTGCTCCTGCTCCTGTGCCAGCACCTAGTAGTTATGTACCTGTTCAGGTAATGCCTATGTGCCTGGTTTCTGTCATTGCACCTCAGTTTGAGAAGTTGCTGTTTTGAAGTATTTTTTGTAAACTAATTATTCTCCGTATACCCTATTTATGTATGATCGATGCCCTCAACTTGCTATATGTATCTCACAACACAATCATTTCAGGTTGTAATTTGATGAGTTTTTACAGTACAGATATTTGATAAGTTGTTGTGGGTGCTCTTGATGCTTAGCAATATACTGATATATCTGAACTTAGTGTCAATAATCATTGAACATATATGTTGTGATTGTTTGCTTGTGTCTTGACTGAAACGTTGTGTTCCTTCTGTACATGATTAGTCTTTAAACCATAGACTTGCAAGACATTCTGAAGTAAACATAAGTTAGAAAATGTCACTTGGAATGAAGTTCATCTGGCTGTAGGAAAAAATTTTAAAGGTAGTGACTTTGAATCTTAGGGGTTACCAAAAGGAGGCGTTACTCTAGGGAGTATCTAAATTTTTTCTGGGGGGAAAAGGTGACTGGAGCTATATGGCACTGACAGGGTTATTGGTTATTACGGCTTATCTTTGATTTAGAAGATCAACTGAATTGCTACCTTGACCTTTGATTTCTTTCTTGGTATCTTATTGAAGTGATTGTAAAATCATGGATGCAATTTTAGATTTTAAGTTCCACCGTCTTAGTTGTTGCTTAAGTTGTGTGTTATATGTGATGATTCATTGGTATTACTCCAGCATTTTATGGTTCTACTAATGAATAATTAGTTTGTGTTTAAATCACAGGCGTAAACTATAGTTGCTAGGATCTCTCATAGGTGATGTTGGGTTTGAGAGTGGTTTGCTGGTTGTTGAGGTTGGCTAGAGGCTCTCTCTAGGTGAAGCATTTTGTGATGGCTGTGAGAAAAAGGAGATGACAATCTATCGAGGCACTTGATTTACTTATTTATCCCCTTTAACCTAAACCATACAAGCCTGATCAGCAGCCCATGGCTGGTCACACGTGCATCCATATAATGCAGCAAGTGATGCCATGCCTGCAGCAGGCAGCCAAGGCCACTTCATGGGCATGGCATGGGCACCCCTGCGGGCATGTGTTGGGTAAAATAATCTCCTTTTGTGCTGGGTGGTGGAGGAGGTTCCAGTTTAGCTAGATCTTATTCGCCATATATTAATAGTTTTTCCATACATTCATAGTTTAAATTATTTTGATTTTCTCTGATTGAAAAATCTAATATGTGTATCTTTAAGTGGTGTAACTGACAAATGAGCTCTAGCTCAAATGGCACTTTCTCCTCCACAATAATGAGATAGAGGGCAAGGACAAGGGTTGAAAACCTAATGCATGAATCTATCCCAAAAAAAAGACCCAGGGGAATTTTTTAACTTGCCATCTATCTATCAACATGTGCATCAATGCATGCATACTTCAATATATATGTTTGATAATGGGATCTAACTCATTTAAATTGTAGCCAAAAAAAACCTTAGTAGACCAAAGAGAAAAAAAATAAAATAAAATAATCAAGTATATAAATAAAAATATGAAAATGTTGATGTTTAATATAAATAGCAATACATGGATTTTAAATTTTTTAGCTTTGTAATAGATGCTGACATAATAAATGATTATAGTGCAAGAAAAGTATTAACAAATTTGGTCAAATTGAAGTATTTTTATACAAGTATATATAGAAACTATTCAGAAACCATTTTTTCTCTCGTGAGAAGTATAATATGTTGTATCATACTTTTGAATATAAAAAACATGGATTTTTCAGAGTTTGAGTTTCATACAATGAGAGTTGTATGTTATGTGCACGTGCGTGTGGAAAACAAAATCTGCAGCTATATGTTAGAAGGGAAACAAAACCAAACTAATTTAGTATCAAGACAACTAATGACTGCTACTTATCAAAAAAAAGAAAAAAAGACAACAAATGGCTACTCATGAAGTTAACTAATGGAAGGAACTGCCATATTTACATTTACTCAGTTTTCAATGAATTTGGTTGCAGAATCAGTTATGTTATCAGTGAATTTCTTTTTTAATAGTTTCATGTTTTAGATGTTGGTTTAAAGGCTGCACCTGCACACATGCACACACACATTAGATCTATTCACTTTTGATGATAGCTTCCTTACTTGGCTGTTTGTCGTAAGTAATATTGTAGGGGGCCTAAACTTTCTACTTTAATTTGTTAATTTCTTATTTTTCCCACAGAATGCAAAAGATAACCCTCCATGCAATACCCTATTCATTGGAAATTTGGGAGAGAACATAAATGAGGAAGAATTGAGGGGACTTTTCAGCGCGTATGTATCACTTATCCCCATCAATTCCATTAGCTGTTGAAATGTATCTATAACATCACAGATGCCATTTTAATCATTGGAATCTTCTGCTTAATTTCATTATTTTTGGTCATGTAGACAACCTGGTTTTAAGCAAATGAAGGTCTTGAGACAGGAAAGACATACTGTTTGCTTTATTGAGTTTGAAGTGAGTAATTTTATTTTCTGTGCATTGATCCTCTTGTTATTTTCTAGAACCATATTTAGTCACATTGTGTTGTTGCATGATATTTGCTTAAAAGATGTTCTACATTACTCATGCAGGATGTAAATAGTGCCAGCAATGTACACCATAGTTTGCAGGGTGCTGTTATCCCCAGTTCTGGTTCAGTTGGCATGCGGATACAATATCCTTTTAGCATCTTGTTACCGCATTTGATGTTTCTTTATTCCTTTTTATTTTCCATCCTTTTAATTATTTTATCATTTTTCTTCCATTAGTTGCCTTCATCCAAAGAGAGATCCAAGGAAAAATGAAGGCAACTAGATTTGAATCTCAATAAATTAAGTTTAAATTACTATATTTGGTTTGCTTGTTAGGGTCAAAAAAAAAATGGAGTTAATGTGGTTGAAAGGTAATTTGACTTAATATGGTTAATGTTAAAAGCTTTATAAGTAAAGAATACAGGTAACAAAATTTAAAAGCTATCGTCGGGTGTAGATTACACATTTGCCTGTTACTTTTTGATGCTGCTGCATATATTATGTAAAAGAATGTGATTTCCTTGACTTCTATATACATATTCGAAGAACCCATTCGGGAAAAGGAAGGATTCTGGCTACCCTCTGGCTGCACCTGGCACCAATGGAGCTCCACCAGCTATGAATTACCAGTAGCATGAAGGGGATGTACTCTGTTCTTTATGCACCGACAAATACAACTACTACATGATAGGATGCATCTTGCAGCTGTTGCATGCATCCATTTCATAATCAAGTCATCACATTAGCATCTCTCCTCATGTGAATGAATGCACGTAGTGGCATCATGAACATACCATTTGGCCATGTTATAACTTATCCAAGACATGCATTTGTCAGCAGCACATTTAAAAGCCTGGATTACGTAATAGGGGGGCTCAGATACTGTTGTCATTTGTAGAAGTGGTGCATTGGTCTGTGTTTTTGTGGGATTTATGTGCTTTTCCACATATTAACTTTTGTGTACATCAACAATAGGGATGCTTATCTAAATAGACATCTAGCAGTGTTATCTATTTTTTCTATATTAGGTTCACTGATTTAACTTAACCTGCCATCAAAGGTGACCAGAGAATCATTTCATGGAACATGTGGAATATCTAGGAACTTCATGCCATCAATCATGTTTCCCCTTACATCACCTTTACCATTTGCCATCACCGCCAGCACCACCACATTTTTTAACCTTTTGCTACATATTCAATCAGTCCTTAGTTCATTGGCTAAAGCGAAGATCTATTCATGATGCTTAACATTCAACATTCAAGCAACTCAAAAGCATAACTATTCAAAGAATGTTGGGAATTATATGCTGTGATTTATATACAGGATTTTGCGTACAAAATGACAAAGCTTCCAAACATTTGAGGAGGTCAAGTGTTGCAGCTGCTCTTATATCAGGTAACATCACTAGGCTGGACTACTGTCAAAACACACACCTGGTTGAGGCTTTTAGAGTCGTTAGGACGAAGCTTTATTCTACCTGTTTCTTACTGGTTGCCAATATTTCTGTCTACAAATTTACAAGCTTTATTTATTACCTTTTTTTTGGGAGGAAACCTTCATTTTGGTGTAACAAATGAATATAGGTTGAGACCAAGTAAGAATTTTCAGAGAGAAAGGTATAGTTTAGTTGTGGTGTTCCATTTTCTAAAGATTAGAACTCGGTGCTTTTTTATCATTCGTTCTCTTTATGTCTGACCTGTAAATCTTATTTTTGTAACATATCCTTTATGCTTTTGTGTGTGCACGCGTGACAGATAGAGAGGGAGTGGAGTGGGGGGTCCTTTTGAGTCATTCAAATTGAGTCTATCCCTTTAATAAAGCTGTATGAATTTTGAACTAGTCTATGAAGTATGAATTGACGAGATCTCCCTTTATATAGCTAATTGGATCGGAAATGGTTGAGATTGGCAAGTTGAAAATCGATCAACACCATGTTTGACTGCAATCTCGTTATAATTAGCGCTAAATTTGCTACGCAAATCATATGTTGGGTGTTGTTTAATCTTATAACACGTGATCTAGTTCTCTGTCTACTCTAGTCTAATTTTCTTATCAAAATTTAAGAGTTTTGTAGTTTAGGGTTTATTGTCTAGATATCTAACGAAGAAAATGGTTTAATCTCTCCGCTTCCGCTTTTTTTTTTCTCGGCTAAAAAGTCCAATTTCCTTGCACTTGTCCTTTGCTTTACACCCCTAAAAAGGAAATTAATATTTTTGGCAAAAAAAGAAGAAGAAAAGAAATTAATCAACACAACCGGGGTTCTGTGCAAAATCTACCTTTTGGGCTCCGTGATATTTTTTTTCTAGTGTGGGGATGAGTGGATGACACTCGTGTTAGAAAGATATAATTATAAAGCTCTATTTTAGTGCCTACGGTGGCCGAATATGCAAATCTAATCACCCAGTCGGCTTGTAATGGTGTAAGCTCAATAACTATTTCATTGCACGCGGTATTATTCTACCTTGTCCTTTAGTTTAAAGGCCCTTCAATGGTTTTAACTTTTGAGTCCGATTAATATGTGTCTTTAAAGTACACATTAACAAATTCATTTTTGAAAAAGTTTTATTGGGAATTAAAAAAATTGTTAAATTTTTTTTAATTTTCAATAAACTTTTTTCAAAATTGGTTTATTATTGTGTCTTTAGGGCATATATTAGTAAAATTCTTAACTTTTTAACTTTAAATTTATCTGTTGGAAAAGTTGTTTTAAAAAAATACAAACCAACATTGGCATTTGCACGTTAGTTGACTAAGGAAATTTGTTTTTTCACATAAATTTAACTTATCCTAAGATTAAACAAGTTTTTTTATTAAAAAAAAAAAAAAAAACATTGAATTAGTTTGTTGGTATGATGTTTTGAAGATTAAATTTGTTCAATGGAACTACATTTCTTAATGTTTTCAAAACCGTATTGGATCCGTGATTGAAATGGTCTGACTGCGATCATTGATGACTGATCACCTTATGGAATGTTGATGAAGTATGGTTTTAAATCTTGGCAAGATTATGGTATTGATAATGGGAAAATATTTTTTTATATCGTGCAGAATATATTGGTTTATACTTAATATATCAGAAAATATTAGAAATTTTGCCAAAAATATTTAAAGAAGAAAAAACTAAAATATACATTTTCGTGATATATTAGATTTATCAGTTGATATATCGAAAATTCTTAAAAAAAATAACTAATAAAATAATCGGTGGAAAATATCAACGATGTCAGATTTGGTAGGACATTGGAATCTCTAGTCTAATCCAATATGGCCAATATTTTTGCCATGAAAATGTTGGCACCAAGCAAAGGCATGGATAGAGAGGGCGAATATTTGGGAGCAAGAACAGGTCAACAAAAGGTTATTGGTTAGCAATACATCTATTAATACCAACTTATCAGAGGTGAAAGGTTTTTATTTGTGTATGCTCTTAAAAGTGATATCAGAGTTGCTACTTCATTTGATGATCTAACAATTTATTAGAGAGTTAGCAACCCAACATCAATTTAAGCTGGTAGCAGTGCATGTGGGGTTTCAACAGAAGGTGTGTTCTCCATCTTTCAGAGACGATGCTTTATTGTGGATGACCACTATTCCCAGTTCATCCAGACGATCTATATTGGCAGAAAATCTGAATTCTGGCTAGTCACAACTCACATGCAGATATGAATATCATTGTAAGTTCTTATTTATTTAATTCGAGCATTAATTACCATAAGGTGTATTATTGTAGGGACAATTCTCTCCAAACTAGTTTGGAAAAAAACTCTTCAAACGCTTTTTATATCTTTTTATTGAATGTGAATTTGACAAATCTATCGTTAAAATTGCATTTTCTTATTATATCTTCCATGCTTGCAAAATTTCAAGAAAATCAAAAATCAATAACTACATAATCAATTAAATGTTTAAATTTCAAGTTTTTGTATCCTTAAATTATACATAAAAGATACGTTTATAAATCGAACAGTAATTAATTAACACCTTATTTGAACGAAATTTGACATATATGTTAAGAACATAAAGAACATGTTAATTAATTAATTAATTAATTAATTTGTGGGAGTTTGAAGGGTTCTCTAGAGAGAAACTTTGTCCATTTACTAAATTTCCACTTCTACAGAGTCTAAGAGAGATGCTGATTAGTCATCACACCAGGGTCTGACCTTCTATTAGTCATCCCTTGGTCCAGTGATCAGAAGCCTAAGTTCAAAGGATACACCTTAACCACACAACAGAGAGGTTTATTGTATGGGCCTGTGCAGTTGAGGTTTCTGCACATTCCATATAATCATCTTTTATCTGAGAATGCCTAGTATTAAAAACTATGATCCAATGTTCATGTCATATCATTGGTTTATTTTCAATTACGTCTAGGGACTTCAAGTACATTTATCTAGTGGAAACTTTTCCTCTGAATTAGCTAGAAGTAGCTTTCTCTACATCCTACCCAGCAAGCAAAATGTAAGCAATCTTTCCCATCATTTCAAAGTCCCTATAGAATTATTTCTTCTTCTCTAACAGAATAATTTGCTAGAAAGGGAATCAAAAGATTCTGCTCAACAACTAGCCTGATGCATTAACATTGTCAATTTTTTGCATGAGTCTGATAGTGCAGCATGCAGAATGGCCTTTAACCTTATAGGCAATGCTTTAATACATTTTTCAAGCTCATATCGCTAGCAAAGCTTGCTGGCCTCAGTGATAAGTAGACAACAAGGAAATTGAATTGGCTTCAGGCTATTTACAAATGCATCATATTGTGCATGCATCAACCCTGAATGCTTGGACGAACAAGAACTCCACCCATATTTGTAAAAGAATAATATAAAATTTGGATCCAAGATCAAATGATGGAATGAACATTTACAAAGTCAAATGTTTGCTCAGTAAGATGGTGAAAAGAATTACTAGACTCATTACCATGCAAACATCAACCTAAAGAAAGTTGAAAAAAAGAGAACAAAAAGAAGACACAAAAATCAGGGGAAGAAGGTAAATGAAGAAAGCTTACTATGAATACAAGTACCTGCCAACATATCCACCATGGAATCTGTTGCTGTCTAATTTACAAGGAGGAGACGAGAAGACTGCGCTTTAGGAACTTCCATGAGATCTCACAGATGAAATTGAATGTGCCGAAACTGATGCAGTTGGGCTGCTAAGATCCCGATCTCCATTGACGGCTTTTGGTTTTCCACTCAATCTTTCAATTGTGTCTTGGCAGACTTCATTAAACCAATCATCTTCCGGAAGCACACTGCCAACAAAATCAATCAGCCTCAGGAAAGTCAAATACTCTAATGCAACTTTATCAAACTGCAGCCCGCAGCACAACATTAAAACACTCAACAACTGTCCTGGTTCCGCTAAAAGAAGTGGCAAAAATGGTGTTTGTAAAGAGCAGATGAGGACAATAAAGGGACTCCATTTCAGTGCCACTCAATCTGGGTTTCGTTGGCTAGGAAGACAAATCTCTAACGGGAAGGCTTTTTCATTGGTTGGTCTTGAGTGGAACTGGCTGATCTCAGTGAACATGATAATGAATGATTAGGTAGATTGAAGGAAAAGGATTATGAGGAGTTGAAGAGGGTGAAGGTCCTATAGGGCCTGGCATTGGCTGAGATGGTTGAGATTGAGAGGATTAGCAAGTGGCTGAGAAGGATGCATGGAGTCAATGACAACATGGCCATGGATGAAGGAATTTATATATATATATATATATCTTAATTATTAAAAAAACTCAATTATGACATGCTTTTATTGGTCCACAAATTGAAATGGCTGTAACCAACATATTCTTCAGAAATCTTCAGAAATATAAGCAAATGCTAATTACTTTATCAATAATTAGGGACTACAAGGGATGTGACTAAAAGAAGTTGAAAACCAAAGGGGCTCAATAGTCAGTACAAAACAATATAAACCCGAGGGGTATAGACATTTTACCCTAAATTTTGAGTATGTAATATATGTGTCTGTCTGTGTATGTTAGTTTGTAAATGTATATGCATGCATATAAAAATATTGATGGTGATTACAATGATAGAAAAATGCGAAGCTTATTCATAACCCATAGAGGGGGGGGGGGGGGGGGGGGACAAATAATTAAAAACACTTTTTTTTTTTTTTTGTTATTTTGCAAACAGATTTTAGGTGTCGGAATGTCTGAGAAAATGTGGGAAGTCACGATAAAGCATGCAAGGACTTGCGTTTTGGGCAACAAACAGTACATTTTACGGGGAAATAATCATTTTGTCATGTTCAATCCAGTATGCCAAGTTCTCAAGGCTGTGATTGATGGACAAGACTACACTTCCAGGGAACTAAACAATATTGATAGGGTATGACTACTATTTGCTAACCTTTTTCTTTTATAGTAAACATATATTTTTGTGCAAAAAAATTGTAAGTAATGGATAATTGTGTTTCACTAATATGGGTGTACTTTTGTTGGCATTTGCAGACCTATATTGAGAGATTTGTGAGGCAAGCATATGAAAATTGGAGTTCCTTAGAAGAGGTGGATGCAAATATGAATGAGACTGCCTTACTAACACAAGGTAGTTATAAATTATTATTGCAAGTTATGTAGTGTAGGTAAGGGTTGAGTCCAGTGCTCTTGTGCACTAGACCCGTCAAAGCATTTGAGAAGTGTTCGTATCTCAACGTATTTAGTGCACAATAGTATTGGATCCAAGCCAATTCATTGTAGCGTATCTAAACATAATTATTGTGTTTGACATTAGTAACATATATTTGAAAATTATAGGCGAAATAATGGAGCAATATCCGCATCATCAACTGATGATGTTGAAACCATTTCAGCAACATGGATACATTGTTGATAGAGCTATTGATATGGGGTACGAATTGAATAATGATCAGGCTGGATGCAGTGACTGGACATATTAGCATGCTTAGTAGTAATATTGGAATCAACTATAACATTTCAGAGTTATCATCGGACGGTGAATTAACACCTTCAGCTTCAAGGTCATTCCTCAGTGGGAATTGAAGGTGAATCATTGTCAGGTGTATATAGCCAATGCAGCCAATGCCACTCAAGGAGTTATAGTGTTAGGGCATTAGTGCTGAAAATTTACGTGGTTTGAAAGTGCTTTTTTTTTTAGTAAAAATAATTATGTGCAGTTTGTGTAATTAAATTCATAATCAATGTAACAGATTGATTGCAAAGAAAGCAATTTCACAATTTTTTTGGTCCTATTTCATATTTTCAAATTTCTTATTAACTTTATTTCAAGCCCTTTGGAATGTGGTGGCCATGGACCATGGGTTTCTTTGTGTCAGCTTATAAGGCCAGCCCAGAAGAACTTTCAAGCTCAGTCCAAATTTGGGCCGAGTAGGCCCTTTTAAAGTAAAAAAGGGAGGAGATAAGACAAAAGTAATGGGCTTGGGTTTGATTTAGTTTTTTAAAGAGTAATACTTTCATTGCGGTACCCACAATGGTTTCAAAATAAGTATTAGATGACAAATAGTTACTGGTAAATAAAAAAGTTATGTTAGTATTGAATCAAATAAAAACCTTTATTAATAACTTACTGCCTAAAAATTGTGCAAAAACATTATGGACATAGCATTACTCACATTTAAAAGATAAGAGTATTTATAGACTGTGTTTATTTATGAGTTTTGCATAATTATAATATATAATTGTTTAACCAATAATATCATTATTATTATTTTCTTGAAGGGTATGCTACTATCCCCGAGTGTTGGAATAGTGGTCTGTTATTATTAAGTTATGGAATCTCACAACAGATAATAATGATAAGAGTTAGTGGGTAATGTAAAATAATTAGTACTAAATCCATTGATGACTTAAATTTTTGGATTAAGTGGTATCTATATTATATGGACATCTCAATTAGAGTCTCCCAAGATGTTATCTCCACCAGTATTGAGTAAAGATTCTATTATAAGAGTGAGTTAATATAATTGTAAATGTTGGTGACTTCCATAATTATGCAAGAAAGACTCTCATGTTTGCTCCAACCATTCTACTATATTTGCTACGTTATTCTAAAAAGATTCTAGGTCAAAAGTTTTATTATATGGAATATGGGGGATAAAATGTACAGTAGTATATAAAAAATTTATGTCTTGTTGGGCATAACTTAATGGGCCTGGGTTTAACTTAGTTTTATTTACGAGCATAATGTATTTGGGTCATAAATCATAAAGGTTTGAGTTAATAAAGCTTGTATAAAATTTTGGACTGGGGCCTATGGGGTAACACGAGTGAATGGCCCTTCATAATAAAAATTAAAGAAATGCATAAAAAAATCCTTTACGTAAAACATTTTTTTTTAATTTATTATTTTTATGTTTTTAGTGTTTCATGCAGATGAATCCTTTAGTAAACCAATATATATATATATATATATATATATATATATATATTCTCAATCTATAGAAATTAAGGACAAACTGAAAAATAAGATATTAAGGGCCTATTTTTTTTTTTTCAAAAAGTGGTGTATCCACTTTTCATTTTCTTTATTCTATATTCAAATTCTAAATTTAAATATAGAAAAAAGTAATTATTTTCTATATTTAAATACATCGTATCCGGGTTTGGTCATTATTTTCTAGTTTTTTTTTTTTTTTAAATTAACTTTTCTCACTCACACACATCACATCACTAAAAAAGAAGAAGTAAATTTGTGTTTTCATAATATTTACGAATATACAACCATATTCATATTCGTAGAAAATGAAAATACTAAAAAGTTGTATTCATTTTTTGTATTTAAATCCAACTTTTAGGATACTGAATACAAATATTAAAACCAGACCAATTTTTTAGTGGTGGGACCCACTAAATCTGAAAATGAAAACAAAAAACAGTTATTTTTTCAGCTAACTTGATAAGCCCTAAGACTTTCAAGAAACATTACTCTTTTATTTACACCTCATTGATTTCGCTATAAAATGCTTTCTAGTGAAAAGTAATTTTTGCATTTTGAGGTGTTTGTTTCATTTTAAAATTTGGTCAAAGTTAAAAATATCTTCTGTTCACCGAAAAACTCTTTGTAAAAATTTGTAAAATGCTGTACAAAAACAAAAGGTTTGACATCCACATTCACCTTCCCTTCCCTCTCCTTTTCTCTCCCAAACCCCCCCCCCCCCCCAACCCCCCACTTCTCTTCTTTCACATTTTTTGATTCTTTAATTTTAAAATGTTTATATATTTTTTTTTAATTTTCAAAATATAATAATTTAGTCCATATATCTACATTTTGTCAATTTTTTTTTCTATCCATTTCTCACTTGCATTTTTTATCCTTTAAAATAAGAGATCAGTTTGATTTTAGTTCATTAAATATGGGATTGGTTTTATTTGAGTCCTAAGTTGAATTGATTTGATCTTTAAAGTGGGATGCCTCAACATTTTGTTAATCACATAAACTTAGAAAAGATAAAATAAATAAATTTTTACATTTTAAAATTGGGGACCATACATAACAAAAACCACATTTAAGAGAGAAAGAGAGAGAGAACTAACTTACTCTTCATAAGAAATTATTTATAATTGTAAAAAATCAGTTACATCAAGACTTGCTAAATTTGAAAACTTAGTTAAAGTGTCTAATGTAGGGGAAATTATTGCCTAGTCCCAGACTACAAGGTCAGCATGCTGACCTTGTAGTCCCAGCCAATAGGAGCATGCCAGCACATTAAAACTTGCTTATCTCAGTAGGACTGCTAGCTCTTGTTAACGTCTGTTAACGTTTGGAAATTTTTAACAAGGGCGCTCCTTCAATAAATTCACGCATGCCCTCATGAACTCTCAATTAAAAGGTTTGGGCCCATATCAATAAAATAAGTAATATAGGGTTCTCAGTAGAAGACAAAGGCTTAAAAGCCATAAAGAATATTGACAGCAACATAAGCTCTTAGACAACGGCGGACACAAAGGAACAAGTTACTACTTTTTTTTTGGTTTCAAGTAAAAGCATGGTAGAAATACTGGACTTAGAAAGTGATAAAGGTATATTTTGTTTTGTCTTGTTTTGATTTAATTTATATTTTGGAAGAAAATGTTTAATTATTTGTGGTGATATATTTGCTCTCACCATGGAGATTTGACCATGGGTGTCCCACAAAAAAGTATGGTAGAAACAGAAATTTTAAAGTTTGGTGAAGCTGAAGAAAAAATCGAGAAAATGAACAGAGAAAGTGAGCTAAAGAGAAGAGAAAAGGGAGAAAATGGAGAGAGATATGGAGGTCACATGGGCAAGCACAGCCGGTGGTGGTTGTATGGGACTCGGTGGCTGATGCAACCATGGAGATTTAGCTATGGGTGTCCCACAAAAAAGTTTGGTAGAAATTGAGATTTTAAAATTTGGTGAAATTGAAGAAAAAATCGAGAAAATGAACAAAGAAAGTGAGCTGAAGAGAAGAGAAAAGGGAGAAAATGGAGAGAGATATGGATTCTGAAATTTGCAGCACATTAATTAAACCCAAATCTGAGCCCGCTATTCACGTTCCCGAATTTTGAATTTGCTTTCACTGTTCCATGGTTAAACAGTCGTTAAGATCATCAACTTGGGCTGATGTGGCAGTTCAGCTGAGATAAGCAAGTTTTAATGTGCTGGCATGCTCCTATTGGCTGGGACTACAAGGTCAGCATGCTGACCTTGTAGTCCGGGACTAGGCAATAATTTTCCCTAATGTAGTATGTTAGAATGGGCAAATCAGCATAGATTACTAGGCACATTGAAAATGCACCCCCTTCTCTTTATCTCACATATTTGTATCATATGCAAGTGGAGCAACAAGTAAACTTCTTATTTTGGGGAATTAGTAGGCACATGGTAAATGCACATGCATGGTAAAGACTTTGTTATGGTGTTTAGTAAACATTGGAAATAGTAAGATATATGGCTGCTAGATATATAGAATGGTAAATCGGTATAGATTAGTAGGCAAACATGTAAATAAAAAAAAAAACATATAATTGAAAATAGGTTCTGAGCAAATCAATTTACAGCTAGACAAAGTTTAATTACAGAATTAGTTGTAGTCTTAAGTTACAACCTTACTCAATAAAATAAAAATTACAACATATTTTGAACATCTAATCATTGAATTGCATGTTCTTTACTCTTTTAATATATATGTCAAATTTTGTGTTAATTAGATATTATTTACTATATAATCTATAAACTTATATTTTATGCATAATTTTAAATTACAAAAACTTGCAATTTAAACAATTTATTGATGACTTAGCTATTGATCTTTAATTTTCTAGAAATTTTGCAAGCATGGAGTTTATAAGAAGAAGATATATTCTAATGGTTGATTTATCAAAATTTACCTCTAATAAAAAGATATTGAGTAAAGTTGTAGTCTTAGGATACAACTAATTTTGTAACTAAATTTTGTCATTTACAACTTATCTAATGTATTTTGAATTTGGTATTTTTGTTTACAACGTATATTTAGTAATTCTATATTTTCAATGTTTGAATGTGTTATAACATGTGAAGGAAAAGATATACCTAATGAAAAGAAAGTGGTAAATTACTACTTTTTTTTTTTTTTTAAAAAAAAAAAAAAAAAAAAAAAAAAAAAAAAAAAAAAAAAAACTTAAAATGAACTCAAACCCCATTGGAAAACCTATCCCAAACCCAACTCAAAATCAACCCAAAACAAAATCAACTAAAAATCAAACCTAAAATCTACAGAAAATCAACTCAAAATTAAACCATTAACTGAAAACCCATAACCCAAACCCAAAATCAAAATCAAATACAAACCCAATGGTAGCAAAGACTTAAGGGATTTGAGAATTAAGGAGATAGATGAGGGATTTTCTTATGTTTCAATCATCTTCATCTTCATCATCATCATCATTGTCATCTTCTCTCTTCCTTGTAGCTTTCGAACTATCAAAGAAAAAAAGAGATGCAGAGACTTTAAGGGATGAGAGAGAGGTAGAGACTTTGTGGGTTAGGGGAAAATGAGAGGTGGATGAGGGTTAGGGGAAAGTGAGGGGCAACTTTGTGGGTTCGGTGGCAGTAGGTGAGAAATAATAGAAAAAGTAAGGAAAATATTATTTTAATAAAAAATGTGAATATAATAGATAAATTGATGTTGGTATTTTGTAAAAGTATTTTTATAAAATAGAAAAAATAATTTTTTTTTTTGTAAAATAAATGAAATTTTTTCCACAAGTTAATGCGGTTGCTCTAAAGATAATAGAGAAAAGAAAATCAAAGTGATAACCCGAACCCCACCATTCCCCAAAAAAAAAGCAAAAAGGATCTTCTCCGTTCCCATCACGTGAGATGAGATGGTTTTCTCGTGTTTTAAATGTCATTGAAACCATGCATATGTGATTTAATGTCACCTTTACCACTTTTTAAATCTATAAGTAACGTGCATCCTTAAGAGATATATTAATTATATACTATAAGAAATTTTTATAATAAATTTAAAATTTTTTTAAAAAAAGTCAACTTTTTATTTTTTATTTTTAAATATAAAAATATTTGACTAATGTATGCCCTAAGAGCGTACTAAAGACATGCATTAGTAAAATTCTAAGGGTACGTTTGATACGTTGTAACAGTTCCTGTAATAGAATAGTTATTCATGTGTAATATCAATTTGGTCATTTGGTTGCATCTTTATTATATGGATTAGTTATTACATTAGAATAATTATTCTTTAAATTGAAGAATAACTATTCTTCTTTAAAATGAATGTAATATAATAGGTTTTAAAATTAATATATTTCAAAAAATATAAATTTCCTTATACATCATCTTTTACAAGTTTTTCATATGTAACAACCAAACTTATGAATAGTAATATTTATTCCATTACAATTTCTTCTATTCTCAGTAATAAAGATTACTATCCCTAATGTAATCTACATTCAGTGTACTAAACGTACTCTAACTATTATAATACTTCAGCTAAAATTTACTTTTATGTTTTATCCTTAATTTGTGGTTAGTATTTTATTATATTTATTTTATTACTCTCTCCGTCCTATTTTTTTGTCCTGTTTGAAAAGTCAAACTTTTTAAGGAAACATTATTTATTATCTTGTCTATCTTTTAAAAATGTATAAGTTTCCAAAACTACCCTTAAAAATTTATCAAAAAATTGAATTAGTAAATTAATAGGGGTATAATAGGAACATTAGTAAATTAATGACTTTTATTTTAGAAACAGGACAATATTTTGGGACATCTCAAAATAGAATAGATGACAAAAAAGTGGGACGGAGGGAGTATAAAATATTGTCAAATTTAAAAATATTTTTGTTAGTTGTAAAATTCTTTATAAAATATTTTACAAAAAACGTATGGGTTTCTCCCTCCATTATGGTGGCTGAGAGGCACCAACTTTGATAACTTGTGCTTGAAAAATTTGATGTCGTATTAAAAAACTGAAAATATTTTTATTGAAAATAGTTTACTGCAAAACAAATGGAACATTAATTTTAAAATATTTTAATAAATACTTACATAAAAGAGTTATTATGAAACTGGCATAAATAATTTTTCTCCAAAATTGTTGTTTATTCTATGTTTTTTCTTTCTAAGTGTAAACTTTGTGTTCAAAAAATTTCTCAAGGTATCATTAAAACCCTAATGTGGCGTTTGGTACGGGGGAATGCACATTACTTCTGGCATCCAAATTCCTATCACATTCCTAAGAATGTAGTTATTCCTAAGTTTGGTTTATTCCCAGGAATCTTAAATAAATTATTTATTTTTCCCATTGTATCCTTAGATTTGAATGTGAACTATCAAGTTATTTAAAAAAAATGGTTAAAATTGTCAATTTATAAAAAATACAATTTCCTTTAAGCTTGGGAATCTGGATTCCCACCTGTTTTAAAGGGAATCCACATTCCCACTGAGAGGGGTTTAAGAAGGGAATCCAGATTCCCCTGGCATCTGATTCCCTAGCATGATTTGCAACCAAACATGAGAATCTTTAAACATTCCTAGAAATCCTAAAACATTACCCTGTACCAAACGCCACATAAGTTCTCAATCACAATTATTCTAAAAAGTTTTACTAACGTATACTATTGGTAAACTCATTTTAGGAAAAAATTTTATGGAAAAAAATTGATGGACTTTTTTGACAAATTTTCATAAATTTTTTTAAAATAAATAATTAATACATATCTTAAAAACACGCATTAATTGAACCCATCATAGAATGACCAATTACAATTGATTTAAAATTCTTATCACAACGATTAAAAAAATTATGTTAGTGTCACAACTTATAGTACAACTTATCCGTATAACAAGTTATAAATAGTAAAAAGACATATTCTTTTACTATTTACAACACACTACGCTAATTAGCCACAAATTATGCAATAAGTTGCGGCAGTAGCATGACTCCGATCAAAAACATTACTAATGCCAATCCATGATCGAAGCAATTTGGTTTTAACTTTTTTTAAATTTTCAGAACCTTGCAGACACGTCGAGTGAAATGACGTGATCAGAATAAGGGCCTATGAGACTAAATCATAGCCATTGAAAATAATTTCAACAGTGACGATGTATCTCCTTTTCAGACCGTATGTCATGAGTGACATATATAAATGGATAAAAACAACACGTGTTGGCGGCGTACACGTTTCAGATTCAACAACGTAAACTCAGAAAGGTCCTGTCTCCACGACAGACTACATAGACACCATCTCCACGTAGGGAACAATACTAATATCTTTTCCTTCTTTAAGTACTTGGACTTTTAAAAAAAAATAAAAATAAAGATTTCATTTTCAATTTTTCTTTTTTGGTAAATAAACTAAGTGGTTCATAAATTCTCCAAAAAAAAAAAAAAAAACCAAGTGGTTCATAATACTTGATAAAAAGTTTAATTTTTATATATTTATTTATTTATAAATAAACAAAACTTAAGTCTTAATTTTAGATTAATTTAATAAACAAACCGAGTCTAAGCAGAAATAAAATTCAAAATAAAGCAATTTCATGAACAAACTCGTGAATGTTAAGGATTGAAACAAAACAACTTGAGTCTAGCCAGCCTATTTATAGGTTTGATAATAAACTTAACAAATTAATTCATATTTTACTATAACTTTAATTAATTGAGAATTGAGACTACTCATTTCAACCAAATTAGCTTGATAATAAACTTAATATGTACTTGATAATATACCTATGTTGAATTCCAAGCTAAAAAGCATGATATTGCTCTTGAGCCGAGTCATGTCGAGCTCATAACTTTTAGAATTTTTGATGAGTTCAAGTCGAGCTTAAACATGTTAGAGTTGAGCTTAAATATTCATTATTTGACAAAATTTAGCTCATTCACAATCCTACTCAATTAAGATATTCCTTCTTATAAATTCAACTTTCACATCATTAAAACATGGGCGGCTCTAGGTACAGTCCAAGGGGATCAAATGAACCCCCTATATTGGGCCAAAAAAAATAATATATATAATTTTTTTATTTGATCCTTTTAAAATAAATTATAAACCCTCTTGACCTAAATTTTTTTTAAGCCTAATTGAAATGAATTTGAATATGATCATCTTGACAATATCTTGGTCTTTTTAAACACACACACACACACACACACACACAAAAAAAAAAAAAAAAAAAAAAAAAAAAAAAAAAAAAAAAAAAAAAAAAAAACCTAACAACAAACCAATTTGATCTAAAATGTGGAGGAAGAAACAGTCAACCTAACAACAAAAGTATAATTTTGTTCATCTTAAATTTTTTAAAAAAAAAACATTTAGATCTTAACAAATTTGAAATAAAATAATACATAAAATTTTATTGTATTTAGATCTCACTTGGAGTTCACTTAACAACAATAATTCATATGTTGATTGTATTTAAAAACAATAGATGATTTCAAAATTTTAATCTTAGCAACAATAATTATTATCTTCATTTTATTAATAAACAATATGCAATGAACTTATAATTTATCTTATATAAGAAATGCTATGTTCATAATACACTTATAATAAAGCCTAAATGGCAGATTGTTAATTTCAGTAGTAAGTTTAAATTATAACCAATAACAACTTATAACCGAAAATTTGTTGGAAAAATGTTATGAAAATGTTGTACTCATCTCATATAGATATATATATATATATATATATATTTAAAGGTATGCCCTTGATCCTTTTTTTAATTTATAAATAAAAAATTGTCAAAAAATTTAGTCACATTATTATCTTCCCATAATTTTTTTTAAAAAAAATATTTTATTAATGAATGCTCATATACATTAGTAAACCTATATATATATATATATATAGGGTCCAGTTAACTTTTTTTTTTTATGGGGAATTAAAAAAGTTATCAAAACAGTTAATTATTTTTTCATTTTTTATAAAAAATTTCTAAAATAAATTATTAATGTATACTCTAAGTGAGACCTATGTAGGAATAAATACCGTGAAGTGTTTGTTAAGATTTTCCTATATAAGTCTCACTAAAAAAAAAAGAGGAAAATTGTCAAAAAAATTGCCAAAAAAGATATAAAAAAAACTGTTAAAATTTGCTAAATTTTTTTTTATTATTTATATATATATAATTTATGTGCATCACACGAATAAATAAACACGCGACAAGTTATTCTATGCAACGGATATATGTTATTTGTGTCTCACAATTGGTGGGTTGTCACTGGACACAAACTGCATCCTATTTTTCCAACACACACGTAGTGGTCCTATTATCTATGCAACTATGCAATACAAGGTTAGGCAGAGCCCACTGCCGACTGCCCTATGTCTCATAGCTTAAAGTGGGGTCACCTGAGGCTGAAAGGAACTGAATTAATAATTAAAGACACATTAGTAAAATCCATAATTAAATACTACTGCTTCAAACTTCAAACCCCTTCTCTGGTTCTTTTTCTCTTTGTATTTATAACATGCAATATGAATTGCATTTTTCATGTTTTGAGAGTTACAATAAGAGAAAGAGAAAGAGAAAGAGAGAGAGAGAGACGAGAGACGAGAGAGACGAGAGAAAGTGAACTTTGACAAACACTCTCTATAAAAAAAACACATAAATTAAGAGAAAAGTAACCAAACCAATCTCAACCTCTCCTACTTCATCCGTACTCCCAGGTAAAGACTCTCTCTCTCTCTCTCTCTCTCTCTCTCATACACATGCACACCTTTGTCAGTGATGTTTTTATAGTGTGCTCTATTCTTCTTATTAAATTATCTTCCTTTTTTTTCCTTTTTTTAAGGCATTTGTTTGTTTGACTGAATTGGGTTGTGTTGGGTTCTCTTTTTTATTGTCTTTTCTTCTGGGTTTTGTTGCTGAAAACAGGTCTGTTCTTGAGTCCCAGCATTTGAAAATCTCTATGGTTTCCAAAAAATTGCTAATTTCATTCTGGGCATATAGATTTCTGGGTTTCTTATTTTAGTTTCAATAACATCAAAAACAACTTAGTTCCACAATTTTGGATTGGCTATGGATATTCAACAGAATCAGGTGTCAGTAGTGGATTTATTCATGATAAAGTAAATTAAATTTTAGCCAGACCATCAACCGACCATAATGTCTTTTTCTTTTATAACATTTATGATTTCCTTATAAGAGCTATATTACTCCGAAATTTCTGACTATCTCAAAAACAAAAGGTAGGTAGCAATGTAGCATTTCAAAATGGAGATTTGCTGTTTATGGGGTTCTACATCTAGCATGAACTGTTGTGATTTTCTCTTAACCGAATTTTAGGGACATCGCTGATCCAAAAAACTTAAGCCTATGGCTTAGGAAGTTCTTTATTTTTCCTTAATATAGGACTTCCTCTTAAACATGTATAATCACATGTGAGTCCTTAATTTAGCATATGAGGACACACTTAACCTAAAATTTAAGCTAATGAGTTTGAGTCTAATTATGTTATATTAATTCTTCAATTTCTATATTTTGCGTCCATGTCAGACTTCCACTTGCACATGTTTACCCCACAGATTATAAGTTGTAACTTAAGTTTGATCCTTTATTAATCACTCCTTATGTATATTTCTATTTGTTATATGTGGGGGTGTGTGTGTATCTTGAGGGTGGTGGTGGGGTTCGAAGGGGGTGTTCTATTATGTTTCTTTATTTGTTAAATTGGTAGTTGTGTGGTAGACAGCTTGTTGAATTTGATTGCCTTGAATATTTCTTATATATATTGGGATTGATTTGGAGAGGTCAGCTCTGCTTACGTTGGCTTTGCTGACTCCAAGGAATTAATTACTTGAGAAAAAAAAAATATATTTGTATTCATTAATTTTAATATCTGATGCAAGTGGTTTGAGGCATGGTTGTTGCTCAGTCCCACATGGATGTATGGCTGTCAACATTACTTGAGGCCATAAAAACTGTCTCCTTTCTTTGGTGACTAGGCCATTGAGTTCTATAAATTTTCTTTCTTTGCACTTGATATCATTATAAAATTTGTGGTTATTCTCGCCCATATATATATATATATATATATATAAATTGTTTAACAACAAATGATATCATTATAAAATTTGTGGTTATTCTCGCCCATATATATATATATATATATATATAAATTGTTTAACAACAAGAGATCGTATTTTACATCTCCAAGTTGTGGGGATTTGATGAATAAGCTTTCAAAACTGATCAGGAAGCCAATTTGTCTCTATCTCTGTATGTTTTGGGTATTTGATGAATATGCTTTCAAATCTGATTAGGAAGCCAATTTGTCTTTATCTCTGCATTTGAAACAACATGAACTACTCCTGCACTTTATGGACTGAATGATAAATCTGTTCAATTCAAACTGGATATTAATGAAGCAAGACTGATCATATATGTGCGCTATATAATGCAACATTTACAATGTCAAGTGCTACTTAATGCAGTGACAAATAGCTTATATGTAGAGTTAACTTCTTGTGTGATAGAGCTGGTTTATGGGATGTGTCATATAAAGGGACAACTTTGTCTTCCTCTTAACTCAACATTCTATTCCATGAATCATCTGAATAGTTTGTTTCTTTCTAGTTAATTATTAGTTTTTATTGTTGTTGTTGTTGCTGTTATATTTATATTTATTCTTACTATAATAATTATTATTGTTTTGGGACTGACGTTTTTTTGTTGTCGAATAATTATTATTATGTTCTCATCATCTCATAATCTAAACCACCCACCATTACCAAATAGTCTTTAATATGGTCTTGCTGCCAGAATTGCAAACAATGCTTGACCGACCCTGATGCAAGAAGCACAATAGAATTTCAGAATTTATTATTTTTCCAGATTTCATTCTTGAATTTTGAACTTTTACTTTTTGAATTTGGTATTTAATGTTGTTGAGGATTTTATGGGATGTAAATATAATCCATGAAGACAATTAAAAAGAGGCTTTAGAAATAGCTTGGGATATTCTCATAAGGGAAAAGAAAATGAAACAAGACAAATCCTAAGCTTCACATCACAACCTATAATTTGCCTGAAAACCTTAGGTTTCACCACCTAAGGGTGCTTGGAATCACCTCCAAGCAGTGGTGAAGCCTAAGGTTTTTGGGTGGATTCTAGGTGGTGAAGCTTAGAATTTGTCATGTTTTATCTTCTTTTCCTTTATTTCTATTTTGCTAATTATTTTGTCCTGCATTAGACTCTGACCTATATTACCCATCCAATTTCATCTCTCTCTCTCTCAAACAGTAACCTGCAAGCTGTTGACTCATGTGACACAGTTGTTCATCTTAGGCATGGCTCACTGGGACCAAGTTAATTAGCTTGTGCACTGATCATCAATGGATTGACTGTTCTGAAAGTAATTGAACATTCGTTGTATACACTGGTTAGTACAGTTTACATATGTTGCTCTGTGAAGTCATTTCACCAAATCTAGGACTCTTAGCACACTATCACCAGGATTGTCCACTGCTTTAAGCATTGAGTGGATGCATTCTTCTTGGTCAAAAGACGATATGTCTCATCCACTTCTCTACCTTATTACTGATGGTTTGGGTTCAATTGTTATAGTGTTTGTCATTATGCCAATGGCAATGGCAACCCCGGCCCATTATGGTTTGGTGATCAGAGGCCACAAATTATATTATCTAGGCACTTCTCAGCATAGAAATCAGCAAAATGTTTCACAGAATTTTGGTTCACTGTTTTTTAAGTGGTGGTTCATGATTTGCTTGTTCTTTATTCTTTTGGATGTTGGCAGGTGGGGCTTTTCCTAGTGGTATCATTGGCATGAATCTGTGGATTTTCAACATATTTGAAAGTGAAATACTAGTTTGTTTAATGGGCTGCTTTTGCTCAAAGAAAGCTCACCCACAAGGGTATGAGGATCCTGTCGTTCTTGCTGCTGAAACACCTTGTGAGTATGCTTCTTGACCCTGGTATACTCTTGCAACTTGCTGTTTGCATCTGCTTAATTTCAGTAATGAACCATTTTTATAAGTAAATAAATTCATTAAAAACAGAGAAAAAGTTGGTGGAACCCAGTGCACAGGCAGTATAAAAAGGATGGGCCAGAAAAAAAAAATCTAAAATCAACTTATCCATAAATTCAAAGAAATCTGTTGAAGTAGATGAACTGGCAGCCTGCTCCCACTTGCGTAAACATCATAAGAACAAGAAATTCAAGTTCACCATTGAGAGCTCATTTCCTTCAAAAGTGTGTGCATTCCTTTCTTCCAAATACTCCACATCAAATAATTGGAAATAATCCTGGTCATTTTTCAGATAATTTTGCTTAAGAACCTGTATCTGGCCTCAACACCATTTTCGAGGCATTCGTCACTGTGTTTCAAAACTATTATCAGATTGTAAGCTCTAGCCATTTAATGTTTTGTGTTACTAGTTAAAGGTCAATAGATACAAGGTTTGACATAGAAATGGTAGAAGGTTTGGCATACCTCATGTGCTGGAAATCTCATGTACTGAAAATTGACTTAGATAATTGATACAATGAAAAGGCACTACACTGTAATTTCGCTCAAATTCAGAAAGAAATGTCAGGTTAAACAATCAAAATGCCCAAATTAGATCCAATAACTATAATGTGGCATTTGGTACAGGGTAATGTTTTAAGATTCCTAGGAATGTTTAAAGATTCTCATGTTTGATTGCAAATCATGCTAAGGAATCAGATGCCAAGGGAATCTAGATTCCTCCCTTAAACCCCTCTCAGTAAGAATGTGGATTCCCTTTAAAACAAGTGGAAATTCAAATTTCCAAGCTTAAAGGAAATTGTATTTTTTATAAATTGAAAATTTTAACCCCTTTTTTTTAAATGACTTGGTAGTTCACATTCAAATCTAAGGATAGAATGAGAAAAATAAATAATTCATTTAAGATTGTTGGGAATAAACCAAATATAAGAATCACATTCCTAAGAATCTGGATGCCAGGAGTAATGTGGATTCCCCCGTACCAAACGCTACATAAGGAGTTACACATTACATGGTGAAAAAAGGAGCATTGGGTTAGAAAGACAAGGGAGTTCCAGGTCTGGTTTCAGCTATATGAAGTTGTTTCAGTTTCAATCCATCATGCATGCTGCTAAAGATATGACCATACCTGCTGACCCCTCACTGTCATGAGTTGCATATCACCCAAAATTAATAGTTGGATTTCTGGAGTTTTTTTAATAATGATTTTATAATTTTTATCTTTGCAGTTACTGTCAATGAAGTAGAGGCCTTATATGAACTTTTTAAGAAATTGAGCAGTTCAATAATTGATGATGGGCTCATTCACAAGGTGGGTTTGCTAGGTTTGCAAAGGAAACTTGAAACAATCCAATTTGTGTTAGGAATATAAAGTTATAGCTCCAACAAGTTTAATATCTAGTTACTCTGATGGTTCTTAGTTGTTAAGTTTCTTCAAAATAATAATTTCTAAGTTATCTTGTCCGCAGGAAGAATTCCAGCTTGCACTCTTCAAGAACAGAAATAAAAAGAATCTCTTCGCAGACAGGGTATGTGATGCTCACTCCTCATCTCTAGTTTCGTGATCTTTGATTTCATCCCTGTGCTGCTGATATGATGAGCTATTACTAGTGCTGAGAAAATAATATTATGTACTGAATTATTTGTAACTAACATATCGCTGCTTGGTAGATACATTATAAGGAAGTAGCAAAGGCTGATATTATTGTGATTTTAAATTGCTATTGGTGCTACAACATTTTAGCTTCCTCACCCTTTTTGTCACCCACATATGAAAATTCAACTTTATTTTGGACAAATGTAATATTCTGCACTTGTTATTGTCTTCTTTCTAAATATATCAACCTGGTGCTTTCTTGTAGGTTTTCGATTTATTTGACATAAAGCGCAATGGAGTTATTGAGTTTGGAGAATTTGTTAGATCATTGGGTGTCTTTCATCCAAATGCATCTGTAGAAGACAAAATTGCATGTAAGATTAGTTTTTCAATAAAATATATACAATCATGTTTTTTCAATTCTCAGATTTCTGCTGTAAGTTAAACTGGAATAGGTATACCAAGTAATTTATCTCTTTTCACCACAATGTTGTTCAGACATTCTACAAAGCACATTAGCATCTACTAAAAAGGTGGAATCTTTTTGCAGTTGCTTTTAAATTATATGACCTGAGGCAAACCGGATATATTGAGAGAGAGGAGGTGAGTATTGCCAATTGATTTCCTTCTCATCACATATCAATCCTGCAAATTCCAGTTTCTATATATTTACTTCGTTTTTTACAGATTACTGGAATTTCTTCTACACTGTGAGGCTTATACAAGTTATACATATTTCTATTAATTTCAGCTAAAAAACCTACTTAAAAGGACTTGTATTACAAACTGCCATTATTTAGATTTAGTCTTTGGCCATTGTTTCATTGACTGTTAACTTTTGAATGTCATTGATTAAGGAATATGGCAGTGAAAATTTCAAGATTGATGGTGGTAAAGATGTGTTTCTAAATCTACCTAGAGCAACGTAAGCTTACAATACTAAATTATTTGACAGTTGAAAGAAATGGTCTTGGCACTTTTGCATGAATCAGAATTGGTACTTTCAGATGATGTTATTGAAGTAATTGTGGATAAGGTGCAGATTTCTCTTACCTTTTCATCTCCTCTTTTTCATGCTCATTCAAAGTATATATTCTAAACTTTCTTCTATTCCTATAGACTTATAATGAAGCAGATGCAAAAGGTGATGGAAGAATTGATCAAGAAGAGTGGAAGGAATTTGTTTTGAAAAATCCTTCTCTGATAAAGAACATGACTCTACCGTATTTAAAGTGAGTAATAAGTTCATAATATTTCTCAATATCCAGATCACCCCAGAACTTGCATGTTCTTTTTATGACTACCAAGTTAACTTTGCTTGCCTCTGCCATTTGGTTGGATTTATATACAGTTAGCTTACTGGTGTTAAATCCTTGACACGCCAATATTTTTTTCCAACTTTCCAGGGATATAACACTATCATTTCCCAGCTTTGTTGTAACTTCTGAAGTTGAAGAATCAGAAATATGATGACTTGGAATTCCATAAAGAGGTATATATCAACTACTTCATGTCCCATGATGGTGAAATATTTTGAACTACCTTTTATATGATCGAATGTGGACTTTGGAGGATATAATCTCTAACCACAGTGGAAGAACTGAAGAGTTTGCAACTCCATGAAGCATAGTCAACAAACAAAGACTCGCTCCCCAGGCTGCACATTATCTTTGCTATCTTCAAATACATGTTCACGGAATGTGGCTGGTACAAATAATTTGTATATAGGTTTCATTTCTAATTCTATACCCAAAGTTTTTAAATAAACTGTAAACTGAATAGAGATACTTGTATTTCATATTGTATATATTCCATGTTGCAAATTACTAGCTATGACTAATGAGAGGTTTTTTTTTTTTTTTTTTTAAAATGAGTTTCAACCTATAGCGTCCGCTCCTAATGATAGTTCTTTATCATCAGACCAAGACATTAATCAATTTTTGGTGTAGACTGGAATTAAACTCCAGATCTCTTATTTAATTATTAGAAACTTTACCAGTTGGGTTAACTGGAACCCACAATGAGAGGTTAATGCAAGGAGTTAAATCAAGTTTCTTCAAGGACATAAATAATTCAATAAAGTTATTAAAAATTATTTAGAAGGGTATACAAAATGTATCAACTCAAAACTACCACTCATTTCATCCATATAATAAGAAATGTACAGTACAGGTTATTTCACCTTGCATAACTCTATTCCTTTTCACACAGAGTGATCTAGAGAACTCTCATTGTGTTATTTCTGCTGGTTTGGCTGGACATAAAGAGTGTAAGATTTGTAATGCAGCATTGTAATGCTCTTAATCTAAAATAGGTTTTGCTGTCTGTTGGCAGAAAGGGAGATCTGAAAGTGATTCAAAACTAAACTATATAAAAGTAAGAACTAAGAAGTTAGAGAGCTCCATGTTCTTTAACTTTGTTTGTGATTAAGTGTTGGAAATTGACTTGGGATTAAGAAGCCAACAATTTCATCAAACTTTGAGAGTATAATTAAAATTATATTTTTAAAACATAGTGTGAAAACATAATTTCAATTAAAAATAGAATCCTAAACATGCTCTTAAAAAAAATGTGAGTCCACAAACACAATTTACATTAGACTATAAAATTTGTAAATAGTTTTTAGATATAATTTTTGTTAAATGGAAAAGTTAACGATTGTCCTAAGGCTGTTGGTTTAATAAATATTTTTATAAACTTTTATGGAAAAGAGAAAAAAATAATTTTTTTTACAAATTTTTATATTTCCCATTAAAATTGTGCTAAAATTTTTTTTAAAATAATTTATTAATAATTTCCATAAGCCATTTGTAAAAAATATTAAAAGATAAATTTTTGAGGAAAAAGATCTCAAATAATGTAAGAGGTAATAGAAAAAGAGAGATAATGAAAAAAATAGTAATAAAGTGAGACTTGCACCAACTTTTTATACTTATCCAACTATCAGCTAAATAAAAGAAGAGTCATATTACCGGATATTTTTAGAGCAATAGTTAACAATCTATTTTAGGAAAGTTTTAATACAATTTTTATAAAAAAAATAAGGACTTTGTTAACACCTGTTAATGAACTAGCTATGATTTATTTATTAATTTTTCTTTTCAACTGTGGTTTATCAAAAAATAATTTAACTTTCTCCATCTACATTGACACACATTTAATGTATATTTAGTTTTTTTTACCTCTCCTAAAAAAAGTGAATAATTTAATGTACATTTAATACACATTAACAGATGCTGTACAACACCCGTTAATCATTGTCCTAAAACATCCATTAGCATTTTCATAAAAGAAAAAGATGCTCTTAATAAAAAAATAAAAAATAAAAGTGAACCAATCAAATGCGAGTGAGTCAATTTCTTGTACATTATCAATAAACTTGGCAGCTCTTTATTGGCCATTGGATGAACAATCTCAATCAATGGACCAATGGACCATGTGAAGGGACAAAAAGTCATGTAGCTTTTATGGCCAAATTGGCCATGTACCATGAATTTTCGAAATTTTTTGCACGGAGACACTGTTTCGGAAATTATTAGGAATCTACCACTTTTTTAAGTACTCGAGTTTGGCAAACTCGAGTACTACATTTTCCACTTCCACCGTGGCACAATGACGTGGAAAGATTTTAAAATATTGTGCTTAGTACTCGAGCTTACTAGGCTCGAGTACTGTATTACTGAAGTACTCGATTTCACGATGCGCGAGTACGGTTCTGCCTTAACAAATTTTTTAAAAAAAACCTGGGTCATCTCAGGTACTTAACTCTAGGGGGGGGGTGGGGTCTGGATACACAAGTAAATTCGTAGATTGAAACAGTACACAAGTAAATTCGTGGCCAAATTGGCCATGTACCATGAATTTTCGAAATTTTTTGCACGGAGACACTGTTTCGGAAATTATTAGGAATCTACCACTTTTTTAAGTACTCGAGTTTGGCAAACTCGAGTACTACATTTTCCACTTCCACCGTGGCACAATGACGTGGAAAGATTTTAAAATATTGTGCTTAGTACTCGAGCTTACTAGGCTCGAGTACTGTATTACTGAAGTACTCGATTTCACGATGCGCGAGTACGGTTCTGCCTTAACAAATTTTTTAAAAAAAACCTGGGTCATCTCAGGTACTTAACTCTATCTGTCACTCTCTCATCTATCACTTTCCCAATATCCCTCTCAATCTCGCTCTCTCCCTCTCAGTCTCGCTCTCACTTTCTCAATCTCCCGCTCAATCTCGCTCTCACTTTCTGAATCTCCCTCTCAATCTCGCTGTCAATCTCCATCTCAGTCTCGCTCTCGCGCTCTGGCTGTCTCGCTCTCACTCTGTTCTTCGGCACCACAAGCTGTTCTTCTTTCTCTATTTCTCACGGCAACACAGGTTCATCACTCTAACCTTTCTCTGCTTCGTTGACCTCTCTATTTCTGCTAAATCTGAATCCATATAGGCTATGGGATGTGGGTTTCATTTGATATATATGTATATATAGAGATATTTTTTTTTTTGTGGGTTTGCTTGAAGTGTCATTCGATTTATTGTGGGTTTTTTTGGGGTTTTGTTCATTTGTTTGTGCGTTTTGTTTCATAGTATTTTCAATAATTTGTTTTGGGTTTGCTGTTATTTTCTATTTCTGTTATCTTTTTGTGGGTTTGTAATGCAAATTATGTGTTTGATGAAATGCATGTATGAACTATCTATGAAATGCTTCTATGAAATGCTTTGTGGACTCGTTGAATTTGGGTTAGGATAACATTTGCCGGTCTCATTTGGCACATTTAGCTTGTTTTATCAGTTTAGGATCTTAATTGAAATTAATAAGTACACAAATTTGAATAAACTTTCCCATCTTCTTAAATTATTACTGCAAAGTTCAAAGTTTCTTTAATAATATATGCATGTGTTCAAACTTCAAAACATTTTGTCAACTAAATAGTAAATACCATTCAAAAATTTTTTTTTTTATTTGGCACAACTTGTTTCGAGCAAAAAAGAAAGGATGATAGGGAGAGACATGGAGGTGCCACAGTTGAAAATCATTGGACCCAAAAATGGACTAGTATGGTTTAGTAGAAATGTGATGATAAATTCATAATTACAAAGTTCATAAGAACTTGAATTATAACTTAGGTGAGTTGGCTAAGTGGTTGAGCATTTGATTTCAAAGTACTTGTCTTAGGTTCTAGTTCAAGTCTGGGTACTTGCGCTTTGAAAAAAACCCAGCCAGCGATTTATCCTACTAGGGCCCACACATTTAGCTTGTTTTATCAGCTTGTTTTATCATTTGGCACATTTAGCTTGTTTAGGAAGGATCTACCAAAAAAATCAGCTATACACGGCCGAACAAGCCTCTACAGCAACAAAATCTGCTGTACCATGCACCAAAATGGAGTTTGATTGTTGGTCAAATAACTTTGTTAATCATATGATATAACTCCAAATATGGACAGAAACTTTCAGATCAAACTTTACATATGACACAACAAAATAATGCAGATAGCAATCTTTCAATGAATTGCACACTTTTATAAAGCCTATTCTATAAGATAAAGATTGATAAATTTTACCCAATAGAGTAGGTAACCAGTTAACCCCAGATCAACAAAAAAAACCAAAGACTCATTCCTCACTGGTTACTGCATTTCCTACTCATTGCATTACCAATAATTGGTCCCAAAGCTTGAGAAGAACATTAATTAAAGCATATTAATATAGTCTATATGCATTGCTTTCACTCCCCCACATCAAATTAGACCATATCAAATATGAAACAATAATACAAAAAACAAAAAACAAAAATTCTTCTATATGCATTGCCAACAAAATTTGCTTCCAGGATCACTAAAAAAAAAACACCAAAAATAAAGAAAAAAATATTTATAATCTGCTTTGAGATTGACAGTCTGCTTTGAGATTGACAGTCTATTTTTCTTTTGTTGAATTTCTGGATTGGGTTTTGGGGTATATAAGATGATCATAGAAAATGATCATCTTATAAATTTATTGTAGTTGATGCAATTAGGAAGGAGAAAGGGTTTGTAATCACATTTAGTTACAAAATCCTCATATGCCTTAGAAAGTCATTAGATAAGGCAAACAGAGATGACTTTTGTTTGGGCTAATGCATATGCAATGCGGGACGGACTCACTACCTATGCTTTATAGAATGTGTGCAGATGAGGATGTATCCTCTTAAGTCAGTAGAACTGTAGAAAAGATTGAAGCCAACTCTATAAACCAAACCCATGTTTGGTGGAATTTACCCCAAAGATCTTTATGATATGTTTATTGTATCTGAAAATCTTAATTTATTTTGCAGCTAAATTATATATGTACAAAATTTTAAAGATTCACAATAATAATTTTACACAATTAATTTTTAAAACAAAATAAGCTAAATAAAAAAATTTAAAAAAATCATCCAAAGACAACCTTAAATATTGAAGGAGTGAAATTAAGTTATGTAGAAATTGTTATTGGTACTAGGAGTAGGAATACTCTTAGAGCTCTTTGTTAATTTGGTGATATGGCCATATGGGATAAGCGTTTGGGGCTACTTTAATTGGAATACAATTCGTGTATTACTTCTCAAAGTCTTATTCAAAAAACATAATACTTCTAAAAGAAGTTCTAAATTTTTGTTTCCTCAAGGGGGTATATATATACCTCTAAACAAAATAAAAGCTAGAATGGAAAAAAATAACAATACAATAACATTATATTGATACTTGTATTTATTTATTAATTTGACTGATATGGTGCAGTGTGGTATACAAAGAATTTATGCCTCTAACTTGGTACATTATGACTAATTGACTAGCAAAAAGTTCAATAGTAGGCAGTTTCCTGGTTAGTGTAGTGTTTGTGAATGACTCATTTTAGCAAAAAGTGCAACATTATGACTCATTTTAGAAATTCCTTCCATCTGAATGTTGCGGCTTTCTCATTCATTTATTTAGGGGTAAAAATGTTTTATCGTGTATGTTGATGTATGCAGTGGCGGAGCCAAGATTTCAATTTAGGGGGGGCAAGATTTAAAGACTATTTTTAAAAAGACAAAAACAAAAACAATTGTATATTAGAACTTTATTTGGACACATTATTATATTTAGGACTTTCATAATTTCAATTAAGTACAAATATATATTTCATATCAAAACAAAAATAACCAATTCATAGTTGCAAACAATTAAAGTAAGAGATTAATATAATTACATAAAATTTAGATACCTAATTTGATTCTTTAAAATTTAGATATCTAAAGTTGTATACATGTCTATTACTTTTGATTGCTTTTAAATAAGATGTACAATTCAAATTTTTTGTTCTCTATTCTTCAAAGTATTTAAATTTGGGTTCATAGTAAAACCTAAACCTAGAGTTTAAAATTGAAATGTCTAAGAGATGGAGGAGAAAGAAGATAGTGGAGGTTTAGGGTCTGAAACTATAGTACCAATGTACAAGGACATTACTTAGTTTAAAAAAAAAAAAATTTATTTCGTATAAAATATTAAAATATAAGACCCACCATCAATTGAAAATTTATGAAATAAAAAAGAAAAGAAAGCTAGGATAAACTTTCCATGAATAGTAGTGACATGCTTAAATCTGGAACTTGATAAAAGTTTCTTCTTAAATCTATAATGACGCAGCAATGAGTCAATGTTGTGTAACATTTTTACTTTTCTTTTTCAGTAATAGAGCTCTTTTAGGAACTACATTTTGTTTTTTTCTTTTTATCAGAGTGGGCAAATAGGTTAAACATTTAATAGAGTTTTTCTATCTTCTGCAAGATGGTACTTATGATGAAATTTTTTTGGGTGGAGTCAGAGGGGGCAAGTGCCCCCCCTCGACCCCCCCTGACTCCGCCCCTGGATGTATGCTATTTCTATTAGCTGAATATGCTGTAATGTACTTAACATTCTGAAGTTTAATTCATTGTTTTTCATTTTAGATTTATATTATTGTCATTTTCAATCAAATATGTTTATAATTAAAAATAAATAAATCAGAAGAGAAGAAAGTTTATGTATTTGAAGTGAATTTTCCCCTGACTGTTGTTGTCACCGAATGCCAGATATGAACGTACAAGAAGCGGGACCCTCTATACAGACTGTCTTGACGAGGCAGCCTATGCATCGTTCAAGTTTGCTTTGGAATGCTCCTTTAGAAGGCGAGGTATGCACTTGTCCAAAATCGTAGTCAATATATATAGTAGAAGAGCTTTGGCATTGAAGAAACATAATTAATACTAAGTTGCTTTGTTTGTAGGAAGTGCCTGGTGTACTGACTTGTCGTCACCGAGATAAAGGTCTGCTTGAAGATGGTGCAGTTTTAGATCCACGGATTGCAGCTTATATCACAGCTGCAGGGTTAGATGGGCTTCTTCGAGTCCCACATATGGACCTTGACCATGCATTGATAACGGCGTTGGTGGAGAGATGGCGGCCGGAGACGCACTCATTCCACTTGCCCCACGGTGAGATGACCATCACGCTACAAGACATGGAGGTTATAATGGGGGTACCTGTAGATGGCTTGCCGGTGGTGGGATATACTGATTTGGATGATTGGGGCCACTTCTGCTACGAAATGCTAGGACATAGGCCGCCTGGAAGAGATGTTGGTGATAAACGCAAGAATGTTGGAGTGATAGAAGGGCCGAGGGTAAAAGCCAAATGGCTTGAGGAACGGTTTAGCAACCCTCTCCCAGCTGATGCCACTGAGGTGCTTGTTCAGCAGTATGCTCGGTTTTATATACTAGGGTTGTTGGGTGGTACATTGTTTATGGATAAGTCAGGCGAACGGGTCTCAATTATGTATTTGCAATTTTTCAATCCAATCAGCAACGGAAAAAAGTATAGTTGGGGTAGTGCAGCACTAAGTTGGTTATATAGACATCTTTGTAATGCATCAAAGAAGACATCGAAGCAGATTGGCGGTGCACTGCTCTTGGTACAGTTGTGGGCGTGGGCGAGGTTCCCACATATATGTCCTGTGATGAGGCATCCACCCCAGGCATTGCACCTAGGTCCACTTGCTATCAGGTATGTAGGATCGTAGATAGTTATTGTTTTGCATTTCCGCATTAAGATATTAATTGAGAAGCTTGGGAAATCTAAAACAAATGCTTACTACTTGGTGATAAGATATTAATTGAGAAAGCAATTATAATAATTTAAAAATTGAGAACTAAAGGGATTTGTGTACAATTAGGCAGCCACTCCAAAAATCAAGGAGAGCTGAGTTATTTGGTATTGTTTTAATATAATTTTTTGGTGTGGAAGTAGCTATTATAGTCCTCAAGTCTGAGCATGTAAATTCAGATATGTAGAGAGAGTTTAGGCAGGAGGTCTTTTTAATGAGGTGTGTTGAACCATGTTATTTGCCAAAATTTTGACTTGGGATGTATGTTCTTCATATCTTGTTTGTTGAGGTTGTGTAACTAGGCTTAATATAATTGTTTGTGGGCATTAGAGTTATTTTTGAAGACTTAATTCTGTGGAAAAACATGCAGCACAATAAAGGAAACATAGCATATCAAGTAGAGCCTAAGGTTTTGTTTTAAATATATTTTGTCACTCTTGATCAATGTCAAAATTCAAATTTAAAAACACAAATCATATATTTCAACCATGGTATAGAATAGTCTAGTTGAGAGGGTGGGTTTTGAGTTCAACTACGGTGCTCATTCTGTTTTTGCACATGCACTTTTACTAATATTGGGTTAGCTTCAATTGATGGGATAACTATAGGAAATTCTTTGATGGGAATTATGTACGTATAGCTTCAATTTGGGATAACTATAGGAAATTCTTTGATGGGAAATTCTTTTGGGATAACTATAGCTTCAATTTTTGTTATTGTTTTGCATTTCCTCATTAAGTTTTTATGCATGGGAATTATGTAAGTAACTAACATGGCTTTTATGTCTCTATTGTTTGTTAGATGGAAAGGGGCTAAGATAACAACCGAACATCCTTTGCACGTCTTACGCGCCTATCGTGTGTCGCTTGCTTCACTACGGCCAAATCAGGTATCGTGCCTTACAATTTTGCTTTGGCATGAATAATTTGCTCTTGGAATGAATAATTATTATTTTTTTTTAATATCAGAATGCTCATGTTACATGTATTGTTCACATTCGTTACACATTTTTTCTAATTATATTATTAATATGTTTGTTTGCATCGGTTGGATCATTGCAGATTGTGTGGGAGCCATACAGCAATTATTTGCGTTCCCTTCCCGCATATTGTACGGCAGGCCAACACATATGGAGGTCTATCGTGCCACTCATCCATTTTTGGGTGGTTGAAGGCCATCACCCTGAACGTGTTCTCCGACAGTTTGGGATGAATGTCCTTTTTACAACAGGGAAAAAAATGGCTTATCTTATTAGTGAAAGAGTATCCCTAGTCTGACTTGAGATCGAACCAAAGAAATTTTTAAAAATGGCTTATTAAATGTCCTTTTTACAGATTTGTTTGTGTTTTTTTTAAAAAAATGACCTCTCTTTTTTAATACCACCGAGCCATACGAGCCCAGTGGGCTTTGGGTACCGACCAAAGAAAATTTTTTTTTTTAAAAAAACGTGGACACACCATACTCGAGATCACTGGGCTCGGGTACAAATGCCAGTTCCAGTGGGCCGAGAAGTACTCGAGCTCAGTGGGCTCGGGTACATCAGATTGTACTCGAGCTCACTGGGCTCGAGTACCTTGGAAGCATTTTTTAAAAAATGTGGGCTTTTTACACCGAGCCGTACTCGAGTCCAATGGACTCGGGTACTTCTAACAGTACTCGAGTTCACTGGACTCGGGTACCGCGCGAGGAAATTTTTTTTTACGGAATACCTGAGCCCAGCACACAGTACTCGAGCTCATTGGGCTCGGATACTTCAAAAAGTACTCGAGTTCAATGAGCTCGAGTACCAAGCACTTATTACACAAACCTACTAAAAACGTACTTACTGGCGCGCCAACTACCGTGTTGAATGGACAATGAATGGTACTCGAGTACGTAGAACTCGAGTACTCCTTAACTTAAATTACCCACTCTTTTGTTTCAGCTATTTTCACCTGGGAGGACCTGGTTTTCTGTCTTCACTGTCCAACTATGTGATGAGTCAGAACAGGTGAAAGCAAATGCAAGAGAGGTGCGGTCTCCATCGAAGACAATTCTTTGGGTCCTGCCTGTCAGTAGATAGAGGTAAATATAAATGGTTTTTCGTTTGTGTTTACATGTGGTTATATGATATTGTGTTTACATGTGGGTTATATGAGATTGTGTTTACATGAGGTGGAATTCATGTAATGAGTTTTTTGCTATTTGAAGGGCTCTGTACAAAAAACAACTTATATATATATATATATATATAAAATATATATGGAAAATATATATAAATATTACAAATGGAAAATATATATAAATATGGAATATATATATATACATATGGTTATATGAGATTGTGTTTACATGAGGTGGAATTCATGTAATTCTTTTTTTGCAATTTTAAGGTCCGTGTATATTACATATGGAAAACAAAATATATATACATATATAATATACACATAATACTTAAAGGTTAGTGAAGAGGCTTGTCACTAAGCTACAAGGCTTAGTGGCATAGCCTATTCTCCTTTATTAGAAGAAAAAGGTTCAAATCCCCCCCCTCCCCCTTTCACTATTAATTATTAGAAGAGAAAAAAGATTATTGAAGAGGCTTAAAATTTGTTTATTTTCAAAACCTACTGTGATGGGGGTAGTTGTACATTTTTGGATTTTATGAGTTTTAAAGGCCTAGTATTAGTATCTCATGGTGAGATTCGTGTTACAACATTTATTTCAGGTAAATGGTTGTTCAGGGAAAATGGGGAAAGCTGTTATCAAAGCAGCAGATTCTGCAGGACTTAATATTGTTCCTCTATCATTTGGCTCTGCAGTGGAGAATGGAAAAACTGTGCAGGTGTGTGGGAAGGATATTCTCATCCATGGTCCTGATGATAGAGAAAATGTTCTTGCATCTGTCTTGATGAACATCCAAATTTAGTTGTTGTGGACTACACCGTGCCGACTGCAGTAAATGGTAATTATTATGGAACATACAATTTGAAGGCTGAGAAAAAGGAGCCATAAGTTGGAATCTAGTGTGTGTGTGTGTGTGTGTGTGTTTTTTTTTTTTTTTTTTTTTTTTATTTTGTGCATGTGTGGCAAAGGGAGGCTTGATTTTACTATCTTAGTCACCATTTTTCTTTGGCTCCAATATGAATTCTATATTATCACACACGGGAAATTTAAACAATTTCTGCTATATAATAAAATTTTTAGGCGAAGGAGCTGTCCTAAACATGTCTCCTTTACCTTATACCATCTGTTGCTTTATGTTGTTGTATTGAATGTAAATTGTATTTATGTTCTATCCTTATCCTAAGGAAATTTGACTCAAAATAAGAGTGCTTAATCCATACCTATGGTGCAAAGTGTGCATTACTGGACTGATATATTTTCAAAGAAATCTTAATTATTTTATTAATTTTTTGAAGCACTATTATCTGATTTTGTTTGCGGGTGTAGTGGATGATGCTGTTCAAGGTGATATATTTCTTTTCTTATCGGAAAGGGATGTATGGTAGGCAAAGCAATGATGCCCTGTGGTTTTTGATTCCTCATTGTGTTATGCGGGTTACGTGGAGGGACTGGAATAGCAACACATTTGATAGGGTTGAGAGAAATTTGATTGAAATTATGTCTATTTTTTGTGCATTCCTTGTTTGAATGGTGCAAGATAAGTGACAGGGTTTCTTGTGGTTTTTTAGTTGAGTTCATGGATCATTTGAGTCTTCATTTGTAATTTTTACGAATCTTTTTTTTTTTTTAATTAATTAAGTATTTAATATCATAGACAACTTTACTGTATTGGTACGTACACTCTAATGTTTCTATGTATCTTTTGAGTTTGTTTAGTTTCTTTAAATTTTGTGTTGTGGATGTGTAGATAATGCAGAGCTCTATTGTAAAGTTGGAGTACCCTTTGTGATGGGAACTACTGGTGGAGACAGGGACCGGTTATATAAGACAGTAGAAGACTCTAAAGTTTATGCAGTAATTTCCCCACAAATGGGTAAACAGGTGACCAGAGTTCACTACACTTAATTGGGTCTAGTTTAACAGTTTGGGAATTTTTTGTTCTTGTTCTTATAGATTGTTGGTTTGGTCAGGTTGTTGCATTTCTTGCAGCCATGGAAATTATGGCAGAGCAATTTCCTGGGGCCTTCTCAGGTTACTCCCTACAGGTTTCATTTTCTCTCAATCTTGGGATTTTTCTTGGGGGTGAAGATGGAGGCTCAAGTAGTTTTAATTCCTTGATTTTGATTTCTTTTTTGTTAATGGTTATTTCAAGCTATCATTTAGAAGAATATTCAACTCAACTAAGCCATACTAGTAAGTACAAAATTATTGTCCTTATAAAAAATAAGTACAAAACAATAATGGAGCTGCAGTTGCCCTTTATTTGATGAATTCAAAATAGCCTTTACCAAACCACTAGACGTGAGATTTATTTGTTCGTTTCAGTTTGGGAATCAGTCTCTCCAAAATTTAGGGTAAGGCTGCTTACCAATTGCCTCTTATAGACTCTGCAAACAAAGGAGTCTTATGTACAACTAGGAGGGACTAAAGGTAGCTATTTTAACCTATTTTTCAGCTCAATGTTTTAATCTTGGTATGCACACAAATTGTATGAAAATCAAGTTGACCTTCTTGTTACTTGGTTTGCCTTAGGGTTTTGGCCTCTTAGTCTTCGAAGTTCTTTAATCATTTATATTGTGTTTTCTTTTATGCAAGAAGAATAATATTTGTTGATAATAAAACAAAATTGTCTTAGAAAAAAGACTGGAGATGTAAAGGGGAGACTTTGAACTTCATTAGTAGCTTTTTTAATCTAATTACGTGACACTTGATGGTTGGACATTGGGTTCTGCACTGAAAAAGAAATAAAAGAAAAAGAATAAGTAGTGGCTGCGTTCAAATAACTATACAACAGAATGCACAGAGGGAGTGAAATAAGGATCTAGATGACTCATCATGTGTCACAACAAGAGTACCTCATGCTGAAGTTTTCCAGACAATTGTGGTCCTAGATAGAACAGAGAGCCAAAAAGACTTTGCATGACACTTGATAGTAAGCAATGTTCATAGGAGTAGACAAGGTTCTTAGGCCAGGTTTGGGCCTGAGCCTATTAAATAAAGTTAAAATCTCGTAAACATGTATGCTCAACTGGTTATAGCTCCACACCCTTTTGCAGGGTTAGTTGTACAAATTACTACTGTCTTTTTACTCTATATAGGCCAGTAAGCAATGTGGATAGGATTAGCCTAGGTTCCTAGGCCTGGTTTGGCCTGTGCCTGCTGAATAAAGTTAAAATCTGCCTCAATCTTCTCGTAAACTTGTTATAAACTTATAATGTGTCAGAAGTTGATGCATGCTTAACTGGTTGTTGCTTCACTCCCTTTTGCAGGGTTAGTTGTACAAATTACCACTGTCATTTTAGTCTTTATAGGCCATATTTTATTTTCACCTAAAGTCATGGCGCCTTTCTTCACATCATTTTTTTCTGAGTCCTTTTCAGCACTCATTGAATGGTTCTTTTAACTTGAGCGTCAATTCTTACTCCTGGGCAGTAATTTTGTATTCATCTTATTTTGGTGAGTTATTTTCTTCATTGCACTCTCATGAGATAATCAGATTTTTCAAATGTTGAAGCAAATGGAAAAATAGGGTGGAAAGGTGTCAGATTGTATATTTTGCAATTAAATATGCTTGCAAACATAATTTGGACACTTAATTATAATTGTAATGAATGAGTAGTCTTCAATGCTTTTGGTTATCTAAATTTGGCTTTAAGCCTAGCAATTTGAAAAATGCTAAGCTTATGACTGCAATATAGGTCCATAAAATAAGATAATTTTGATTTTTTTTTTTTTAATTTAAAAAAAGAGGAGAAACTTGTCCACTTCAATAACAAGAATCCAATTTCAGGATTCTATCAGGATCATAACAATTCATTCCTCAAAAGCTTCCAAAAGTGAATAAAGATTCGTGACATGTTCAATATCATGGAAGCTAAATGTAGAATAGGAGGATTAATAGTTATTTTTCAATTTCTACAACTTTTACTTCATTCTTGGCCTGATTTTTTTATTATTATTATTTTAATTGATAAATTACACAGACAATCAATGGGTTTTGAACCCATGAGGTCACGACCTCACCCTCTATCTTGCTCTTAAAATGGGAGGATGTGCCATTTGAGCTAGAGCTCATTGGCATCGCTGGCCTGATATTCATTTGTAATAAAACTTATCTCAGTACCTTAATCACTGTACTTTTTACATGTACCTAGAAGTCTCACAATTTAGCTCTCTTTACCCATTGTATATCCTTTTAAAACAATTTAAAATTATGGAAGAGTTTGAGTTACTTCGATATATTCTCAGTAGTGTTTGATGCATTAATTTCAAATTTTAGGTGATGGAATCCCATCAAACAAGCAAAGTGGACACATCTGGAACGGCTAAAGCTGTTATTTCTTGCTTCCAGAAATTGGGGGTGTCTTTTGATATGGACCAAGTAAGTTAAAAGAATTTGTAGAGTATTCTTTTTATATAGTATCTGATTAATTTTCCTTTTCCAAAATAATTTTTATGAATTAGTGGATGAATATGCTAGTGCTAGGTCATAAGTTTCTTATTCAGCATCAATTTTACAGGTGGTTCTTTTTTTTGATAAGTAATTGTACAGGTGGTTCTAGAACATGCATATGCATAAGTACGTTTTAAATTGGCCTATTTTGTTTTTGTTCTTGGAAGCGTTTGCTCATGCATGTTAATTTTTTATTGACCTGAAATAAGTAAATTTTTAAATCTGGAGGAATGTGCCGGAATTGAGTTAGACTGCCTTGAATCCAGGTGGCCCAATTCCACTTTTATGGCTCCCAAGGTTCATTCCACAGCATTGGTTTAAGGCTTTATTGACCTGAAATAAAGATGACTTTTTCTTTTTCATATATTGTGCATTGACTGTGGTTCTGTTTCCCAATTGTTGTTCTTCTTTTCTTCTGCCATATTATCTTGCATCGGCTTAAGTTGATCATCTTTGCTTGTTCTTCTTTGTGTTATTGATTCTTGATCTCCCAAGTTGCCTTGTAGTGACGGATTCTATCTAGAAATTTGTAATTATTGTAATTATTATTTGCAAATTGAAGTTCCAAGAGAACTGAAGGCTGAATTGTTTCCACATTACATGGATAGGGATAATTCTTTGAATTCAACATCAATTTTGGGTTTAATTTCTGATACGGTTAATAAATATCAAATAGAAGGTCAGTCCATGAAAGGTGAGGATTCGTTTGAGAGAAGTTAGTTCCTTTCTTTTCTTGTGCCATTCAGAGAGCATCATGTAACAAGCATTGTAATATGTTTTCTGTGCACCATTCAGATGTTTGGAAACTTCCATGTTTTGATGTTGAAGTCCCTGCATGGAAAAATGGAAGGAACACTATGAGCAGTATGGGCAGGACATGTTTTGTTTTGTGTTGGCTGTTGTTTCCTATGTATCAGTAGTGTAATAGGTAGGTTTGATATTTTATTTTACATGCACTAACTTAACTTTTGGTTGAATGTTGATTATCTACCAATATAAAAATATTGATTATATTGTCTTTCTTGGACATGTAAACTTGCAGCAACTATATGACCTTGGATGCCGTAAAATGATGGTAGTTGGTCTTCCTCCAATGGTAATTCTAAATTTTACGGTTAGAGTTGCTACAGTGCTTGGCCTTCTTCGCATGAGAGGAAACTTATATATATATAGCTATTTTGTTTAGTATTTCATATGGACAACTTATAATATAGTGTGTTGCCCACCAGGCTTTGTTGAAACTTCGAAAGGGTGCTGTGGTACCGGGTACGTGGAGGCCGGAACCTCTTGTAATTCAATTACTCCAACATGTGAGAGGGATTCACGATACTTATTTTTTGATTGCATCCATCCTAGTGAAGCGACCAATCACTACATTTCTAAAAACATTGTAAAACAATACATTCCTAAGTTGTTATAGTTTTATACAGCGGACTGTCAAAGTAAGAGTTTTATAATTTAGTGATATAATTTGTTGTAATCCAAGTTAATCTTTCCTTTCTATTGTTGTAATTATTGAGTTATTAAGGGTGCTCGATGGAATCTTTGTATTTAATTTTGCTATCGTGTCACTAGCAATTCGTTGTGCCATGTCATGCAAATTAATTTTTCTTCTTCACTTTTTAGCTATTTAATTTCCCAGTTTATGGAAAAAGCTCTTTTTTTTTTTTTTTTTTTTGGTAGAAAAATGTCCTTTTTACAACAGGGAAAAAAAATGGCTTATTAAATTATTAGTGAAAGAGTATCCCTCTCATATTCTCAGTCTGACTTGAGATTGAACCAAAGACATTTTTAAGGGCATAGCAAATTCACCACCACTTATCTCAGCTGAATTGGCATACAGATTTGTTTTTTTTTTAAAAAAAAAAATGACCTCTCTTTTTAATACCACCGAGCCATAGCCCAGTGGGCTTTTGGGTACCGACGCAAGAAATTTTTTTTTTTTTTTAAAAACGTGGACACATCATTGGACTCGGGTACCTTGCACGAATTTTTTTTAAAAATGTGGATTCCTTTACACACCGAGCCGTACTCGAGTCCACTGGACTCGGGTACATCTAAGAGTACTCGAGTTCACTGGGCTCGGGTACAAATGACAGTTTTGAAGTCCAGTGGGCCAAGAAGTACTCGAGCTCACTGGGCTCGGGTACTTCAGATGTGGGCTGAGGTCTGCCATAAAACGCTTGCGTGGTACCCGAGTCCAGTGAACTCGAGTACTGTTAGAAGTACCCGAGTCCACTGGACTCGGGTCTCGGTGTAAGAAGCCCACATTTTTTAAAAAAATGCTTCCAAGGTACTCGAGCTTTCTGGGCTCGGGTACTTTAGATTGTACTCGAGCTCATTGGGCTCGGGTACCTTGGAAGCATTTTTTTAAAAAATGTGGGCTTTACACCGAGCCGTACCCGAGTCCAGTGGACTCGGGTACCACGCAAGGAAATTTTTTTTACGGCAGAGCTTACCCCAGCACACAGTACTCGAGCTCGTTGGACTCGGATACTTCAAACAGTACTCGAGTTCACTGAGCTCGAGTACCAAGCACTTATTACAAACCTACTAAAAACGTACTTACTGGCGCGCCAACTACCGTGTTGAATGGACAATGAATGGTACTCGAATACGTAGAACTCGAGTACTCCTTAACTTAATTACCCACTCTTTGGTTTCAGCTATTTTCAGTACCTGGGAGGACCTGGTTTCTGTCTTCACTGTCCAACTATGTGATGAGTCAGAACAGGTGAAAGCAAATGCAAGTCTCTGTGCGGTCTCCATCGAAGGCAAACAATTATTCTTTGGGTCCTGCCTGTCAGTAGATAGAGGTAATATAAATGGTTTTTCGTTTGTGTTTACATGTGATTATATGATATTGTGTTTACATGTGGGTTATATGAGATTGTGTTTACATGAGGTGGAATTCATGTAATGAGTTTTTTGCAATTTCAAGGGCTCTGTACAAAAAACAACTGATAATAACATATGGAAATATATATATATAATATGGAAAATATATATAAATATTACAAATGGAAAATATATATAAATATGGAATATATATATATATATGATGAGTATATGGTTATATGAGATTGTGTTTACATGAGGTGGAATTCATGTAATTCTTTTTTTGCAATTTTAAGGTCCGTGTATATTACATATGGAAAACAAAATATATATACATATATAATATACACATATTAAATATGGAAAATATATATAAATATGGAATATATATATATATAATGCTTGACCATACAAGTAGAGAGCATGCAATGGTTATATAGTAACCATTGCATGCTCTCTACTTGTATGGTCAAGCACAAAGTTATATATATATATATAACTTTGTTGTCAAAACAAATTGAGCACAAATATAAAAGAATCAAGCTTGATCATGATAGCAAATAGAGAGCATGCATAAGATTATTTTGTAAGTTACACACATACACGTAGTGGGGTAAACGTAATATACCTTTTATTATTTTATATGTGTATGGTTGACCTTTTAAAATATTATATATGTATGGGCACATTATGTCTATGTGCCTATAAATTTTTTGTATGATCGAGATTCAATTATTTATATGTCTATACACAAAGTTAAGGAGGTTGAGTTTGAATATAAATTGTTTTTATCATATGCCAAATTTATGTATGTGGTTATAGATGATGACAACTTTTATATTGTTAATAACAGGTTGGTGATGGATTTTCACTTTTTCTATGTGTACTATGATGGAGAGATGTATTATCATGAGTTGCATGGGTTGTCATACCAAGGCTCCAACCAAAAGCAAAAATGTGTGAAGATGAAGCGTGGGATAGGCCTTATGAACGTGAAACGAAGAATATTGAAGGCGATGGGGTTAGACCAGTCTAGGCATAACATTTCCATCGTGTATCGAGCACCTCAACTGGTTGTAGGCACCCAGGTTGTCTACAATTCACTACAGTTATCGAGTGGCGCCGAAGTGAAGATGATGTGGGCAGTTGTTGAACAAATGGTGGTGAAAGGATTCGTTGCTTCAGAGCTCTATGTCACTGTTGAGCCCACCATAGTAGAGGTTGGAGAGGGTTCACAACATATTGTTTTCGATGGAAGTGAACCATGGCAGACATTTGCCGGTGTGAACTCAACTGAGGAGGAGGAAGGGCCCCCACACGTGCATGAAGGAGAGCATTTATCTCATGATGAGTTGCATGGGGGCACATCCGAAAATGAAGATCATGACGGACTTGGTGATGATGCAACCCATATTGATGTTACTAGGGATGACTTCGAAGAGTTCCTAGATACCATGGGTGAACATGAGGATGTTGATCATATTGAAGATGTGGTTGTAGAAGAGAATAGAGACACATGCCCCGGTCCCGATCCTACGCCGGAATGGTTCACGAAAAACACTTGGGATAATATGTTTGATCCATCACCGGTTATGCAAGCGGAAGTATCAAGTTGGACGCCTGGGGAGCAGCCATTGAAAGGGATGGTATTCGCCACTAAATTGGCAGTGCGAAATGCGTTGACCTGGTACGCATTGCGAGAGAATTTTAGCTTCACAACAGAGCATTCAGACTCAGAGAGGCTTATGGTGAGTTGTGAGGATGATTCATGTCCATGGTCAGTCCGTGCAATTTGTTGCAAGGGAGACAATGTCTGGAAGATCGCAAAATGCAAGGGCCCCCACACGTGCGACAAAATTCAGAATGCTCATGATGGTCGGATGATTGATTCGGCGTTCCTAGCATACGTACTTGAGCGCTATATACGAGAAGACCCTGCATATAAAATAAAGAACTTACGCCACGTTGTTTTGGCAGACTTAAAACACGAAGTATCTCATTACAAGGTATTCTTTAACTTGCATTTTTTTTTCAATACAATGTAGAGACATCAGTCTTCTGTGAAGTTTTATGCATGATATTTTTTCCCAAAACCCGTGAATACTTTATATTATAAAAATTGAAATTGAAAAAGAAAAACAAAAAGAGGAATACAGATAAAGAAATATTATCTTCATCTTATAGCCTTACAAGTCTTGATTTGTTTTCTTCAACTATATGCACTTGTATTCATTTCTAACTTAATCATCATAATTCACATACAAGGTATGGGATGCCAAACAAAAGGCTGTTGCAGCTATATACGGGGATTTTAAGGAGTCTTATGCAGAGTTGCCGCGTTTTTTGGCAGGACTTACTGATGCAAGTCCAGGTACACAGTATAAGTTAATAGTGGACGATAATTATGAAAGGGGAACCTGTACATTCAATTCCGTATTTTGGGCGTTTTGACCATGTATTGTTGGGTTCAAGCAGTGTAGGCCTGTGATTAGCATTGATGCAACTCACCTCTATGGAAAATATAAAGGGAAATTGATGATTGCAATGGCGACAGATGCTAATAATAAGATTTATCCACTAGCCTTCGCCGTTGTCGAGAGCGAGGGCACAGATACTTGGGGTTGGTTCTTGGCTTGTATAAGAACATATGTTACCGACCGAAGACACCTGTGTGTCATATCTGACAGACACCCTGGGATACAAGCTATCTTCAGAGACACTAATCGAGATGTCTCCCTGCGGCCTCCCATGACAGAACATCGTTATTGCCTTCGCCATCTATGCAGTAATGTCAATACTAGATGGAAAAATGAAACTTTAAAGAATCTAGTATGGAGGGCAGCAAGTGCTACCCAGGAGCGAAAGTTCAATGCCACTTTTGATTCAATTGAGAATGTCAACCGGGATGCGCATCGATATCTGAAGGATGTGCCCAAAGAGAAATGGGCTCTAACTTTTGACAACGGTTACCGTTATGGGGCGATGACTACAAACGTGTCCGAGTGCTTCAATGGTGTTCTAAAGGGTGCTCGTAGCTTGCCTATTACGGCAATGGTGAAATACACATGGTTCAAACTAAATGCTTATTTTGATGATCGTCGCAATAAGAGCATAGCGCAGTTGAAATCAGGTCAAAGATGGACTAAATATGCCTTGGATATCTTCATGAGAAATAAGGCCAAGGCGGAGAATCACAGGGTGACAAGATTGAGTGCGCAACAACAATCATATCAAGTAGATACATCTCATAATCCAGGGACTGCTGGACATGGGGATCACACACATGGAGTTAATCTGTTGCAAAGAACTTGCACATGTCAGAAATGGAAACTGTACAAGATACCGTGTTCACATGTCATTGCAGTTTGTATTAGGTATCGACATGATGCAGAGCAGTACATTGACCCATGCTATAGCGTGGACGCACTGTTCCGGAGCTATGCTCCTGTTTTCCCTGTGTTGAAAGATAGATTGTCATGGCCGGATCCTACAGAAACTCGAAAGGTCCTCCCTAACCCTCGATTAATCCGAGAGAAAGGTCGCCCTGTCTCAACACGAATTAGGAATGAGATGGACGAGGGCGGGAGACGGCCGAGAACCACACCATGGAAGGAGGGGGGGAGGAAGGTGCAATGCGGGTTGTGTGACCAAGAGGGCCATAACCGAAGAACATGCCCTAAGCGGAACGAGGTACCGATGAGTGGTGGTCTCACGGACTAGGTACGCTAAGTTTGAACCATGACATCCTTTTAAATGTAAAATTTTACCATTTTCTTAATGCTCATCATAAAAGTTCTAACTTCGGACTTGTTCTTAAACATTACTACGAATCAAAGGAATTGCCTAAAGAATCACAATTGCACGCTTTAGTTCCTCCTAAATGTCTTTGATTGCACTAGTTCAAAACTTCAAATTATTATGCTTATGATGATGATGACTTTCTCTTTATATTTAAATTGTTGAACTTGTGCATTGTTTTACTTAAATGCCAATTAGCTTACAAAGCTTCTCTACTCCCAACAATTCTATCACCAATAAGAAAGATGATTTTTTTTTTTTTCCTTAGTTCAACATTGTTTGGAAATAAGATTGTGTTAGCAAGGATTTTAACTTAGAATATAAACGTGTAAATTTTTATTAGTTTGTAATTGGTAAGCTGTATTGTTTTCACATAATTTGGTAACTTGTGATTGAGAAAAAAAATACATGGTAGCATGGCAATGACTAAGAAGTTCATTGGTAGCATAGGGGGCAATGACATCCATGTTATAGGAAATGAAGATCATCTTCATAACAAGAAATCTTCTCTTCGATCCATTTTAATTTCTAGCCTTTAGGTTCCAAAATTTATACTGATAGAAAGTTTCAATCTATCAACTCAAATTTTGTATTGATGGAAAGTTTCAGTCTATTAACTCACCAGCTATTGTCAATTATACTCACAAGCTATTGTAAATTATAAAGTGTATTTGTATGAATGGTCATCAAACCATTATAAGGTTTATATTTTGCATCCAATTACAACTAATGCATTTTTACATAACCAAAGGAACCTAACAATGAAGGAGTTGCATTCACATTGAGACTGCTAATATAAAGTCTTGTGTCAGTGTGCCTATGTCAGAAATTTACTAAATATCATGAAATAGCAACTGAAAATAAAGATGATTTGCCCATGTAGTTATTTGCTAGGCTCATATGCTCTTATTGTCACAAGATGCTCTCTGGTGGTAATCAAGATTTCATCTTGGTATTCTTTTTTTATCAGATGTCTCTACAAGTCACTTACTTTTTTCCCCTGATGAATGCACATAGGTTGAAATAGTTGCCCAGTTTGGTGTAGTTTTTCTTCTTTTTGCACTGGGCTTGGAGTTCTCCATAACGAAGGTTAAATTTTGTTCTTTGGCATGCTTCATTTTCTTTCTCTTTTAGTGAAATTATGATTCAAACTCTATAACTGTGTCATTGCAGCTTCGCGTTGTTCGAGCAGTTGCTGTTCTAGGGGTCTTGCTACAGATTTTCTTATTTATGTGCCTGTGTGGCATACTAATATCGGTATGTCTACAAATTCTAACAGACAATTCACAAAAGTTTGCCCATTTCTACTTGTGAAAACTACTTGTACCTGATTATGTGCCATAGAAAAGTTTGACTGAACTGGGAATATTGGAAACGCTTAAAAGAGATGCAAGTTTGAAAGTGATAAAGAACGATTGGAAATGGATGACAAGTTTACTGAGGATTCTTGTATGATATCAACTTCATCTCAAGTCCATTGAAGAGTTATTTTGCTCTTTAGTTACATATCGTGTGTTATATTTTGTAATTATTTTCTTAAGCTTCGGCTTGGAACGATTGGAAATGGATGACAGCTTAACAAGTTCATAAATTTTTCTATTTGGCTTGGAGGGATGTTAAGTTCTAAAACAAATAGAACTGTTTTGAAAAAAATAATTATACAAATTAACACTGGAATTAAGTGAAAATGCCTAAGTACTACCACCTCTGACTTCTCAAGGTTACCATACAAGTTGGGTGCTGAATGAGTTATGATGCTGGTGATTTTATAACCAACCTTTCCATATATCACCCATTTTGATCACATGTAAGTATTAAAAAACCTTAGGCATGTCATAAACTAATATAATATAATAATGAAGGGAGGTGTAGGGGGAAGAAAATCAACCAATTGGGAAATATATATATATATATATATAAAATATTGTGAATTTCTTCAAAAAGAAAAAAGAAGAAGATGAACCAAACTGATTAAAGAAACCATTGGGCCATTGTATTCTGTTTCTAATGATTTGAGTTAGATGGCTAACCAAAACCACATAAAAAAACATATTCTTTCATTGTTTTTTTATTGAGAGAGAGAGCATGAGCTTCTAGCCAAGTGGACCTACCAGTGAATTTAGCTAAGGGCAGCCACAATCCCAGAACTAGGACGTAAAGATTGCATTTTCCAGAAAATGGCAAACAGAATAATACCCGAGTTTGTTGAACTCGAGTACTGAACACAGTACTCGAGCTTCACATACTCGAGTACTACTTTGAACAGTACTCGAGCTCAGGGAGCTCGAGTACTGTTTGGAATTTTTAAATCCCCGCACGCCATGTCAGCCATGCCACGGTGGAGCTATAAAACACAGTACTCGAGTTCACCAAACTCGAGTACTGAAAAAGATGGTAGATTCCTAATAATTTCAGAAACAGTGTCTTCGTGCAAAAAATTTCGAAAATTCATGGTACATGGCCAATTTGGCCTAGCTTTTATAGTAAATACGTGGCGTACGGACAGTGAATCAGCTTGGGAACCTTGGTTGCTTCTGAGGATTCTGCGCCTTTGTCTTCTACTATTGTACTTTATTTATTTTATTTCTCTGATTCCTCTATGTGGGAATTTTTCTGTTCAAAAAAACAAAAGTTACTGAATAGTCACAACTCACAATTTTACTGAAGGTGCATCCTTCAACGAAAACAGCAATCATACAAAGCAAAGCACACAATTTCACAAGGATTTTCATAACTAGTCGAGGTGGCGGATCGGGACCGTTTGAGAAACTAGGCAGTATTGAGTTTTCTATTGCCGAAATGTACAGTACAGATTCAATTTCGAAGGGTTAACATTTTATTTTATGAATCAAAATAGTGTACAAACTACGAAGTGTTAATTATGTCATTCCAATCTTTAATTCTTCTACTTTTATGTATAATAATAGACATCTCTATATATACTTACCTAACGCAATTGTATTTTAAAATGTCACATCTATATTAATTAAATATAATGTTCTTATAAAAAAATTAAATATAATTTTGGCGTCCACAATTTTGTATATATTGGAGAAATACATACACACACATACAAGAGAGAAGGAAAAAGATTCTAAGTTTCTAACACAAAGACATGCTACAAATTCCACTCAAAAGACATGATATTTTTTATATATAGATGTCATATTTCATGTTTTTCATTTTCATTAATTATTATTATTATTTGAATTTAACATTTCATTAAAGGGTAGTGGCTTTTGTCTAATGCACTAAAACACACACAAGGCCAACTTTAGCCTAGGCCGAAGGCCCCCTCCTCAAAAAGTTTGAAAATGGTCCCAAAACCAAGGCCCTCCTTTAAAAAATAAAGGGTCATGCTAACGAATACGTTTAGAGTAATGGTTAACAATTCATTTTAGAAAAATTTTGACACTACTTTTATGAAAAATGAAAAAAGCTATCAAAACATTAATTTTTTTTTTCTTTTCTCATAAAAACTTTCTTTAAAATGATTGTTAACTATTACCTAAAGGACATCCGTTAGCATTTCCCCAAGAAAAAAAATTTGTACAAAAAAGCTCAAAAAATTGTACCATATTTTACATTCCCGCCCCCCCCACCCCCCCCCCCCCCCCCCGCCCTCCTTTTTCCTTCCAAGAAGGCCGTAAAATATTGAGTCAATAGTCCCAATTGAAGCTTTAAATTGTTTCAAAAAAAATTGTTATGAGTGTGTTGAATAAGATTGATTGTGTCACAAGGAGCTTAAGTCGATTAAATTTTATTATCAATTGTAAGAGATATGTTAATAATACCTAAAAAAATAGTAATTAATTAGTAATTTTGAATCTTCAAAAACAACAACAATCTTTATACAAAGATAACAATAATATGAAAAGTTAAATAAACAATATTTAATTGATATTTAAATATTTTAAAAAAATACGTTAAAATTTATTGCCGTAAACCTCAAAATGTATTGAATTAGTAAGGAGAGAGAGAGAGAGAGAGAGAGAGAGAGAGATTAAACAAATGGATAGTTTTCAAAGTTGAAACTTTAATTGATGGGAAGGTCCTTCTCAAAAAAATTGATGGGAAGGTGTTTGTCACTTAATGTTAATCAGTAAGACAAGGTAAAGTAATGTCCTGTCCATCAATTCCAAAACTTATTGAAGAAAACAATGTATGACATATATGCAAGTCCCTAAAATCAAAAAAACAAAAGGGAAGTCAATTTCTACTCTATTCTACCGACACACACACATATATATATACTTATCAAAACGGGTTTGTCACTTTATTGTACTTTTTATTTTTATTTTCTTTTAAAAAAATGTTGGATTTCTTTTTTATTTTCTTAAAGTATAAGAAATAGAATTTTTTGGTTTCTTTAGAATTAATTGAAGTATGCAATGCTTTCTCAAAAAAATTGAAGTATGCAATGCAAGTGGAAAGAAAGACTTTCATAAATAATGAATTGCAGCATAACGCTTAAGGCCTGCGTGTTATGAAACACGCATGTGCTGCAACGTCATCCCATACATCCATGTATGTATTCGAATGGGGTACAGATTCATAAACTTTCAAATTTTGGATAAGAGCTTTGCCAAAAGTATTCATGATTCTGGTATATATACAAGAAACCATGAAGTTGTGTTGCGAAAATATTCAATAAAATCATGTCTTTTTTCTTTTTAATTTCTTCTTATAATTTGTCAACTTGTCGTGCCAATCAATCTAACATCAATTTACAATTTAATAATGTTATGGATACGTTGAAGTAGGTTTGGCTTTATTCAATGCTTTTGTATATTGAAGGTGACACAAAACACATATTTTTAAATGGTTACATGTCAATTTGGTGTCTCATGCCCCGTTCATGATCCTAGTATACAAGAAACCCAAAAATATTTAATAACATCATATCTTTTTTATCTTCTCTTTTTTTTTATTACTTTTTATAATTTGTCAAGTTTTTACGCCAATCTATCTAATGTCAATTCACAATCTAATAAAGTTATGGATACGTTGAAATAAGGTTTGGCTTTATTCAATGCTTTTGTATACTGAAGGCGACACAGAATTAACAAATATTTTAAAATGATTACACATTAATCACGTATCTCGTTTGTGTCATACACACTTAATCATTTTTAATTTTTTCCATTTCTTATTCAATTGAAATCCAACGGAAAATGCACAATACATAGTCAATAGTAAACGTGTTGCAATATCTGCAGACAATGCAACTTGCTGTTGTAAAGAAGTATTGAAAAGAAATAAAGAAAATAATTTAAGCCAATTCTTTTCACAAATACTTTATTTTTCAAGGAAATAGAGTACAAATTAAGTGCACATTCTTGCAATGAAATTTAGGTCTTCTTCTTTGCAACATTGAAATTCAACATATAAACTGTAATCTACTGCTTTTTTATTATTATTTTTTCTGGTAATAGGAAATATATAACAAACAGAAACTACATAGCTTAAGGGCCAATATCAGCACGAAGCTTATTACATCCGAGACCAGTGAAGTCATATAATAAAAGCAAAGACATCTCCACAAGTGGAGTTCTAAAAGAACAAAGGGCTACTGGAGGCAAAGTGTTATTCTTGCAAGTTGGTCGGCATATGCATTTGCTTTCCTAAAATAGTGTTTCAACTTCCACCTAGGACTTTTTTTATTATTATTATTAATTTATACACGCAACATAAAAATGTGGACTTAATTAATAGGATAAATTAAGAGATTATTTTATACATACAACATAAAAATGTGGAAAATGAAGAGCCACGATTAATCACAAGACTATAGCTAGACAGGTCAACTACAAAGGATATGGTCAGATTTTCATCACAAAATTATGCTATCATTTTCATGATTCATACCAATTTCAAAAGAATTGTCATCAATATTGCATAGATTGGGCCCTTTTAGATTTTGTCATAGGGTGTTAAGATTTGGTCGGATTAATTTCCATCACAACATATTGTATTATTTTATTAAATACTTTTTAAAATATACATAAATATTATAAAGTGCATACGTAATTACCTTGAGTTTGTGAGCACCTACTAATTGGTCATTTGACAAATTTTTGACACGTGTACATGTATTATAATTCATAATTTAAGCCTATAAAGATATGGCTAAGGAGTAATTAAGATTTTTTTTTTTTTTTTGAGGGGGTAAGGAGTAATTAAGATAATAGAGAAAAGAAATCAAAGTGATAAAGGGGACGTGTTAGCAAGGAGAGAATTAATCCACGTAGCCAATGAATCTATATATGTTTCAATTTATTTATGGATGTAAAAAAAAAAAAAATGACACCCCATTTATGGATGATCTTTGTTTCACTGTTTGTGTTGTACTAAAAATAAAGTGTAAAGTTTAAAGAGTAAACCATTTACCGAAAAAATAAAAAAAGTGTAAACCCGATCCCCACCATTTCCAACAAAAAAAATAAAAGGATCTTATCGAAAATCCCTTTCTCGTTTTTTATATCTTGTCATGTCATTAAAGCGATGCAGGCGGATCATCAAATATACATTAATTTTAAAATATTTAATAAAGAGTTAAGTTAACGAGCATTTTTAAGAAATCCATTAATAGTTTATTTTTAAAAAAATTAAAATTATTTCGACGAAAAATATAAAAAATTATAAAAAATTTTAGTTTTTTTATAAAATAATTTTAAAAATATTTTCTAAACTAATGTGCTTAAAATATCCATTAACCTTTCCTTTAATAAATACATATATAAAAATATTATTATGAAATTCGCACAAATAATTTTCTCCAACATTTTTTTAAGTTTTTTTTTTAATACAAGATATAATTTATATTATAATTTAATATAAGTATACATATATGTGAAACTCTCTTCTGAAGATTTGAACTCCTGTCCTTACTCCTCATCTCTCATATCTCACAAATACTAATCAACGCACTAAAGATAGTGCGATTTTATGTGAGAGAGTAAAAACTATCAACATTGTATGTAAAAACTTTCTAAAAGTAATCCCTCCACAGCCACAGTTATCATAACACGATCAATCACAATCAGCGTATGAGTCTTATCACAGACAGAGATCAAAACATTACTGATGATGGGCATGAATCATGCAATTTGGTGTTAATTTTTTTTTTTCAGAAACTTTGCAGACAAGTAGAGTGAAACACCAACATGTGTTGTTTCCTTTCAACGGTGACGATGTATTGCATGTCCATATTCTACTACCCTATCCCTTACGTCACGAGTGACCATAGAAAAAGAAAAAATTTATAAAAAAGTTAACAACACGTGTTGAAGGTCCTGTTTCCTTGTCAGACAACATAAATGTCACCTCCGAGCCAACGTGAGGATCAGAACTGTTTATCTTTGCTTTTATTTAAGGGTTTTACCCCTGAGTTGTGCTGGTACAACGTAAAGCGGCACAATTTGTGCCTTATGTGCTAGTGGGATTCACATACGGTTTTAGGAATTGCCCCTGATGCAATTTATTCATTTTTCTCATAATTTTTTTTTACTTTAATTTTTTAACTTTTTAAAAATATTTTATTTAATAGTTAAGATTAAAAATTACTTTTTTAACTTTCAATTTCAGTCATTAATTTAGTATTGCACCAGGTACAATATCCTAGGTATTGCACTTGATATGAATCCGTGTTAGACTGTTAGTGTTACGTGATAAGTTGTGTGTGAGAGATGAGTAATAGTGAGTTTACGTAAAAACATTTCTTTATTATTCATAACTTGTTATATAGACGAATTGTAACACTAGCATAATTCTTTACTAATGCAAACTATATTAAATTTTTTTTATTAAGAATTAAAAAAACTGTCAAACTTTTTGATAGCTTTTTTAATTTTTAATTTTTTTTAAAAAAAATGGATTATGAGCATACATTAACTAGATTTTTTATTTAAAAGAGTTTTCGATATGAAATCATCGACTCCACGTCACGTGTCAATAATGAATAATACTACGTCTACCATCAGGACCTTATTGGAGCTGTCTTTGCTTTTACTTGGACTTCTTTTTTCTTCTCTTTTTATAAAATAAAGATTTTTTTTAGTGTATTGTAAATTAATCAAGCCATTTTTGAACAATATATATTTGATTCGATTTATAAATATTAAGGCTAGTTTTAAGCATATTTAACAAATGAGCCAAAAAAAAAAAAAAAAACTGGGCTTAATATAAAACAACCTAAACGTAATCTTATTTATGGGTTTGATAATGAATTTGATATGAGCTTGAAAAATTAGCTCATATTTTACTAAAACTTTAATTAATTGGGAGTTTGGACCACTTGTCCAACGAAAGTAACTTAATAATAAACTTGATATAGGCTTGATAGTTAGACTTGTTTACAGTCTTGCTCACCTTTTAAAATGAGCAAATAGAGAAACACTTGCTTAATTAGAAGAACAGTTGGAAAACTTATTTCTAACCATATAAACGATTGTATTTATACACACACCCACACACACACACACATATATATATATATATAATTACATGTTTTATTTAAATATTACGTGATTTGCTAAATTATTAATAGATTATTTAAACGAAAGAGAGAAGATTGGTTTAAATAATATATTAATTAATAACTTAGCAAATCATGTAATATTTAAATAAAACATGCAATTATATATATATATATATGAGAGAGAGAGAGAGAGAGAGAGAGAGAGAGAGAGCCTATTTGACTCAACGTGTAACATTTTTTTCAAAGGAAACTCTATCCTTCTTTCATGCTCCAAAGGGACAGGAATCCCTTGTTGTCTTTGCTCTTCATGGGTTGGCTTTGAACTCAACCAAACATGTCCTTTTTTTCTTTTTCTTTTTTTTCTGAAGTGAATTTACTTTCATTATTAATCAAAAATAAATAAATAAAAACTACAAGGCTCAACCAAACGTGTGATTACAAACATTTAACATATATATATATATATATAAGAAGATCAGTATCAAATATGTTATTACAGATTGGAAATAAATAAGAAATTAAGACTTAACCAACATGATCCATAAGTCAGCTCTTTCTTAACCCATTTTTATAATTGTTAGGTAAGATTATAAAGATACACATAATTAAACAAATAAAAGAAACTTGCAGATATTTCATAAAAATAAAATAAAACAAAAACAAAAACAAAAAGAGAAACTTCCATACGTTCCTAACCTAATTTTGGACTACTGGAATTTATAAGGTGTGATAATAGATATGTATATAATATATTGGAAAGCTGTTGATTTGGACCTTCCTTCCTCTCCCTCCCCCTCTATTTCAACAAAATATTGTCCTTTATTACTTTTTTATAGGAGAGAAAAACAAAAATGATGTCCACAAATACATTTGTTTTATATTTTTATTATTGACTTTCAAACTTATTTGCCAGTTGGGTATTTTTTAAATCCGACTCTGGGTCCTTTGATAAGCAAGATTGTGTGCGAATAGATACGTACCTTATTGATGATAAGTGACTTTGGAAAGTTGAAGTTTTGACCGACGTAATTAAATATGAAGCAGAATTATTAATTAATTATGAATGTATCTCAATTGTATGGTCCACAAAATATTTATTATTCACCATAAATCAACATCTCGCCAAATTTTAAACTAAGAGATATAAAATAAAATATGCATGATTTGGTGACGAAATGAAAAAAAAAAAGGATAAAAACATTATCAAATAAATAACCAGAGGGAACAAACCCCAATTACGCCATTCTACTATAAAAGAAAGACTTTACATACTAGAAACAAAACCTTTGTGATTAGACTCTACGATTTAGATAACATGCTTGATGTCATCACAACAGCTTCATGTTAAAAGTATGTGGTTAAATGATTAAATTTATCGTATCCCAATAGTTTAAGCTTTTTTGACAATCGGTAATTTAATATGGTATCAGAGCAAGAGATATAAGCTTTTGAGACAATCGTTAATTTAACACTTCAAACCTCTAAACTTATTCTATATGGTTCTCTTCAAGAACAACATGCATGCTTCACAAACTAGAACCTTTAGCGCACTCCAAACTACTTTCTTAAATATTTAATAGACTTTCATAGAAAACTAATTTAAGCAAGGTGCTACCAAATTAGTTTAAGAAAGTTCTATATAAATTGGGTGTGTAAACACCTGATAAATTCTTTCTAATATAGTGAATTCATCCCCTATTACTCGTGGACATATAGCTATTATCGAAAACACGTAAGTATGGGATGCTCTTCTACTATTTATATTTGTGAAATCTTTCAAATGCTCCTAATAATGTTCATAACCAATCTTGTGTAGGAATGCTATCTGACTAGGACAAAATTGCTAAATGTCCTTTTTGGGCAAACTAGGCAGCGTTTTGCCTTATTTTTCAAACTAATTATGGAAATACCCCTCTTTTGAAACTCAATTTTCTCAAAATCAAGTTATAAAAAAAAAAAAAAAAATTTATGGGGCCCTATAGCAGCGTTTTTAAGGACCTATAGTGACGTTTTGTAACTCGACTTCCATTAAATCGAGTTATAGGCAATTTTTAAAATTTTTTTTTTACCTATAACTCGATTTCATATAAACTGAGTTACAAAACGCCACTATAGGTCCTGAAAACGTCACTATAGGCTCATTAAAAACATCGCTATAGGGCCTAACTCGATTTTGAGAAAATCGATTTTCAAAAGAAAGGTATTTCCCTAATTAATTTAAAAAATATGGTAAAACACTGCTTAATTTACCCAAAAAGGACATTTAGCAATTTTGTCCTAACTGACTATAAGCAACATGGAAGATTGTTTGGACCCTATATAAAAAAATGTTGATGAAATTAATAAATAAAAAACTAGAATAAAGATGATCAGCTGTAACATTTTGTTAGCATCGAGTCATGAACTTTTAGGTGCAATAGTCATCCATGTGGGTAGCTCACCATCAGGAAAAGAAAAAACAAAAACAAAAACAAAAAAAACCTTAACCTATGTGCTAATTTTTTCGTGCATCATAAATTTAATCTCTCTTTCCGAGAGACTTGACCTCTCTCTCTTCTTTGAATGATTTAACTTGGCAGCGGTCTAGGGCAATAATGTTCTTTAGGATTAGTTTGGTAATATTATTCTAGTAACATTATTTATATTTTTAAAAAATATATGTGAATAAAAATGTGTATAAAAATACATATAATATTGTTTAAATACTAAAAATTATTATTTAAATAATAATAATAAAGAAGCCATTAATCTTTACGCAGTGAACTGACACTCAAGTCAATTATATATACATAAGTCGCTATCATATTTATGCAACTATGCCAAAAAAAAAGCACCTAATTATATGTTTACTACATTTTTCACATTAAATCATAGATAGTAAGTTAAAATTATTATTTAAATAATGATAATAAAGAAGCCCTTAACCTTTACGCAATGGACTGACACTCAAGTCAATTATATATACATAAGTCGCTATCGTATTTATGCAACTATGCCAAAAAAAAGCACCTAATTATATGTTTACTACATTTTTCACATTAAATCATAGATAATAAGTTATTATTGATTTTAATTTAAATTCTATATAATCGAAATTATTACAAAAAAATACCAAACTGATGGTTAAAATTTGTGAGGAGAATATTGTAAAAATGTTAACGAAAATACCATATCTTGCAAGAAAGTATAGATGAAAATTAATCAACAAAAAGTGGTGCCAGTCACATCAAAAAAAAAAAGTGGTGCCAGTGTGCCCCCGTTGCCTCATAGCTAAAGTGGGGTCAGCAGTCAGCTGAAAGAAACTGAATCAATAGTTAAATACTACTCGTTCAAACTTCAAATCCCATCTCTGTCTTTCTCTGCTTGTTTTCTCTCTCTTTATAACATGCATTGCATTTTTTATGTTCTGAGAGAGACGAGAAGGCGAACTTTGACAAGCACTCTCTACACACAAAACACAGATTATAATCGAGACTAATCTCAGCCTTCCCCTACTTCATCCATACTCCCAGGTAAAAACTCTCTCTCTCTCATACGCATGCACACATTTGTTTGTGTAGATGTATTTGGAGGTGTGCTCTATTCTTCTTCTTATGTAAATTATCTTCCTTTTTCCTTTTTTTAAGGCATTTGTTTGGTTGACTGAAATGGGTTCTCTTTTTTATTGTCTTTTCTTCTGGATTTTGTTGCTTAGGTTTGTTCTTGAGTCCCAGCATTGGAAAATCTCCAAGGTTTCGAAAAATTGCTAATTTCATTCCGTGCGTGCATATAGATTTCTGGATTGTATCAGAAGTCAAAACTACTTAATCTTTCACCTTCATTCTCTGTTTTTTAATGATTGATCAATTTTCTTGTTCGGCTCCTGGACGGTAATTCTGAATATTATGATCATAAGCAAAGTTCTTATTTAGTTTCAACAACAACAACATCTTAGTTCCACAATTTTGGATTGGCTATGGATCTTCAACAGAATCAGATGTCAGTAGTTGATTCATTCATGATAATTGATAAAGTAATTAAATTTTACCCAGGCCATCAACCGACCATAATTTCTTTATCTTTTATAACATTTATGATTTCCTTAAAGAGCTATATTACTCTAAAATTTCTGATATTTTCATTGAATATCTCAAAACCAAAAGGTAGGTAGCAATGTAGCATTACAGAATTGAGCTTTGCTGTTTCTGGGGTTCTACATCTAGCATGAACGATTGTGATTTTCTATTATCTGGGACATTGCTTAACCGAAAAAATTAAGCCTATGGCTTTGGACGTTCTTTATTTTTCCTTAATGTAGGACTGCGGCTTAAACTTGTATACTCAGATGTGTGTCCTTAATTTAGAATATAAGGACACACTTAACCCAAAAAATTTAAGCTTATGAGTTCGAGTCCAAATATGTTATATTAATTCCTCAATTTCTATATTTTGCGTCCATCTGAGACTTCTACTTACACATGTTTATACCCAACAGATTATAAGTTGTAACTCAAGTTTGATCCTTTATTAACGACTCCTTGTGTATATTTCTATTTGTTATATGTGGGTGTGTGTGTGTGTGTATCTTGAGGGTGGTGGTGGGGTTGTGAAGGGGGTGTTCAATTATGTTTCTTTATTTGTTAAATTGGTAGCTGTGTGGTAGACAGCTTGTTGAACTTGATTGCTTTGAATTTCTTTTATATATATTGGGATTGATCAGGGAAGGTCAGTCTGCTTACATAGGCTTTGCTGGTTTTGAGGGATTAATGACTTGAGAAAAAAAAAAATTGTATTCATTCATTTTAATATCTAATGCAAGTGGTTTGAGGCATGGTTGTTGCTCAGTTCCACATGGATTTGTGGCTAAGCTTGAGAAAATATTTTATTTGCTTATGGTTGTCAACATCACATGAGGCCATAAAAACTGTCTCTTTTCTTTGTTGACTAGGTCATTGAGTTCTATAAATTTTTTTTCTTTGCCACTTGATATCATTATAAAATTTGTGGTTATTCTCGCCCAATACATAGTTTTATATATATATATATATATAAACTGCAATTGTTTAACAACAAGAGGACATATTTTAACAACAGTCAATTTGTCTCTATCTCTGCATTTGAACAATATGAACTACTCCTGTAGTTCATGGACTGAATGATAAATCTATTCGATTCAAACTGGATATTTCAGAAGCAAGATTGATCATATATGTGTGCTATTGTCAATTGCTACTTAATAAAGTGACAAATAGCTTATATGTAGAGTTAAATTCTTGTGTGATAGAGCTGGTTTATGGGATGTGTCATATAAAGGGACAATTTTGTCTTCCTCTTAACTCAACATTCTGTTCCCTGAATCATCTGAATAGTTTGTCTTTCTAGTTAATTGTTAGTTATTATTGTTGTTGTTGTTGTTGTTATATTTATATTATTATTCTTACTATAATAATTATTATTGTTTTGGGACTGACTTTATTTGTTGTCGAATAATTATTATTATGTTCTCATCATCTCATAATCTAAACCACCCACCATTACCATATAGTCTTTAACATGGCCTTGCTGCCAGAATTGCAAACAATGCACGATCGACCCTTATGCAAGAAGCACAATAGAATTTCAGAATTTATTATTTTTCCAGATTTCGTTTTTGAATTTTGAACTTTTACTTATTGAATTTGGTATTCAATGCTGTTGAGAATTTTATAGGATGTAAATGTAACCCTTGAAGCCAATTGAAAAGAGGCTCTAGAAATAGCTTGGGATATTCTAATAAGAGAAAAGAAGATGAAACAAGACAAATCCTAAGCTTCACAACCTATAATTTGCCTGAAAGCCTTAGGTTTCACCACCTAAGGGTGCTTGGAATCACCTCCAAGCAATGGTGAAGCCTAAGGTTTTCGGGTAGATTCGAGGTGGTGAAGCTTAGAATTTGTCATGTTTCATCTTCTTTTCCCTTATTTCTATTTTGCTACTTATTCTGTCCTGCATTAGAGTCTGACCTATATTACTCATCCAATTGCATCTCCCTCTCTCTCAAACAGTAACCTGCAAGCTGTTGATTCATGTGACACAGTTGTTCATCTTAGGCATGGCTCACTGGGACCAAGTTAATTAGCTTGTGCACTGATCATCAATGGATTGACTGTTCTGAAAGTAATTGAACATTCATTGTATACACTGGTTTGGTGCAGTTTACATATGTTTCTCTGTGAAGTCATTTCACCAAATCTTGGACACTTAGCACACTATCACCAGAATTGTGCACTGCTTCAAGCATCAAGTGGATGCATTCTTATTGGTCAAAAGTAGATGTGTCTCATCCACTTCTCTACCTTATTACTGATGATTTGAGTCCAATTGTTATAGTGTTTGCCATTATTCTAATGGCAATGGCAACCCTGGACCATTATGGTTTGGTGATCAAAGGCCACAAATTACATTATCTAGCACTTCTCAGCATAGAAATCAGCAAAATGTTTCATAGAACTTTGGTTCACTGTTTTTTAAGTGGTGGTTCATGATTGGCTGGTTCTTTCTTCTTTTGAATGTTGGCAGGTGGGGCTTTTTCTAGTGGTATCATTGGCATGAATCTGTGGATTTTCAACATATTTGAAATTGAACTATACTAAATTGTCTAATGGGCTGCTTTTGCTCAAAGAAAGCTCAACCACAAGGGTATGAGGATCCTATCATTCTTGCTGCTGAAACACCTTGTGAGTATGCTTCTTGACCCTGGTATTCTCTTGCAACTTGCAGTTTGCATCTGCTTAATTTCAGTAATGAACCATTTTTATAAGTAAATAAATTCATTAAAAACAGAGAAAAAAAGTGGTGGAATCCAGTGCACGGGCAGTATAAAAAGGATGTGCCTTTTTTTTTTTTTTTTACAACTTATCCATAAATTCTAAGAAATCTGTCGAAGTAGATGAACTGGCAGCCTGCTCCCACTTGCGAAAACATCATAGGAACAAGAAATTCAAGTTCATCATTGAGAGCTCATTTCCTTCAAAAGTGTGTGCATTCCTTTCTTCCAAATACTCCACATCAAATAATTGGAACCAATCCCGGTCATTTTTCAGATAATTTTGCTTAAGAACCTGTATCTGGCCTCAACACCTTTTTCTAGGCATTCATCACTGTGTTTCAAAAATATTATCAGATTGTAAGCTCTAGCCATTTAATGTTTTGTGTTACTAGTTAAAGGTCAATACATCCATACATTTAACTTAGTTTTTTTTTTTTAAAGGTAGAGAGTTAATGCGTAGAAATGGTACAAAGTTTGGCATACCTCATGTACTGGAAATCTCATGTACTGAAAATTGACTTAGATAATTGATACAATGAAAGGGTGCTGCACTGTAGTTTCGCTCAAAGTCAGAGAGAAATGTCAGGTTAGACAATCAAAATGCCCAAATCAGATCCAATATAATTATAAGGAGTTACGCATTACATGTTGAAAAAGGTGCATTCGAGTCATTTATGGCATGATTAGGAGCATTAGGTTAGAAAGACGAGAGATCCAGGTCTGGTTTCAGCTATATGAAGTTGTTTCAGTTTCCGTCCATCATGCATGCTGCTAAAGATATGACCATACCTGCTGACCCCTCACTGTCATGATTTGCATATCACCCAAAATTAATAGTTGGATTTCTGGATTTTTTTTTAATAATTTTATAATTTTTATTTTTGCAGTTACTGTCAATGAAGTAGAGGCCTTATATGAACTTTTTAAGAAATTGAGCAGTTCAATAACTGATGATGGGCTCATTCACAAGGTGGGGGTTTGCAAAGGCAACTTGTAACAATCCAATTTGTGTTAGGAATATATTGTTATAGCTCCAACAAATTCAATATCTAGTTACTCTGATGGTTTTAGTTGTTAACTTTCTCCAAAATAATAATTACTAAGTTATCTTGTCTGCAGGAAGAGTTCCAGCTTGCACTCTTCAGGAACAGAAATAAAAGAAATCTCTTTGCGGACAGGGTATGTGATGCTCACTCCTCATCTCTAGTTTCATGATCTTTGATTTCATCCCTGTGCTGCTGATATGACAAGCTATTACTAGTGCTGAGAAAAAAAATAATATGTACTGAATTATTTGGAACTAAAATATCACTGCTTGGTAGATGTTAACTTTAAAAGGAAGTAGCAAAGGCTGATATTATTGTGATTTTAAATTGCTATTGGTGCAATAACATTGTGGCTTCTTCACCCTTTTTGTCATCCGTATATGAAAATTCAACTTTATTTTGGACAAATGTATAAGTCTGCACTTATTTTTGTCTTCTTTCTAAATATATCAACCTGGTATTTTCTTGTAGGTTTTCGATTTATTTGACATAAAGCGCAATGGGGTTATTGAGTTTGGAGAATTTGTTAGATCATTGGGTGTCTTTCATCCAAATGCATCTGTAGAAGACAAAATTGCATGTAAGACTAGTTTTTCAATAAAATATATATAATCATGTTTTTTCAATTCTCAAATTTCTGCTGTAAGTTAAACAGGAATAGTTATACCAAGAAATTTATCTCTTTTCACCGCATTATTGTTCAGACATTCTACAAAGCACATTAGCATCTACTAAAAAGGTGGAATCTTTTTGCAGTTGCTTTTAAATTATATGACCTGAGGCAAACCGGATATATTGAGAGAGACGAGGTTAGTATTGCCAATTGATTTCCTTCTCATCACATATCAATCCTGCAAATTCCAGTTTCTATAAATTTACTTCAATTTTCACAGATTACTGAAATTTCTTCTACACTGTGAGGCTTATACATATTCCTATTAATTTGAGCTAACAAACCTACTTAAAAGGACTTGTATTACAAACTGCCACTATTTAGATTTAGTCTTTGGCCATTGTTTCAATGACTGTTACCTTTTGAATGCCATTGATTAAGGAATATGGCAGTGAAAATTTCAAGGTTGATGGTGGTAAAGATGTGTTTCTAAATCTAACTTGAGCAACCTAAGCTTACAATACTAAATTATTTGACAGTTGAAGGAAATGGTCTTGGCACTTTTGCATGAATCAGATTTGTTACTTTCAGATGATGTTATTGAAGTAATTGTCGATAAGGTACAGATTTCTCTTACCTTTTCATCCAGTTTTTCAAGCTCATTCAAAACTTCGAAGTATATATTCTAAACTCTTTCCTATAGACTTATAGTGAAGCAGATGCAAAAGGTGATGGAAGAATTGATCAAGAAGAGTGGAAGGAGTTTGTTTTGAAAAATCCTTCTCTGATAAAGAACATAACTCTACCGTATTTAAAGTGAGTGATAAATTCATAATATTTCTCAATATCCAGATCACCCCAGAACTTGCATGTTCTTGTTATGACTACCAAGTTAACTTTGCTTGCCTCAGCCATTTGGTTGGGATTTCTAAATTTATACTAGTGTTATTAATTTATTATATACAATCAGCTTGCTGGGGTTAAATCCTTGACACGCCAATATTTTTTTTCCTACTTTCCAGGGATATAACACTAGCATTTCCCAGCTTTGTTGTTACTTCTGAAGTCGAAGAATCAGAAATATGACTTGGAATTCCCTAAAGAGGAATATATCAACTATCTCATGACCCATGACCGAGAAATCTTTTGAACCTCATTTTATGTGATGGAATGTGGACTTTGGATGATATAATCTCTAACCACAGTCGAAGAACTGAATAGTTTGCAACTCCAAGAAGCATAGCCAACAAACAAAGACTCGCTCCCCAGGCTGCACATTATCTTTGCTATCTTCAATTACATGTTCACGGAATGCGGGCTGGTACCAATAATTTGTATATAGGTTTCATTTCTAATTCTATATCGAAAGTTTTTAGATAAACTGAATAGAGATAAATGTATTTCTTGTTGTATGTATTCCATGCTGCAGATTACTAACTATGACTAGTGAGAGGTTAATGCAAGGAGTTAAATCAAGTTTCTTAAAGGGACATAAATAATTCAATAAAGTTATTCAAAATTATTTAGAATGGTATACAAAACGTATTAACACAAAACTACCTCTCATTGAATCCATATAATAAGAAGTTGAGAACTCACATATTCACCATGCATAACTCTATTCCTTTTCAGAGATCTAGAGAACCCTCATTGTGTTATTTCAGCTGTTTTGGCTGGACATAAAAGAGTGTAAGATGTGTAATGCAGCATTGTAATGTTCTTTAATCTAAAATAGGTTTTGCTGTCTGTACTCTGTAGGCAGAAAGGGAGATCTAAAAGTGATTCAAAACTAAACTATATAAAAGTAAGAACTAAGAAGTTAGAGAGTTCCATGTTCTTTAACTTTGTCTGTGGTAAGTGTTGGAAATTGACATGGGATTAAGGAACCAACAATTTCATCAAACTTTGAGAGTATAATTAAAATTATATATTTTAAAACATAGTGTGAAAACACAATTTCAATTAAAAATAGTATCCTAAAACATGCTCTTTAAAAAAAAATGTGAGTCCACAAACACAATTTCCATTAGACTATAAAATTTGTAAATAGTTTTGAGATTATAGTATTTGTTAAATGGAAAAGTTAACGTCCTAAAGGTGTTGGTTTAATAAATATTTTTATAAACTTTTTATGAAAAAAGAGAAAAAAAAAATTAATTTTTTACAAATTTTTATATTTTTCATGAAAACTGTGCTAAAATTTTTTAAAAATAATTTATTAATAATTTCCTTAAAGCATTTGGGACCAAAAAAAATTAAAAGATAATTTTTTGAGGAAAAAAAATCTCGAATAATGTAAGAGGTAATAGAAAAGAGAGATAATGACAAAAAAAATAATAATAATAAAGTGAGACCTTCCGAACTTTTATACTTATCCAACTATCAGCTAAGTAAAAGAAAAAGATGCCCTTGAAAAAAAAGAAGATGCGAACCAATCAAATGCGAGTGAGTCAATTTCTTGTACATTGATCAATAAACTTGGCAGCTCTCTATTGGCCATTGGATGAATAATCTCGATCAATGGACCATGTGAAGGAGAAGACAAAGTCATATAGCTTTTATAGTAAACACGTGGCGTACGAACAGCGAATCAGCATGGTTGCTTCTGAGATACTGAGGATTCTGCTCCTTTGTCTTCTATTATACCTTTTTTTTTTTTTTTTGCCTTTTTTGTCAGATTCCTCTATGTGGGAATTTTTCTGTTCAGAAAAACAAAAAGTTACTGAAGTCACAACAACTCACACGAGTAAATCATACAATTTTACTAAATTGCATCCTTCAACAAAAACACCAATCAAACAAGCACACAATTTTACAAGTTTTTTCATAACTAGTCAAGGTGGCGGATTGTAATTTTGTAATTCATCATTTTCACATAAAACCACCATTGATATTATTTCTATTACATACCAATTACAAGTTACCACCTTAGTAATTGTGAAATTGATTGTGTTCTTCAATTTATTGAAATGTTGGCTAGAATCTTTGGGCCAAAATGGCATCATCAATTTTTTTTTTTTTTTAATTTACTAAATTTAGAATTACATATTTGAGATGGTAGTTTTAGATATTGTCCTTTTATTTTCTCCAAAAAAAATATAGTATTTTAAAGTTTTAAAATTTGTGTACGTCATATAATCTTTCGATTAAGGTATTTTGCCAATACAGTGTTAAGGGACCGTTAAGTACTACCTCAGTTAAGCGACGAAATTTCAATTTGTCAAAGCGTTCCATACTGAGGGGAAAAAATATTTAACTCTTTTATTATTATTATTAATTTCTTTTTCTTTTTCTTTTTTCCATATTTTCCTTTTTTACTACCATCGATGATGATGTTCCTAATGGCTTTGTTGGTCCCCAAATCTCCATTCCCTTCTCTCCCTTTGAATGAACCAAACTTTCTCTCATCATCATTTGTCAACACTCGTTACTACCATCGCCGATGGTGGTTTTTGTGTTCCCATGAAAGTGTCTATTAAAAACATAGTAAGGAATTGTTTGATATTTTGTATATCCAAGTAAAGTTGTAATACAAGCTTGTTATGTTGGTCCCAATGGAATGGATGGTAATCCCGGTAGAGTGGAAATCACCAACACGACAACAAAGATAGAATAATCTAATGTACCAAATGAATGAGGAGTTCCTGTATTTATGGACTCTTTCATGTCCTTTGGTAACACATCTCTTTGTGAAAAGATAAGTTTATCCAAAATACATGTAATAACTAACTTAACATTAAATTTATTCCCTATTACAGATTGGTGAAAGAACATTATCCACCAAGTGGGAATTATTATACGAATATGTGCACCATTTTATGGTGTGATTGCCAGTTACTTGTATACACTAGCATGTTACCACTTAAAAAGTGGAAGAGTATTATTATTTCTTTATAATAGATAGAGTAAAAGAAACAATAGAAAAGCAAGTGGAAAAATATATTTGTTGTGTTTTCGTTTGATTTTTGTTAGTAATTGACCAAGTTTCTAACTAAAGTTTCTATCTAACGGTTTTAGTGTTCTTGTTAGAAATTCAGCCAATAAAATTTCAAGCGAGATTATGCAAAATTTATTGCCAAGAGTTGCACCATTTGATATTTAAAATGTTTGTAAACGTTGTTTCAACTGTTTTGTAATAGTTATAAACACTTTATTTATGACTTTTCATGGTTTATGTATGTTGTTTAAACTCTTTTTTATGAATATATATTGATTTTCCTTAGAAACATAAGAAATCACATGAGTCTTTCCAAAATTGCCATTTATAGAACTCAAAAGACTTGATTGTGTCATGGGGACAAATTTGCAATAATCATTTAGCAACTCTAGTGTGGGAGTAACTATTGTTTAGAGATAGCAATTTTATCGTGTCTTTAAGCCATTAAAGTTTTTTTGTTTGTTCATTAAACTTTCACTTATTTCTCTTATTGTTTACCCCTTTGATCTCCAGCAAGAAGCCCTTCAAGTGGATCAAGGCGTTGGTTAAAGGTTTCAAAAACATGAAACCTTAAGAATCACTAGGGCAACCCCTTGGAATTTAATGCATGAGACACAAAAGTTATAACTAGGATTGACATTTTTTTTTTTTTTTGAGAGAGAGTGCCAACTTATGGCATCCGCTCCTGATAATAACTCTTTATCATCAGATTAAGACACCAATCGATTTTTTGTATAGGCGGGAATTGAACCCCAAATCTCTTATTCAATCATTAAAAATTTTATTAGTTAAGCTAAGGAGAATAGAATTGAGGAATGTTAAGAATATAATTGATTAATTGATACATTGCATGTAGATTGGATATCATACAATTGACAATTATAGAAATTCATCATATAAAAAGAAAGTTACAAACATAACATTTTCACAATAAAGCTTGGCAAGCTATTAATAGTAGGTAAAAAAATTATGTCAAAGAGGTGCAGGGATAAGAGCCAATAACAACTTACCATATTGACTTTGTTGTGAAATTGCTGTAAAAATGTTACGCTCACAACATTACTCTCCATGTAAACATGACGTGTGTGTGAGTGCCTTTTTTCTTAACATGCAGGCCCAAGGATCCCGGGCCAAATACTTATGGTTTGGTGGACTGAGCTTGGTTCACCGTAGCTAAATAGGTTGTTTACAAACCAAGTGGTGCACAGAGCAAGGATCCTACAACATGTATACACAAGCAAAGCAATAATATATGTATTGAATAGTAAGAAAAACAGCAAAAGAAAAACAATGCAATAAGGAAAAGCACACAATGACTGTCGGGGATCCTCAAGTCAATATAAAATATTTGATTATTTTCTTAATTATGGACTACAATGTGCTCACTAAGACGTGTTATAAGATCCAAATAAGCTCAAAAATCACAGACTTAGATGGCTATTCAAGCCTCCAAGACTTGCAAAGTTTGAATCCTTTTGAATCTGAATATGCTCTATAGTAGCTGTGTTGGGATACCGGGGAGTATTTCTCTTTCTTTTTACTAATTTTTCTAAGTTTTGACAAAATTTTCTCAATGATTCTGTTATGATTCACTACTGCCAAATCCCCCCTTCAATGCGGCCGCCTTCCCCTTTTATAGTGTCATGGTAGGATTCTAGGATACTACTAATTTCTCTCTTTTTCTCCCCTAGGTATCAAAGCTTGTGCTGTGCCAGTTACTCAAAGGGCTGGTCCTTCCCTTATTCCTCATAATTTTCTCCTTTTGGTGCTGTCTCCCTGAAAGTCCCTCGCTAACTTTCCACTCTAAGGTGCCCTTAGGTGGCTAACCTCAACATTTTCAGCTTTTGGCTGTCCCTTTTCTTATCATTTTTTCCAAGTGGTCGAAATCCTTTCCTGCTGGGTTAAAGGTTTCTCCAGCCACTTCCCCTTATAGTTCTTCCTTCTAGATTCCTTGAAGTACCACCCCCTTTGTTCACGAATGGTTACTTCTTGCCTTTTGATTCCTTACTGTATCACAGGGTGCTTGAGAAGAACATATCCGTCCTTCATTCCTTGCGCTTTTTGGTACTTCCCTTGAGCCGTCTCAATCTTACCTTAGTTGTGTTGTGTATCCCGAGGATCTCGAGCCTTTGGTAGCTTCTGGGGACCCTAGCCCAACCTTTTCTACTGGACTCCCTTCGATCCCTTGATCTTAGCAGGCTAAGTTTTTCCTTTTGTGGGCTTCAAATCTTTTGCGCTTATCATCCTTTTCTCTTGTGGTGGGCTTAACTGCTTCAATATTACTTTCTATGAAGTTGGCCCATTGTGCTATTTTTGGGCCTTGGCATAATGATTTTTTAGACCTCAACAACATGTAGAATTCGAATTCATTAAAGGCAATCTCAAAGAAATAAACAACAAAAATTCATCATACACATGCATGATGCGATAATCTATGCACAATGCAAACAATAAAATTATGAATCAAGAGAAAAACAATATTATGTGTGTGGATTTTACATTACATGAGACCGTTTCATGAAATACATTCTTAAACCGACATCGTGTGATGTCATAAGAAGAAATTCAAAACAAAACCCAAATTGGCATTTTCCAAATTCATAACAGATAGTATCTTTATTTTTATTTATTTATTTATTTTTTTTTATGGGAAGTATCTTTATTTTTTTTTAACAGATAAATTGAAAAATAGTACTCATCTAAGTCATAGTCATCTGGGGGTTTCTTCTTATTTCAGGTTGTCGACGAAAACATTATAGTAATTATAAAAGTCCAACAAAACCCAAAAACACACAGATCTCTCTCTCTCTCTCTCTCTCTCTCACACACACACACACACACAGAAACTCCAATTCCTAAGAATCCGATTCCGAATCCTCAATCAAGAACAGTTCTTCTTCTTTTACCGAGGAATCCAAAATCCGATAGTACGTTTAACTGTCTCTTCACTTTCATGGACGATCCTTTTCAGCTCTTCCCAAGGTTTTGAGTCAAATCAAATTCTCATTTTAACATTAAAAGGAAAAAGAAAACATGTTTTTTCAAGTTTTCTTTTTTACTTATTAGTATATATATATATATATATTTTTTTTTTTTGGTTTTTACGGACAATACAAGTGTGGATTCGGTGCAGGTTCGTATTTTGTGATCGGATCCAGCTGATAATTTCCGAGAACTTTGTCAGAGTACTGATTTGTGGAGTTTCTTAGTAGGTTAGAGCTATTTGAAAATTATGTTCTAGTTAATGATTATGCATTGATTTTGCTGAGTTTGGTTGTTGAGAAAATGTAGGAAAATTTTTGACAACTAGAATTAAGTTTTTATGTGCTTATTTGAGATGGGTTTTAGTTTTTATGTTGAATTGCTAACCTTTGTTTTTGATTGCTAAAAAACAGTGCAAAAAAGCTTTATTTTTTATAATAATAAAAATGTTCTGATTTCACTTTTAGATTTAACTGTTTATGCTATATGAATTTATTGTATAAAGTATAAACCTTTAGTCTCAGTTATGTATATATTTTTTTGGGGGGTGCATTTAATGAAGAATCTAAGCCCCATATAATGAAGAATCTAGGATATCATATCAGTTATTAAACACTTTTGTTATTAATGTACAGTTTGTGATCTTGTTGGCTCTAATCACATTTGATCCATCAATAAAGTGTTATGTCTTTTTTGGGTTCGAATGAAAAGTCATCACATTTGATTGATTAATTTATCATTAATTAGGTTCAGGTTCTGTTTCAGTTTTTTGATCAACACTTTTTAGTTAATTGGTGATGCAATCAGTTGATGAGTACAAGAAGAAGACTCTGAAGCGTTCAAGATCATTTAATTGCGATATGCCTTTGACGGACTCAAGCGTTACAGCAACTATTGATGACTGCAATCTTTTCCCTATCGAAGAGATTGTGCAATACCCGTTGCCCGGTTATGTGGCACCTACTTCAATCAGTTTCAGTCCTGATGATAGTATAATAACTTACTTGCTTAGTCCTGATCACACTTTGAATAAGAGGGTTTTTGCTTATGATGTCAAGACCGGAAAACAAGAATTATTTTTCAGTCCCCCAGATGGTGGGCTGGACGAGAGTAATATATCACCGGAAGAGAAGCTGAGGAGGGAAAGATTGAGGGAGCGTGGGTTGGGAGTAACACGGTATGAATGGGTGAAGACAAGCACAAAAAAGAAAGAAATCATGGTGCCTTTGCCAGCTGGGGTTTGTTCCATTATCCCTTAGGCTAATAATCTTATATGTTATGTTTTTATTGAATTACATGATAAGTGCTACTCTTTGCTTTTTTGAATCATTCACCTCTCTTCTGCAAAAACATTTTGATATAATTTCTTAGACTGAGAATATCTTTTTGGTCTTAAAGGGTTTGTTGTACTGTTAATATTTTAACATTCAAGAGGATAAGTTCTTTGGCTTCATTTCTCTTGTTTTATAACAAATGTATGGTTATGATCATTAATTAGTTGGGAATTAGAATTGACGCAAGAAAAATGTGTTTTAAGTTCATGTTTTCATTGTGGGTAGGCTTTTTTGTTTGGTGGATTAGGAGGGGGGACTAATGGATCTCATGGACCTCATCGTGGCATCGTCACAATACTTTTTTCATTTTGCTGCCACCATATAGCAATGCAACCACCTCCATCACAACCTCCTTTAATGCCCCTACTGTCATCACCTCCACTTTTGAAATTATCCGACCATTTCCACACCCTGATTCTAACTCCATGACCAAAACCATCTCTGCTGTTATCCCCCTTTTCAGTATCACCATCAACTCCTTCATACTACCTCTAATATAACTGTATAACAACCTTCAGCACAGTTTTCACCTCCTATTCTAAATTACTTAATTTACTGTTCACAATTTAAATAAAGTGGACTTTTCCTCCACCATGTTTCACTTCTTGGGTTCTCCATCAGAATTTGTTAGAACTTTCTGGATGGCAAATGGATTTGTTGTAAACACATTAGCCTATACTGCATCTGTTTTGATCCTTGAGACTGGAGTTGCGTTAGGTGAGCAGCTGATGCAAATTTTTTTAACCAATCCTATATGAATAGATAGTTGGAGCTAATACTGGCAATGAGATATTTGGATTTTCTGTTATATACATATTATTACTGTTAGTTGGAACACACCTGACACTCTACTCACCCTGCATTTCATCAGATAATTAAACCTGTGAACATATTCTGTTTTATTATAAACTGAATTTCTCTTCTGTATTTCTGGTGTTTGAAATGTTTCTAACTATTAATAATGCCATCAATGCAATCACTGCTTCTCGACCTTTTACCACCTTGTCACTTCTGTTATAACAATGTGGGATGTATTCAATATCTATGTTTTAGGGCTAATCAATAGATGCTAACTCTTTTTATTTTCTGTTTCATACTAGCACTGTGAACTTGAAATGATCTGGTTTCCACTGATGATTTGGTATTCTATCTATGGACAGATTTATTTGCAGGATTTTTCTTGTTCAAATCCAGAGCTCAAGCTTCCGAGTGTACCGTGTTCACCAATTATTGATCCACATCTATCCCCAGATGGCACAATGGTCGCTTATGTAAGAGATTCAGAGTTGCATGTTCTCAATCTCTTGAACAATGAATCAAAACAGTTGACATATGGTGCCAATGGAAATTCTTTGGTATGTACAATACAGGTTTAGATTTTTATGATATCATTGATACCAGATGCTATCAAAAACTCTATGATTTCTGTGAAGTAATGCATAAATTTTCACATCCAATTCTTTGTTAGTAACTGGTCTGTCCGTCCTAATCCCACTATTAATGTTCTGAAATGTTTTTTGCTGGTTAGCCATTTTAAGGTTGGATAATTGAAGCATAGGAGTCTATTACAGCCTTTACTTAATTTAACTCAGGGAGCATTAGCTCCCAATAACTTTGGGTCAGCTTTATGTATCCAGTTTCACCTTCTTAGGGCCGGATCCTCTATCAGATCTTTGCCAACTAATACTTTTTTCTTCACCTTGCCCCTTTTTTTCTTTTCTATCATTTTTACAACTCCACTTTCTTTTGAAATTATTACTCTTTTCAAGGTTGTGAGACTAAAGTCAGAATCGTAAGTTTTGAAACTGCGAAGCATCAAATTGCCAAACCAGTGCAATGGGCTTTTGATTATTGTGTTGCCAATTGTTTGGTTTACTAATGACTTTCTTTACTAATGACTTTCTTTTTCCTTTTTCCTTGTTAATTATGACACCATTTTTTTGTGTACTGCAGACTCATGGCCTTGCTGAATATATAGCTCAGGTGAGAATTTCATTCTATCATCTTTCCCTCTTTGTGCATATACAAAGAGCAACTGTTTGGTTTTGCTTCTTGTAATTAATTCCTGCTTTGAGTGTACAAATGTTAAAAAAAATTGCTTTCAGAAGCAAAAAAGGCGATTCAGAAAACCACCACTGTTTATTTATTGGTGTTAAGATTTTTTTTTATAAATAATAATATTGAGAAAATATTGCTGACTGCAGGAGGAGATGGATAGGAAGACTGGGTACTGGTGGTCATTAGACAGCAAATTCATTGCATTCACACAAGTTGATTCTTCTGAGGTACCTCTTTTCAGAATTATGCACCAAGGTAAAAGCTCAGTTGGCTCAGATGCACAGGAAGACCATGCTTATCCTTTTGCTGGAGCAACAAATGTTAAAGTTCGCCTTGGAGTGGTTTCTGCTGCTGGAGGTCCTATTACTTGGATGGATCTTCTCTGTGGGGGATCGGATCAGGCAAACAACGAGGAAGAATATTTGGCTAGAGTCCACTGGATGCTAGGAAATAATCTCACAGCTCAGATTTTGAACAGGTCTCACTCCAAGCTAAAGATCCTTAAGTTTGATATCAAAACAGGCCAAAGGAAAACCATATTGGTAGAAGAAGTATGTACATGGGTTAGTTTACATGACTGCTTCACACCTCTGGACAAAGGAGTCACCAGATTTTCTGGGGGATTTATCTGGGCAAGTGAAAAAACAGGATTTAGACATCTTTATCTGTATGATGCAAATGCGACATGCTTAGGACCTCTCACTGAAGGTGACTGGATGGTTGAGCAAATTGCTGGTGTAAATGAGGCTGCAGGGTTTGTGTATTTCACTGGAACTTTAGATGGGCCTTTGGAATCTAACCTTTACTGTGCTAAACTATTCCCATATGGAAACAACCCCCTGGAGCCACCAGTGAGATTGACCCATAGTAAAGGAAAACATGTGGTTGTGCTTGATCATCATATGCGGACTTTTGTGGATATCCATGATTCTCTTAATTCTCCCCCTAGGGTTTTAATTTGCTCTTTGGAAGATGGAAGCATAATCACGCCTCTGTATGAACAGCCGTCTACCATTCCAAGATTCAAACGGCTTCAACTTGAGCCTCCACAGCTATTTAAAATACCGGCAGATGATGGGACTACATTGTATGGGGCTTTATATAAGCCTGATGTAACAAGATTTGGCCCTCCACCTTACAAAACCTTGATTAATGTGTATGGTGGTCCAAGTGTACAGCTTGTTTCTGATTCTTGGATAAATACTGTTGACATGAAAGCACAGTTTCTACGAAGCCAGGGCATCTTAGTTTGGAAGGTCTGTATCTTCTGTAAAAACTTATGTTTTGCTTACATGATATTTCATTTATAATACTTCTAGAAATAGTGAAAAAGGATATGATAAATAGGAGGGTGGCAGAGTGTATGATCTTAGATAGGATAAAAGGACAAAAAAGGACACATTTAACTGAATCAAATTAGTTGATATAAGGGATTCATAGAACTGCCCTCAAATAGTTAGGATTATGGCTTAGTTGAACATTTTGACTTAAGACTCCTTTACTAACAAGTACTTAATTAGAATTAAACACGCCCTGGTTATGCAAGGCTGTAGTGTACATGCACATACGTATGATCATTGTCCAATTAGTTGCCTGGCTAAAACATCTGTATAAGTTATGCTATCAATTTACTCAATTATGTTGCTAACACACAGGAAGCCCATGCTTGATGGAACCCCTTTTTTTATATTAAAAAAAAAAAAAAAAATTTGAATCGGTGATGTATATTAGATGGATGAAGATATTGTATTGGTTATGGTGCATGCAGCATGCTTAGGTGATAACTTCATCTAACCCCCATATCTTTGAATATTGGGGCATGGCTAAACTATGAGTGCTCATATTTTGTTAGTCCCTTTGTTAGGTGGGGTTCATGGTAACATGGCGGACGTTGCTATTATGTTTATGAGATATGGGTACTGCATCTATGTATAAAAAGTATGAAATTTCAGTTGGATTAGGTTTTGTTATTCTACCCCTGGTCTGATTACCTGTCCCATTCCTGAAGTGTTTTGAAGTGTCAAGCATATGGATAAAAACTATCTCTTGCCTGCTTCTCTAATAGATTTTATCATCATCATGCCACTTATTTTCAAAAAATGAAAAATTCATAATTGTAATTATTTTACTGTTTACAGATGGACAATAGAGGAACTTCACGACGTGGACTGAAGTTTGAGGGCTCTCTAAAATACAAGGCTGGTCAGATTGATGCCGATGATCAGCTGGCTGGAGCTGAATGGCTTATCAAACAAGGGCTAGCTAAAGCTGGCCATATTGGGTTGTATGGGTGGAGCTATGGCGGATATCTCTCAGCTATGACGTTGGCCAGGTTTCCTGACGTGTTCCGTTGTGCTGTGTCTGGTGCTCCTGTAACATCCTGGGATGGTTACGATACATTTTACACTGAGAAGTACATGGGATTGCCGTCTGAGAATCCATCAGCTTATGAAAAAAGCTCTGTGATGCACCATGTGCACAAGATGAAGGGGAGGTTGTTAATTGTGCATGGCATGATTGATGAAAATGTACACTTTAGGCACACGGCAAGGCTTGTGAATGCACTTGTGGCTGCTGGTAAGTCTTATGAATTATTGATTTTTCCAGATGAACGTCACATGCCACGCCGGCATAGGGATCGAATTTATATGGAAGAGCGGATTTGGGACTTCATAGAGAGGAGCCTGTGAAGAGTAACAAGTTTTTGTTTATATCTTTCCAGAGTGAGATTTATGTTTTCATTTCCTTCTACAGGCGTTGTAAAGTATGGAAGACCTCTTTATTACACATTTTAGTCCCTTTTAAAGCCATATGGTGGAATTCATGTATCAAAACCCCACGTGATGCAAAATTTAAAATTCGGTAGAAGTCATTCTCAAAAGAGCATAAAAGAAGAAGAAGAAAAAATGCCCATCTTTATTTTTTATTTTTTGAGAAATTGGTAAGAAAAGATTTTATGAATGAAATAAATAAGCTTGGAATACAAAATCCAACTTAGAAGGTAGATCTTCTACCCATACATCAAGATCTGCAAATAAATTGATTTTCTAGCAAGGGAATGAGCAAGCTGGTTGCCCTCCCATTTTACATGTTTGAAGCTATATTTATGAAAAACCTTTTACAACATCCAAATCTCTTCAAACATGACCAAACAAAGTTTTTGATGACGCTTGGTTGTTGATAGCTGTGACAACTCTCTTACTATCTCCTTCGAACTCTATCTTAGAAATGCAAGGTTAGCAAAACTTACTGTCCTACTAGCTGCCAAGGCTTCCACCAAATCTACCGAGTGAGGTAGCGGAAGTATTTGGCTAAGGGAATGAGCAATCGGATTGGACCTTTATTTATACAATGCAATTTAACCATTACAGTCTACACTAATGTCTCACCTCCAAGAATACCAATCACAGGGTTGGGTCAAGGTCAACACCAATGACGATAGATATGAAGACTATTTGCCATGAAATCGAACTTGACTCATTGACAGCTATTGAAATGATTAAATTAAACATGACCACCAAATTAGCTACCTTTTTTTTTTTTTTTTTTTTTTTTTTTTTTTTAAATAAAAGACAAATTTTATTGCTTTAACCACTGAATGAATTTTTCGATTAAAAAAAAAAAAACTGTTTTGAGTAGTTATGATATCATGCTTGCTAAGTTGTTGAACACTTGCAACCAAAACATAAGATGGAAAATACAGTACAAACACGTATACAGAAGCTACTGTTTACTAGTGCTTAATAACCCATGAAATTTGCCAATAAATCATAGTACATGACATGAAAAAAAAATAATTGAAAAAACATTTTACACCATATAATTTTGATCAATTGTTATTTTCATCCACTAAATCTAAAAATTGTCATATTAGTCCATATAATGTTTTGCCTGATGTAAATTATTCAATTTTGAAATGCAGAATTCACCTTGCTGGAATAATTATAGAGGGAAGTGACAAAGGTTTCCCCGATGAAGATTGTTTTAAAGAAAAAGTCCATTATAATCCTGTATGGTTAGTTTGGCTAAAAGTATTTAAAGATGAGGATTTGGATTTCACATTCGGGATTAGATTACTTAAATAGGGTACGAATTGATATTATTGTTTTTTTTTTTTTCTATTGATAAATTCATAGATAAATTTGAATTTTAGTAATATATGGATTTGAAATGATTAGGTGTAAGATGTTATTTCAAATCAATAATAACGAAAGTGCTTTTGTTTGAGTAAAATCTTCCAAATTCAAATTATCACCTATTATTAAATTTATATCAAGTAACTCATACAGTCATACTAGTAATTTATTTGAATTCAGAAAGAAGTGCATGTACTTAGAGACGAGAGTACTTATTTTTATTTTTATTTTTTGAGAATGAGACGAGAGTACATTGTGATTGTGGAGGAGAACAAACCAAGAAAATAAATATGCAGTGATTTTGTGAAATTGTGGTGGAGGTCCTTGTTTTCTTATAAACAAAGTGAAAATAAGCAGAAGGAAAATTAGGTGGATCTTTATAGATCCTAATCCAAAATGTAAATGTTGAGGACGTCTATTTCTGATGGAGCCAATATTATAGATGTATATTTTTTTTTCCTTTCAAAAAACAATTAATTGGGTAGTTCATTCGAGTTATGCTCAATAATTGTATTGAGTTATTGTTCAAAAGTTGCTTTTGGTTTTTGGTTTATTGAGGTTGAGACATGAGACTTTTAACTGTTCATCTTTTATTTGTTTCAATAACAAAACCTTATGTGAAAATAGTTTTTTGCATTTTCTTGTATTCGATAGTATAAGGGGGAAAAAAGTCAATGAAAAACTGTCTCTTAACAAACATCCGTTAGTTAGCTTAATGTGAGATAGAGTTTTTTTCACTTTTACTAAAAAACAATTTTATCTCACTCAAAGCTAAATAAGAAAATCAACTCTATTTCATGCAAAAATAAATAAGGAAAGTTAAGAGATAGTTTTTCAACTTATTTTAAAGTCATTACCAAATATATAAAAATAAGATAGTTTTCTAGAAAATATTTTTTGAAAAATAATTCATTTTCCAAAAAATATTAATTAAAAAAAACACAAAAGAGTAATATTGAGTCTAGGCTCCATTTGGTGGGGCGTTTTCTAAATGAAAACTAGCGTTTTTTATCAAAAACGCTGGAAGCTATGCGTTTGGCATTACGTTTTTTGAAAAATTACATTTTTGAAAACTCTGAAAATTCACGTTTGCGAAACACAATGGTGGATAGCTTTTTAAAAAACTAGGTAAAAAACGCAACTATCATAGTTTGTTGAAGCTTGAAATTCATAAAATAACCTCACAAATACTGAAGTCTTGCCTGCTACCTTGCTATCATCGATCACCTCTAGGCCTTGCCACTATCTAATTCTGCTCGGCTTTGATGAAATTTCTTCTCTCTTGCTTTTTTCATTAATTGAATATTTTGGGCATGCAAAAATTACTTTGGTATGGGATGAGGTTGTGGGTGATGCAAAGAGGATGAGTCTAGAGAAACTTGGATGCAATTGAATGATTTTTTTTAGAAATTACTAAGGTTAGATGCGGACCATGTGATTGGCAATAGAGGATTTTTGTCCAGCTACCCAGCAAGTGAAGGAGAAGCTTGAGGTAGTAGGAGATAGACATTGGGAAAGATAAAAATTAGGTGTCTTCTTGGGTAATTTTTTTATTATTATAATAACAAAAATAAATTATGCTATTAAATGGAACCATATTATTATTATTATTATTATTACTTTCTTTATTAAAAAAAATATATTATTACTCATTATTATCATTACAGCATAGCCTGTCATGCCATTTTCTATAATTTTCTCAAAATAACAATTTTAGAACAACATGTTTTACCAAACGCCCAAATATAACTTTAAAATCCAAGTTTTCAAATTGCCCGTTTTAAAAACGCTATTTTTTGAAAATGTACTTTTTAAAACAGTTTATCCAAACAGACCCCTGATGCGAGTGCTCAACACCCCAAGGGTTAAAAAAAGGGTCACAATATTGGATAGAGGTAGATTTTTACTAATTTTGTTATAAATCTCACAATATTAAGGTTAAGAGTTAAAATTATTTGGTTTAGAATGTGTTTAGATTTATTTATTTTTTCTGAATAAAAACTTTATTCAAAATGAAAGAAGAGGATTACAAAAAAGGAGAAGGCCTAACACTATTTCTGCCTAAAGCCTGAATAACCAAAGGCTAAAAGACTAGAGAAAAGAACCGACCCTGTCCAGTTGAACAACGCTACCCATTGGACTAGAAGATGGGTAGGGTTATTTCTCTCTTTATACACAAAAGAAAAAGAGAAAGATTCAAAGGCCTTGAGCACTAACAACTGCTTTGCTCAAGTGGGTGTTGAAAAAGAGTTTTTATTTTTATTTTTTTAAGCTGATATATATATATATATATATATACATATATATAAGGTAGGACCGAATGATGTGTGGCGAAGACATTTTTTTTATATGAGTCTTATCTCATGCACGTATATTATGAAGGAAACAAACCGTAAAAAATGTTATTAATCATGACTCATCATGTAATATGATTTGAACAAAAATACCAAAATTTTTTGTCAAAGGTTATGTTTGGTAACAATTTTTTTTTTCAAAAACTTGTTTTTGGGAGTATAAAAGAAAAAACAATTTTCTTGTATTTTTAAAATCAAAAACATTTTTAGTTAGTTGAAATTAAAAAAAAATAGTTTTTTGAAGAAAAAATAGAAAATACTAAAATATGTTGTTACTATAATTTCAAATCTAATGCTAACTCATTAAATGAGATAGATTCATTAAATTAAATGCATGTTTTCATCGACTTTAGAAAATTAGAAACTGAAAACAGCCGTTTGTATGTTTTCAGTTTCCTTCACAAATTGAGTTTTGAGAATATTTTTTGTTTTTTTATCTATTTTGTGTTACCAAACAAGTTCTTTAGTCTCAAAAATAAAAAAATATTTTTGAAAATAGAAAATAAAAAGAAAAAACAGTTACCAAATATTTAAATTTGTTGAGGAAAATAAATTTTACTATTTTTTTTTAATGTGTACAATTTGAATCCAAGCTAAAATACTTTCAAATTAGCACCAAGAAAAAAAATAAAATAAAATAAAAACATACGTCACATTTTTTGTTTTGTTTTGTTTTTTTCCATTTTTGATTGATTCTAAGTTCACATTTAAAATGATTATGTTCTATATTTTTTTTTTTAAATTCAAAAAAGTGGTTATGATAATGAAACAATGACAGTTGGCAAGTAGCCATTGGTTAAACTACGTGGAGAAAGTATCAAAGACTTCTTGTCGGCCAAGTTGAAACTGTGGATGTGGAGAGTGACTCGGTGAACACGTTGTTATGTTCATCAGGATTGACGTCCGTTACCATATAAGATTCTTCCACATGTGTACCTTATCCGTACATTCTGTAGATGCCAACATTATTCTATTAGGATAATGAGGATGAATTTGAATTTATGATGTTTGTTTTAAAAATTAATCTAATTTTCACTTATTATGTGTATAAATTGTGGTATATTGTGTGATCCTGAATGCTTGTTGTGCTTTATAATACTTTTTTTTTTCGTCGGAGCTAAACATTAATTTATTTTTTTTGTAAATTAAATTCAAACTCAAATCTCTAATTTGGGCTATTATAAATCCAGTTTAAAACACTATTATTATTATCTTTATGTCTGTTTTAATAAGTATTATTGTTTACTAAAAAGAAAAAAAAAAATCTCTAATTTGTGGAACAAAATACTTAGAGATTAAATTCTATAAAAATGTGGTGTATAACCCAAGTTTTACACTCTTTAATCCCAACATGTCATAACATAATATCACATATTAAAAAATAAGTAGAGTCTGGGGTTCAATTCTCATATACACTAAAAACTGATTGGTGTTTTAATCTGATGATAAAAAGCTATTATCAGGAGCGGACACCATAGGTTAAAACTTTCTCTAACAAAAAAAATATACAATCACACTCAATCAATTTTAATATCCCTAAAAATCCAACTAAACTAAAAATTTATTAGGATTTTATTAGACATGTTAGAATATATTGAATTTTAAGTTTAAAAAAAAAAAATTAACGCGACAATTTTTTATTGAATAGTGTAAAACATAAGTTTTATGTCTCGTTCTTACCAAATTTATACTCAAATATTTAATTCAGGTGACAAAATACTTAATCTGTATCATTTTTATTTTTAATATAAAATACATGTAAAGATTGTTTTTGAGGATAAACGGCAGAAAATATATGTAAATATTTGAAGCTAGTCAATGTAGGTGGATTTAATTTTTTTTTTTTTTTTTTGTCTTAATAGTAAAAATTCAGATAGAAAAAATGATACGAAGGGTCTGGAATGCTCTATACTTACTCAGTAAACTTAAAGCAAACACAATGCATAATTTACAAAATGTGGACTATTATAATTATATTTAACTTTGTATTGTACGTATGGTTTTTTTAATATAAAAAGTATCGATTATTATATGCTCACAAATTATAAAAGAGCTTTACTTTTTATACATCCGTACAAAAAAAGCCGATTAACTTTGTTACAAGGACATTCTCAAAAAAAAAAAAAAAATTGTTACAAGGAGTTATTTTTTATTACTCAATTGTAAATCTCACATTATTCTAATGGGGATGTCATTGGGTTAAAAATTGAAATATCTTTTAAAATGAATTTTATATAAAGCCTATCTTGTAAGCATGATATTGTCATAATCATGTATAAATATAATATGTATATGAGGACAAAAAAAGGTATCTAGTGCGGCCGTGATGAAATAGTTTCTTCCAAAACCATCTAGCTGATTTTGGTGAAATTATCCCTATTATAAGATTCACTTGAAGTTGAATATGAATATCTAGAAATTGCACTATACTATTTTATTATTATTATTTTTTAACAAAATATTTGGGTATGACAGAAGAAGAGAGGGACATCCCATAATTACTTAAACCAAACTTTTAATATCTCTCATGTTTGATCCAAATTCCATCTTAATAATTGGGATCTAACAAGTAAATTGTTCAATGGGAGATAGAGTACAGATATTGTTCGAACTAATAAATATTTATTATAATACCATTATAAATTATCGATTGTCCTAAAAATATAAACTATTAAGAAATTGTGAATTTAACTATTTAACCAAAATTCTAATAATTTCTATAAAAAATTAGAATTTCTCTCTAAATATAATTACAATAAAGGAATTTGGTGTTTACTTTATTTTAATGTTGTAAAAATGCTACACATATTCTTAACATTATTCACAAAAAAAGAAAAATAATAAATATGACCAAACAAGTAAATATGTACTTTCTCAAAAAAGAAAAAGAAAAAGAAAAAAAGAAGTAAATATGTAAAGTCTTTGAAATATATAAAAATATTTGGTATTCACTTCTCTAAATTCTAAAAAATAACCCATCAATTTTTCTACTTAATGAATAATAAACTAAGACCATGTAATGTGGTTTATATAATCAAACAAAATAAAATTGAGATCCTTAATTTGAATCATATATCTCTCTTATATTTATCTCCTTTACACGTTAACAACACTAATCACTTAAATATTGATTTAATCCCCCTCCAATTGAATCCAAAAGCTTCTAAACTCATCTAATATCTTATATCTTATTATATTAACATTAAGAGTACAAAAGTTCTTAAAAATAGGTGTTAAATTCCCTCCACGCATGTCATTTTACACTAGGTCATGTAAATATCTTCATGCACTAACTCTTTGCTTCACTTTAACTCAACTAGTCTTATAGTATTCTTACTTTAAAAAAAAAAAATATCCACAAAAATAATTATATTCTATTTCTAAATATCTTTTTTTAGAAGATCTTTCTAAAATATCTTTGAAAGAGTAAACTTCTATATATATATTCTTGCTTTAATCCATGGGATCCCATGATGGTACACAAGAGTCAAGACTGATATATTGTAGTTTTTAAAGGCTAAAATGATGGTCAATTAAATTCAAATATAACCAATATTATCTTTTTCGAGAACAATTCAATTCAATGCAGTTATGTTTTTTATATTTAAATAAATGAATCTTCCACGTAACAAAAGAATTATACATAAATTTTATCTATACAGTGTTGTATTCGTGTTCATATTATTTCGAAGTGCAACACAAGAAAACTTTTTCTTTTTTTTGGGTTGAAGTTCCTTGCTGTAAAGTTCTAGAAACAAGCAAAGGTAATAAATAATCCAGCCTATAAAAAAATTCAAATTGTTTACAGAATAGTCAATAGTAATATCTAACACTTTAACACCAACAAAAACATAACGTCCGTTTACGGCACATCTAACGCCGTTAAACACTTCCGGCAAAAGTCGTAGTCAAAAAGTCTAACCCTATAAATACCCCAGCCCAAATTTGATTCCGTACCGTCACGTAATCTCTTTTTGTTTTTTCTTTCTTTCACTGTTTGTCTCTTTTATCAGAGAAGAATTTTCTCGAGAAAATTTTTAAATCGAAAGAGAAAATTTTTTGGATTCTCGGAGACATGGCGAGGAATCAATGGAGAAGGCTCAGAGAGAACAATCATTGGCGGAAATTCTTATGAGTTTCAAGTTTCATTGCCTCCGTACCTGAGGTTTTTTCTCCGATCTTTTTACTTGTTAGAATTATATACTTTTCTTTCTCTTTCTTTAATTCTATTTTTGAGTCAATTTCTTTGTGTAGAACTGTAGATTGTACATTCTCAGTATTTTCTGTTTGGTTAGTGAGAAAATTTGAAAGAAAATAAAGAAAATCTGTTATTAATTCAACTTCTCTCATTGGTGTTGCTGTTTAATACTGTAATTTTCATTATTTGCCTAGCCCTTTCGCCCACTCTCTACAAAATTTATTGTTTTGGGCTCAGAGGGTTCCAAATCCATACCTCCTTGGGCTTGGGCCGCAAAAACTGACCCTACAATTACAATAAAGGAATTTGGTGTTTACTTTATTTTAATGTTGTAAAAATGCTACACATATTCTTAACATTATTCACAAAAAAAGAAAAATAATAAATATGACCAAACAAGTAAATATGTACTTTCTCAAAAAAGAAAAAGAAAAAAAAGAAGTAAATATGTAAAGTCTTTGAAATATATAAAAATATTTGGTATTCACTTCTCTAAATTCTAAAAAATAACCCATCAATTTTTCTACTTAATGAATAATAAACTAAGACCATGTAATGTGGTTTATATAATCAAACAAAATAAAATTGAGATCCTTAATTTGAATCATATATCTCTCTTATATTTATCTCCTTTACACGTTAACAACACTAATCACTTAAATATTGATTTAATCACCCTCCAATTGAATCCAAAACCTTCTAAACTCATCTAATATCTTATATCTTATTATATTAACATTAAGAGTACAAAAGTTCTTAAAAATAGGTGTTAAATTCCCTCCACGCATGTCATTTTACACTAGGTCATGTAAATATCTTCATGCACTAACTCTTTGCTTCACTTTAACTCAACTAGTCTTATAGTATTCTTACTTTAAACAAAAATATCCACAAAAATAATTATATTCTATTTCTAAATATCTTTTTTTAGAAGATCTTTCTAAAATATCTTTGAAAGAGTAAACTTCTATATATATATATTCTTGCTTTAATCCATGGGATCCCATGATGGTACACAAGAGTCAAGACTGATATATTGTAGTTTTTAAAGGCTAAAATGATGGTCAATTAAATTCAAATATAACCAATATTATCTTTTTCGAGAACAATTCAATTCAATGCAGTTATGTTTTTTATATTTAAATAAATGAATCTTCCACGTAACAAAAGAATTATACATAAATTTTATCTATACAGTGTTGTATTCGTGTTCATATTATTTCGAAGTGCAACACAAGAAAACTTTTTCTTTTTTTTGGGTTGAAGTTCCTTGCTGTAAAGTTCTAGAAACAAGCAAAGGTAATAAATAATCCAGCCTATAAAAAAATTCAAATTGTTTACAGAATAGTCAATAGTAATATCTAACACTTTAACACCAACAAAAACATAACGTCCGTTTACGGCACATCTAACGCCGTTAAACACTTCCGGCAAAAGTCGTAGAGTCAAAAAGTCTAACCCTATAAATACCCCAGCCCAAATTTGATTCCGTACCGTCACGTAATCTCTTTTTGTTTTTTCTTTCTTTCACTGTTTGTCTCTTTTATCAGAGAAGAATTTTCTCGAGAAAATTTTTAAATCGAAAGAGAAAATTTTTTGGATTCTCGGAGACATGGCGAGGAATCAATGGAGAAGGCTCAGAGAGAACAATCATTGGCGGAAATTCTTATGAGTTTCAAGTTTCATTGCCTCCGTACCTGAGGTTTTTTCTCCGATCTTTTTACTTGTTAGAATTATATACTTTTCTTTCTCTTTCTTTAATTCTATTTTTGAGTCAATTTCTTTGTGTAGAACTGTAGATTGTACATTCTCAGTATTTTCTGTTTGGTTAGTGAGAAAATTTGAAAGAAAATAAAGAAAATCTGTTAAATAGTCTCTCTGTGTCGTAAATGAGATTAATTATTATTATTATTCAGTGAAATCTGCCTTCAATTTGTGTGTGTGTGTGTGTGTGAGCTATAAATTCAAATGTATGTATATTTTGACTTAGTTTAAATGAATTTACTTTTTTTTCCCAAGAGATACAAATCAATAGAAAAAAATTTTTAATCTCTAATTGCAAAGATTCTTATCCATTTCTTTAGTGAATAAGTTTTTTTTGTTGTTGTTGTTGTTGTTGTTGTTGTTTCTGATTGCTCAAATTTTTGGCTGTTTGTAGGGAAATCGAATTCGCAGGAAGGGGTTTGTCAGTTCTCAACAATAGAAGGAATGGCATAAGCCCTAGATTTGACGGGCATCATAGAAACCTTAGATGATATAAGTCTAACAGAAACCCTAATTGATGTGACAAAATTCCTAAATTCACTAATTGCTTTGATTTGGTTCTGTTCACAAGGAAAAAGAAAATAGTATAATCTGCATAAGGCTTTACTTCTTGGGGTTTTAGGAGCTTTTCTGAGCTCTTTTGGATTTACCCTATTAATTGGGTTTTCTGATTAGAGCACAATTGACTTTGTATGAGATTTAGGGTTTGGAACTTCTAGGTGATACACATAGGGATTTGATTCTGTAAGATAAACAATGTCGATTGCCAGTGTAGCACTTAGTCCAGTGCTTGAAGAGTCTCTATGCTTCCCCCGTAGTTTCACCAGTCTGTACGGCCCATGCTCAAGCGAGTCAATCTTGGTCTACCTTGCTGTTGCTGGGTCTGTGGTTCCCATGTGTGTTATGGAGTCAGATTCGATTGCTTTGGTGAAGCTAAGAATCCAGAACCACAAAGGTTTTTTTGTGAAGAATCAGAAATTGGTTTGTGAAGGGAGAGAATTAGCTAGGAACAATACTTCCGTCCGAGACTATGGGTTAAGTGAAGGGATTGTATTGCATTTGGTGGTAAAACTCTCTGATCTCCAAGCAATTACTGTTAGGACTGTATGTGGGAAGGAGTTTGAGTTCCAAGTTGAGAGGAATAGAAACGTGGGTTATGTGAAACAGCAGATTGCTAAGAAGGGGAAAGGGTTTGTTGATCTCAAGGATCAAGAACTGCTATGTGATGGCGAAGAGCTTGAAGATCAGAGAGTAATCAATGACATATGCAAAAATAATGACGCTGTGATTCACTTGCTAGTTAGGAAATCTGCCAAAGTAAGAGTTAAACGTATTGAGAAAGATTTCGTAGTGTCTATCGAAGCACTAAATCTGAAAGAGAAGGGGGCTGGTGTTAGAGAACACCAATGGGGAGCATTATCTGGGGGACGTCCTGTCATAGAGAGGATGCCATTGCAAAGAGATTTTCTTTTGAAACCTCTAATTGTTAATGCTAAGATTGAACTACCAATAGTGATTAAAGATCTTATTAAATCTACCTTTGATGGGTTAATGAGTGGCAATGAGCCAATTCGGTCGTCAGAGGGATCAGGAGGAGCTTATTTCATGCAGGATTCATCTGCTCAAAAGTATGTCTCAGTTTTTAAGCCAATTGATGAGGAGCCAATGGCTGTGAATAATCCTCGGGGGTTACCCTTGTCACTTGATGGTGAAGGCTTGAAGAAGGGCACGCGAGTAGGAGAAGGGGCATTGAGGGAAGTTGCAGCATACATTTTGGATCATCCAAGGAGTGGACGTCGCTCATATTGTTATAGGGAGAAGGGTTTTGCTGGGGTTCCCCCCACTGTTATGGTCAAGTGCTTGCACAGAGGATTCAATCATCCAAACGGTTTTGAGTGTGCAGCCAAAAATGTTAAGATTGGGTCACTGCAGATGTTTGTGAAGAATAATGGTAGTTGTGAGGATATGGGTCCTCGTGCATTCCCAGTGGATGAGGTGCACAAGATATCAGTGTTGGACATAAGGTTGGCAAATGCAGATAGGCATGCTGGGAACATATTGATTAGCAAAGATCATGAAGATGGTCAGATTGTGCTTATTCCCATTGATCATGGCTATTGCTTGCCTGAGAATGTAAGTGTTTTGTTCTTCTTCTGACAATGCTTGCTTAAATACTGGATACAATTTTGTTTGTTTTTAGTTTAAAGGGTTTATCCTCTCTTGTTTGCTTAATTCAATCTCCCTGTTTATTGTTGATTTACATGAAACCAATACTGCCAATGATACAATTATTGAAATTTTCATTGTGGTTGCTTATTGACTCTGAGACATAGTTGGTGTCTTTGGCAGAAAATTATATATGTTCCCTGTGATGATATACTTTAAAATCTAGTTCAATTGTCTATTTCACTTACTATGTTTAATTTGCTGCAAACTGGAAAAAGTTAAAAAGCATTGTTGGCTGTTTTGCTTGTCCTAATTTTGTGCCACCGTGCAATATGTTTTCACTTTGATTAGATTTCCGTATCCTTCTCTTTGCATCCTTTTATCTTTCTGGTTTAATAGGATGTGCAACAGTTCGACAGATTATGCTATGCTTTCCTGTATAATTCTCATCTTTTACATTGAACTTCTGCAATGCTATGCTTTCCAAAGAAATTGCATTGTACGTTAACCTCTTTTTTTACTTACAAACTAACAGTTTTTCTATGTTTTAAGATCATTGCACCCATTTGTCTCCAATACTTCTTCTGTCTATTACTTCCTCTCATTTTTGCTTCTTCTCACTGCAGTTTGAAGATTGTACATTTGACTGGCTCTACTGGCCTCAAGCTAAAGAACCTTACTCCCCTGACACAATTGATTATATTAAATCAATGGATGCTGAACAAGACATTGAACTTCTGAAGTTTCATGGGTGGCACATACCACCTGAGTGTGCCCGCACCCTTCGCATTTCCACCATGCTTCTAAAGAAAGGCGTAGAGGGAGGACTCACCCCCTTTGCCATTGGAAGCATCATGTGCAGGGAAACCTTAAAGAAGGAATCTGTGATTGAGCAGATTGTTCAAGAAGCATCAGAAGCTGTGCTCCCAGGTACAACTGAAGCTGCATTTCTGGAGTCTGTATCACTGATCATGGATCGCCGGATCGCTGCCTCGATAAGCTATCCCCACAAGGCCAAGCAGTAAATATATAGGCATATAAATAATGTGCATATGTTACTTAGACTGTATTCCTGATTCTCAAAAAAAAAAAAAAAAAGTATTCCTTACTTTAACATGTACCGTTGCTTTGTTTCTGAAACTTTTTCCCCTTCTCCTCATTTGGTTCATAGATAGGTTTGTTCAGCATTAGCCCTCCTTTCCCCGTCATTCTCTCCCCTATATTACCTGAATGAAAATCTTCAAACGTTTATAACAAAAAGATTCAAGTACCTGATGTCTCCTAAATTTCTATTATCTTTTAATTGTACTTTTACTATGTAGAGTAATATAATATTATACTACTCTTTTTTTTTTTGGTCAAAGGCAACATAACCATAAGGTAAGACTGTTAATTTTATGCTAGCTTTTGTATATTCTTGTTTTTATTTTGTATTGATACTTTGGGTTTTGCTTGCTTTAGTGTGGGAATTTGGTTATCATCCAGGCCCTAGTTTATGCCTTCAAATCTTGGATGCTATTTTGGCGGATGGGCCCTTAAACAGGTACACACAGATTCTGGTTTATGTTAGCAAACAAAGATATGGAGTGTTTTAAGGGACTTCTTGGAGGCATTGGCAATTGTATTTGAGGATGAAAATTTGATGCATCTTATGGAGGCATTTTATTTGACAAGAAGATCCATTTGAGTATTGAGACTGAATAACTGCATTGTATTTCAAAAAGTTTCATTTCAGGTCAATCTTATTGAAACTATTTCGAGGGAATGGAAATCTTGCTTGTGTTAAACAGAACATGACAGACTGTGTGAGGATGGTTTCAGTCCACAAGGGCAATTAACTTCATTGTATGATTGGTTGCATCCAGATGGTAGTTTGTACAGTAATTTTACACTAGATATGGATTTCGAGTTATATACGATGCAATCAAGCTCAGTTGATGCCGAGGTCTCTTCTGTTTTGAGGGAAGGGAATTAATTTTGGAAGCTTGTAAGGTTTGAGGCTTTGGTGGACATTCAAAGCAGGCTGTGCTTAGTGGAGCTAGAAGAGGAGGTCAGTGGGAAAGTATACTTGTGCAGAAGCCTAGAACAACATCATAACTAAGCTCCCAGAGGTTAATTGGTGGAGAGGCTCCTATATGGTTGGAAATTCTTAATAGTTTATCAATTAAAATTAAGTAGTTGTAATGGGGTGTTTCTGTGGAAGTGGAACCTTAAATGTGTATTATGTAGAGTTGTAGACACAGCAGAAAATAAAGAACCCTAGTTATAAAACCAGTTCCAGAGCAAAACACAAAAAGTAAGAAAGCACTTTCTTTTTTTTTTTGTTTTTAGCTAAACGTAATGTAAGCTTTTGTTAATCTATGGTTTACTCCCACACTATAAATACCCTGATTGGACTTTTTAACCAGGATGGAATTGGTTTCACATAAGCCCATTAAGTGCTAAAATTTGTGATTTAAGCCCTTGTCTTATACCAATGAGAAACAATAATGTTCCTATAGCATCCAAAGCTGATATATTGTATGTATGGTAATTATTTGATTAAAAGTCCAAGCTGAAGGATATTATTGCATTGGTCACCTCTGGCTCTGGGCCAATGAAGCGAAAAGAGTACAAACTACAAAGTACAAACACTTTCTGGGACAAGGCCATATGCGATTGCAGTGACACTTTTGGCACAGAATAGTCTCTATTTATTCAGCAAAAAAAGAAAAGAAAAGAAAAGAATGGTCTCTATTTGGATGAACTTACTTTCCAATTTATTTGAGATTTGACATAACACACTCTACATGGATCTGGTCCTTGACATGCTTGCTAATCAAAATAGCTAGGCACGTGCAAATGCTGAAAATATTTGACCAAAGAAAAAATTCTAAAAATGAAAAGCCTCTCTCTGTCTCTGTCTCTCTCTCTCTCTCTCTCTCTCTCATAAAATTAAACCTTAAAATGTTAAAACTAGCAAATTTTGTTGACGAAAAAAACATAGAAATAAAAGATTGCAAAATAAAAATTTACTAACCTGATGAGTTTCTACAAATTGTATGGTATTAAGTTGTGAGTTTCAAACTGCATGTTTCCAAAAGAGTTTCAAATTGGGTTTTCATCAATGATAAGTTTTGATGATAGTGAAAGTGTCACTGAACTATGTGATGTGATTATAGTGTGATGGCTTCATTTCATCATTTGTCGGGGCTGCGGATTAATGCAACGTGGATTTGTTACTTTTCTCTATTTATTTTCTAGCGGGGAAAAAAAAAACTTCAAAAGGATATGGTACACGAACAACTTTATTAGACAAGGCTCTATGATTGAACTTGTTCGTACACACTAATACACTATATGATTGAACTGGAGTGGTCCTATTTTTTCTAATCCTAATCAAAGTATATCCCATTATAGATAATATATTAGTGGTCCTTGCTTGCATTATATCAAAGCAGTTCTATTCTATTACAAGTGGCCTCTACTGAAAGATGGACATGGATGGTGATCTTTTGTGTTTGATAGGATAGAGTTGTAGATTCTATTTTGGATGAATTGACAACATAACTAGCTCCAAACTTTCACAGGAAAACTTTTTCTTTTTACAAGTTTGTTAAAGAGTCCTCATACGCAACAGTCTAAATTGTGTAAGTGTTTTATGTTGGGTTTAAGATGCGATGAGAGGCTTAAAAGAAAAGTTTTTACGTTTCTCTCGAGGGACACGGTACAAAACAGAGGGATGATGTGTGTGTACATATATATATATATATATTTTACCAAAAGTATAATTCTATAACTAGTGACACAACTTTTGTCACAACTTGCTATTTTTGAGAATTGTGGTAAAAATTATGCCACTTGTTGTGGCACTAGACTTTTTGTTTTTTTAATCTTCATTGAAAAATTCACTCATTTCATAATTCAATTCACTTGGATCCCGCCACAAAACACTATAACAAGGGTGTTTCATGCTTTTTTTTGGGTGAATATCAATGTGCCTCTATAGAGTTTTTGGTTTTTTTAAGTTTTAATATTAAAAAAAAAAAAAAAAAAAAAAAAAAAAAAAAAAAAAAAAAAACTTAAGCTGTTTATTCCCAAGCTAGTTTGATAACAACCTAAGCTGGCCTTATCCAATTAGACTAGCTGTACAGCTGCACCATAAGAAAAGTTCAACTTGGTTTTTCTTCAAATTACCGCTTCCTAGTTTTCCTCCTGATTGAAGAAAGCATCCAAGGGATAAATAACAAATGACTACATTTTTTTTTATATAATTTTCATTGACTTATATTAAGCTACTATATTATCACAAACCTGTAACCCATAAAATATAGTAAGATATGCTATAAATACGTAGCCCATGATTTATGAAAAAACATGAGCTATCTTGGTTTTAAAACATGAGCTATTAGTAGAGCATAATGTAGCCTTTTACTTTTAGGGATTTTTTTTGCTGTAGACATGAACCATTTAGTCAAACTACATTAATGATATGCTTTCTCTCTTTCTACATCTTTTCATTTTTCTCTTCAATACAAAACATACATCATCAAAATAGTAGTCCCTTCATTAATATAACAAAAGTTTTAGTGAAACTTTTTGGGCTTTTGGGGAGTGGAGTTGGTTATGGTTGGTACAACAGTGCATTAAAAGCAAAATTATTCATGTCCAGACCCAGAAGAAGGGTACATGGTCATGGATTATGAATCAAATTTTTGTAGAGCCATCAGCCATGTGATAATTTGGTGTTTTTTTCTGAATCATTTGCAGCTTGACTGTACGTGTTGATATTCCTATCCCACCACAGCAAGAAGTGCTACCTTTAATTCCAATTCCTGCCTAACTCTGATTTAAAGTAATAGCTAGATGGCAAAACCAGGGCATTGTCTTTACACAAATGGAGTACATGAAAGCAAAAGTTGTTGCACCTTACAACTGTTGACAATGCTGTCTTACAGAGAGTAGAGACACCATGCAAGGTGTCCAATCCGACAAATAGGATTTCATTGCATATCGGTGGATTGAAGAAAAGTTATTATGACTGACATTTTTCCCCCCAGTGTGGAAACGAGGGCTAAAGTCATTATTCCAATTCAATGAAATAAAATTACAATAATATGAACCCCGTTATTGTCTCTTTTATGGACCACTAATTCACAACTTGTTACTACATGTGATAATTTGGTGTTTTTTTCTGAATCATTTGCAGCTTGACTGGACGTATTGATATTCCTATCCCACCACAGCAAGAAGTGCTACCTTTAATTCCAATTCCTGCCTAACTCTGATTTAAAGTAATAGCTAGATGGCAAAACCAGGGCATTGTCTTTACACAAATGGAGTACATGAAAACAAAAGTTGTTGCACCTTACAACTGTTGACAATGCTGTCTTACAGAGAGTAGAGACACCATGCAAGTTGTCCAATCCGACAAATAGGATTTCATTGCATATCGGTGGATTAAAGAAAAGTTATTATGACTGACATTTTTTTCCCCCAGTGTGGAAACGAGGGCTAAAGTCATTATTCCAATTCAATGAAATAAAATTACAATAATATGAACCCCGTTATTGTCTCTTTTATGGACCACTAATTCACAACTTGTTACTTCAAGCAGTGGCAACTCTAAGAAATTTTTTAAGGATGTTCCTTAAGAAGCATAAATTATATAATCTAATAAAAAGAGAAATTCATATACTAACAAGAATAATAATAAAAAAACACGCAAATATATAAAGTTTACAATTGCCTTCTACAAGTTTTTATATTTTGAAATCGTTACATGATAATCCCATTATCAATGCTACAACCTACATCTTTTTTAATTTACATAACCAAGCAATTATTAATCCATTTAATGTAAAACAAATTATGGAGCAAAATTTAATTTTATTAGTATAAAAAAAACTGATAGTGTTCCCAAATTTTTTTTTGAAGGGTAGATAAATAAAAAATTTTAAATTATTATATATAAAAAAAAAAAAAATTCACGTCAGGAAGTTGTAAAATATAAAAGATTTGGTAAAGTCTCTTGTCGTCGAATAAGAGATCTGAGCTTACACAAAAAACTAATTGATATCTTGATCTAGTGATATATAGCAATCATTAGGAGTGGATCTAAAACTGAAGTAAAATAAAATTGTATTCATATACCTTTTTCTTGCACTCAAAGAATTTGTGTATGTCATTTTCCATGGTTGAGTTTTCCTTAGAACACAGAGCCACATCTTGGGTTGGTCCTAACTCCTAAATCTCTAGCATGGGCCCCCAGTAAAATATTGGGCTGAATTCAATGCAATTGAAACTTACCTTTGATGACCGAATATGTGGGCCAACCTCCACCGACACCATTGAATTGAATTAAATTAAAGGAAATCTCAGCCTCACAATGGAAAAGTGAAACAACCCCACAAAGACCGCAAGACACAAGTGACCAAAGTCAATTCACAAAATCACATTATTGCCCTTGTACCATCACTTCACACTCATTAAAAAAAAAACAAAGTTGCAATACAAAATAAACCGACACATAAAAAAACAAAGTCTCGTACATAGTTTAAGACAAAATCTATTAAGCTATTGAATAATTATAATCTGTAGATTCTATTACATCTTTGAGTTAAACCAACAAAAGTGACAGAGAAAAACAATGACAAATTTCTAATAGTAATTATTATTCCAATATATATATAATTTAAAATAAAATAAAATAAAAATCAGAAACTTATATATATATTTCATACAATTGCAAATTAAAAATAACACCACCTATGCCAACACTTTTATCAACTATATACGTTACACTGTAAATTAATTACTCTGATAGCCCAGCAACAAATGCTACTCCAGTAGATGGTAACCATGATGAACCATAAATAAACTGTGCCACAGTGAACCTGCTTGCCTCCACCGTCGATGTAATAACTCTGTACCCCGGCCATTTCACACGTTGCCCTACCGCTGCACCTGGACCATAATTCATGTATTCACCATAGTAGAGTGAGTTCACAGGAGATGTTGCATTCCACTCTAGCCAACCTCGTGGGTGTACATGATTATCAATGTAGGATAACATGTACACAACCCTAGAGTACATCTTCCACGGACGGCCTAGATATGTTGGGAAGCTACCTATGGATGGTCTGAGATCCGAGTCGGGGAGGATTCGGCATGAAGTAAAATAAAATTGTATTCATATACCTTTTTCTTGCACTCAAAGAATTTGTGTATGTCATTTTCCATGGTTGAGTTTTCCTTAGAACACAGAGCCACATCTTGGGTTGGTCCTAACTCCTAAATCTCTAGCATGGGCCCCCAGTAAAATATTGGGCTGAATTCAATGCAATTGAAACTTACCTTTGATGACCGAATATGTGGGCCAACCTCCACCGACACCATTGAATTGAATTAAATTAAAGGAAATCTCAGCCTCACAATGGAAAAGTGAAACAACCCCACAAAGACCGCAAGACACAAGTGACCAAAGTCAATTCACAAAATCACATTATTGCCCTTGTACCATCACTTCACACTCATTAAAAAAAAAACAAAGTTGCAATACAAAATAAACCGACACATAAAAAAACAAAGTCTCGTACATAGTTTAAGACAAAATCTATTAAGCTATTGAATAATTATAATCTGTAGATTCTATTACATCTTTGAGTTAAACCAACAAAAGTGACAGAGAAAAACAATGACAAATTTCTAATAGTAATTATTATTCCAATATATATATAATTTAAAATAAAATAAAATAAAAATCAGAAACTTATATATATATTTCATACAATTGCAAATTAAAAATAACACCACCTATGCCAACACTTTTATCAACTATATACGTTACACTGTAAATTAATTACTCTGATAGCCCAGCAACAAATGCTACTCCAGTAGATGGTAACCATGATGAACCATAAATAAACTGTGCCACAGTGAACCTGCTTGCCTCCACCGTCGATGTAATAACTCTGTACCCCGGCCATTTCACACGTTGCCCTACCGCTGCACCTGGACCATAATTCATGTATTCACCATAGTAGAGTGAGTTCACAGGCGATGTTGCATTCCACTCTAGCCAACCTCGTGGGTGTACATGATTATCAATGTAGGATAACATGTACACAACCCTAGAGTACATCTTCCATGGACGGCCTAGATATGTTGGGAAGCTACCTATGGATGGTCTGAGATCCGAGTCGGGGAGGATTCGGCATTTGTGGATTGAAATGCCTGTGTTTTGATTTGGGTCTTTTCGATTTTGGGCAGTGATTGTGTTCTTCTGTGAGGGCATTGGCTTGCGAGAATAGAGGCTGCAGTTTTGGAATACCACGGCTGCGTTGCCAAAGATGAAATCTACGGTGCCATAGACGTCACATTCTCGAAAGAATTGTCGATTGGAGTGAACATAGAGTGTGTCTTGGTAGCCAACGATGTTGCACCGATAGACCACGCTGTGGTCAGCACCAACTCGGAGTGCCACAGCCTGGTGCTTGCCTGGTCCAGCTGAATTCTCAAACGTCATGTCTCGTGCGATAAAACCAGCTCCCGTTGCCGCTGAAAGATAGGAGTCGAAAATACACAACATTAAATACCATTGATACTATTTAAATAATATAATAAATAATTATTTGAATTATATTTTTTTATGATTATTAGTGTGACAATATTTATTAGTTTTACCAGTAATTTTTTTTAATAGATCTAACATTACTCTTACACAAATAATACTACTAAGCTAATAATAAACATCACGCGATTATAAAGATGCAATGTTTCAAGAGTAATTTTAGTATCTCATAAAAAAATCATAATTATTCTACTATAATTTACTAACTCACTTTTATATGAACCTATAAATTTTATTTTATCACATTTTGCGGCATCAAAATTGTAGTAAATAAGTCTTGAAAAATTTCTTAGTCTTAAACTTTTTCTATTTCAAAGTAGGAAATGGCTAGTAAGTTCGGCTGATCTACTGACAAGAATATACGTAATAATCATGTAGGTACCCGTGACCCACCGCTAATAAAAAAGTGATCCTCTTTCTTTAAATTCTATCCACCAGTTCAAGCTAGGGACAATGTTGTCCATTCAATTTCATGATTAAGACTAAACATGATTTGATGTGAGAAACATAAATTACTTAATTTACGGTCTGGCCATGCACTGAAAACGAAAACATTCGATTTTGGTTAAAATAAAAATAAATTAAAGATCCTGTTAAGAATACTTTTAAAAACTATAAAAAAATAAAATTAGATTAGTTTTTTTTTTTTAATAAAATACTTTTAAAAATATTTCTTTAATTCATATAAAATCCTAAAGAATTTGAAGATTCATTTCAGAACCTGTAGCTTTCATGCTCAGTGCACTGACTGAAAGCAGAGGAATAAACAGTGACCGACATTTGTGATATTGACAGGTTACAAGTTTCTAAAACAATTCTACGTGACATTTTGATTCACCCAAACCCTTTTTTTTTAACCTTCATTTGGTATACAAGAACATTCTTTAAAACCAAAACTAATGGTAAAAATAACAGTGACACTCATAATAGAAGAAGACAATAATTATGATTAAAAAAAAAAAAGTTGAAGTGGATATTAATTTGGAGGGTAATTTGGTCTAAATTGGTACCATCTGGTTAATATATAGGAATCTAGCAGGGCATGAAAGGGTAAACATGACAAACAAACCACGTGCAACATTGACATCGACACATCGTGCATGGGTATGTCTGGCCCATAGGGTTTTTACTGAAAAGCCAAAATATATTATGAGTGGGCAACAAAGTGAAAATTAAACAACCAAACAAGGTTCAAAGATTAAAATTTGAAATTACCGAATGATGCCGTGTGAAATGTCGTGATTTTTTGGCCAACATTTTTGGAACCCGAAATGACCGTTATGCCCTTCCCATCTCCTATAAACATCAAGTTCTTCTTCTTCCTTCCCACCTTCAAGTTATTCTCTTCATACCTAAACCAAAAAGAAAAACGAAACAAAACATTACAAAAACACTTTTGTAATTCCTTTTTTTGCTAAATTTAGAGAGAGAGAGAGAGAGAGAGAGAGAGAGAGAGAGAGAGAGAGAGAGAGAGAAACAATTTTACTGAAAAGCCAAAATATATTATGAGTGGGCAACAAAGTGAAAATTAAACTACCAAACAAGGTTCAAAGATTAAAATTTGAAATTACCGAATGATGCCGTGTGAAATGTCGTGATTTTTTGGCCAACATTTTTGGAACCCGAAATGACCGTTATGCCCTTCCCATCTCCTATAAACATCAAGTTCTTCTTCTTCCTTCCCACCTTCAAGTTATTCTCTTCATACCTAAACCAAAAAGAAAAACGAAACAAAACATTACAAAAACACTTTTTAATTCCCTTTTTTGCTAAATTGAGAGAGAGAGAGAGAGAGAGAGAGAGAGAAACATTCAAGTTTCACAAAAAAAAATTGCCTCAAAAGTTATGAAATTATTAGTAAAAAAAAAATCAATTTTGAGGGGAATTGTCATAAATTTGTCATACCTAACACAATTTTTTTTTTAATGCTAAAAACAAAATTTTCATTTGGTATTAAAAAAAAAACAAAAAACAAAAAAAAAAAACAAAAACAAAATTTTCATTAATATCAAATTTAGACAATATCTCAAAATTTAAATTATAATACTTTCGTTCAAAACAGTACTCGACATGATACGAGACTAACCCATTATCACTTTAGAAAACATGTCGCGTTTGCATTGGATCTAATGTACAACACCCTCAAAACCTAATGTACATCCACATGACTAAAGTTTGAATGATTATTGATGTGAAGTCAATGAACCAATCACTGACCAAACAGAAAGTCAAAAAAGCTTAAGGTTTTTTTTTTTTTTTCCCCCACAGAACTTACCGTGAAACCACCAACCCTTAAAATAAAAACAAAAGTTACCAAACTAAGTAAAAGACTTAAAAAATGTTTCTCAAAAAAAATAATAATAATAAAAGACTTAAAAAGTTGTAAGAGAGAAAAAAAAAAAAAGGTTTGCCTTTTTGCCTTTTTCTTCCTCTAAAACGTAGTAATAATAATAATAATAATTAAAAAAATAATTACTACTGAAGTGAAATTACCTTCCTGCCTTCACGTAAATAATCGTTCGCCGATTACTATTCTCGGGCGCATGTTTAATCGCCTCGGCTATTGTCTTGTACGTACCGTTCCCATTCTTGGACACAACAATATCGGCCTGTATCGCCTCTACCGGTAAACTCAACAACCCTCTCTCTTTCCGGCTCAGCCATCTCGGAAAACTATCGGCATTCTCACCCGAAATATCGGATTCGAAATCCAACAATCTTCGCCTGTTCTGTATCGGAACCCCGCCGAACTCGTCGCTCTCGCTCGCGGAAAATATCGCGAGACAGTTGCTGACCAGCTCCGATAAGTCCCTCAGCCTGTCCGAAATCTGGTTCTTGACCGACCCGGTAAGGTCCGAGAACCCGTCCGTACACGTGTCCTGGTTCGTCAGCGCCGCGCTGAGCCACGTCAGCACGTCTTGCGTGGAGGCCGGGGCGGAGGAGGAAGGAGAAGGGGAGGGAGAGACCGAGAAGAGGGCGCGTGAGAGCGCGTCGATGGAGTCGTCGAGGAGCTCGATGCAGTCGTCGTAGGCGGCGCGTACGCGCGTGTCCATTTGGAGGTAGCTGATCTCGGAGGCGACGTAGAGCGCCTTGCTGAAGTGCTGCAGCGTCATGTTGAACGAAATGTGGACCAGGTCCTTCTCCGACGCGGTGAGCGAACCCGGAAACTCCATCAGCGAGTTCACGCACAGAGCCGGGTACAGGGTCTTGCTGCAGGCCTGCGAAATCGCCTGGGTCGGTTTGTGAACCGGGGACCCGAACGAACCCGACCCGTTTCTGAGGATGAGCAGCGTGGCGGACACGGCGGAGGCGATGATTAAAGTGACTGCTAATAAGGAGAGGAGGATAATCTTCTTCTTTCTTCCTCCGCCGCGGAGGTCGACGGTTGCCGCCGCTTCTTGCGATTGGTTTAGGTAATGCCGCGACGAGCCTCCCGGGTCCGACCCGACTCCGAGCCTTTCGAAACCCATGGTTTTTTTTTTGTTTTGTTTTGTTTTGTTTTGGCGGTGGTTTATTGTGAAGTATATGAGTGTGACTTTTTTTTTTTTTTTGGCTGAAGAAATATGAGTGTGAGTGTGAGTGTGAGTTATGAGTGTGTTGATGAGTTTATATATATTATGATGAGAGGAAGGAGATTGGAAAAAGAGGAGTGGAATTGGTTGTTGTGAAGTCCATGTCGAATAGTACATGAGCTGTCAGCTACTTCTAGAGGTGCCCACTGAGAGAACATGCAGATGTGTATAGTAATAGCATGGAAAGTTCTAACTAGAAACAGTAGAAAAATAAAATGATTGTGTTTGTACATAGAAACAATCTCCGTCGAGATTAGAACCGGTAGTTGTTGTTGCATAAATATGTACTCCTCTCACTTATATAATTATAGGTTTTATTAATTAAATTTTAAATTTATGATATTTTTGGAGTATTTAATAATTTTTCAATTAGAATATGAGAAGGCAACTTAACTTTCTTGGTTAAATCATAGCCTATAATATTTCCTTGCCTCTTGATATAAGAAAAGGAATAGCTCATAAGCGATCTAACAATAGATATGATCATATTCTAATGAGAAGTTCTAAAACCTAAAGTCATGTTACTTTAATTTTAGAACAATATAGATTACAGATTCTCATGTTCCATTTTTATATTATATGCTCCAATTATAAATTCGAAAGGGGAATGAATGTTTGGTGAGAATAAGTGAGGATTTGTTCTTGGAAAAGTGAGTGTGCGTGTGTGATTCTCTTAACTATTAAGCTAAGTGACATTTTTTTAGTCTTGTTGGATTTTGTATGCACTTTTTATTTACTTATGAAGTATGTGCTTTTTTCTGTTGTCAGTGGACTGTATTACATATAAAGTATTCTGTAATTGGAGATTACACGAAGTTAATTTTTTTTTTTTTTTTTTTTTAGCTGAAGAAATATGAGTGTGAGTGTGAGTGTGAGTTATGAGTGTGTTGATGAGTTTATATATATTATGATGAGAGGAAGGAGATTGGAAAAAGAGGAGTGGAATTGGTTGTTGTGAAGTCCATGTCGAATAGTACATGAGCTGTCAGCTACTTCTAGGGGTGCCCACTGAGAGAACATGCAGATGTGTATAGTAATTGCATGGAAAGTTCTAACTAGAAACAGTAGAAAAATAAAATGATTTTGTTTGTACATGGAAACAATCTCCGTCGAGATTAGAACCGGTAGTTGTTGTTGCATAAATATGTACTGCTCTCACTTATATAATTATAGGTTTTATTAATTAAATTTTAAATTTATGATATTTTTGGAGTATTTAATAATTTTTCGATTAGAATATGAGAAGGTAACTTAATTTTCTTGGTTAAATCATAGCCTATAATATTTCCTTGCCTCTTGATATAAGAAAAGGAATGGTTCATAAGCGATCTAGCGGTAGATATGATCATATTCTAATGAGAAGTTCTAAAACCTAAAGTCATGTTACTTTAATTTTAGAACAATATAGATTACAGATTCTCATGTTCCATTTTTATATTATATGCTCCAATTATAAATTCGAAAGGGGAATGAATGTTTGGTGAGAATAAGTGAGGATTTGTTCTTGGAAAAGTGAGTGTGCGTGTGTGATTCTCTTAACTATTAAGCTAAGTGACATTTTTTTAGTCTTGTTGGATTTTGTATGCACTTTTTATTTACTTATGAAGTATGTGCTTTTTTCTGTTGTCAGTGGACTGTATTACATATAAAGTATTCTGTAATTGGAGATTACACGAAGTTAGCTGGGGACTGTATCATTGTACCTTTCCGGACGTGGATGTTGACTTAAAGAGAAAAGAAGTAGGCATTGCTTTATCAGAGTTGTGCTATTACGAAGGCACCCTCATCTTAGTTATTGTGGCCTCTCTTTGTTGTTGAGAAAATTGCATCATTAGATGCATGAGGACTACTGTATTAATGATTTAATGTATTATACTTCACAACCGAACGGACAAAGAGAGTTGTGGGGCCCGTGGGCCTGATAACCTCGGCCAATCGGATAGCAGGGTCAAGGCCCATGCCGAGGAACACTGATTTTTCAAGGCTAAATTGAGGAAAGCCTCTTTTCCCAATCCACGCCGAGAACCTCCTCATCCTCGGCCTGACAAGGGTGATTTTCGGGAAAGACCAGACCCAAAGTAAGCTGTCACCCTCGCATTTAATGCATTCACCTAACCCCCCTAGCCGCATTAATGGGGATATAACCCCTTAGCAGGACAATGTTGATCAGAGTGAACCACTCGAGTACTGATAAGGCCTCTGATGGGACGGATGGCCAGAAGAAAGGCAAATGAATGATCAACAGATGGAATAAGGAGATAGGAAGATGAAGACTATATAAGGAAAGCAAGTAAAGTAAAAAAGAGGAGGGGGAAAAAGAGAAGTAAAAGGCCTCCTTGGCCCATGGCCGAGAAGCATCCTTTCAGTTGTAAAGAAACTCTAAGTATCTTTTTATAAATGAGAGTTGATGCTTGATGAACGACGGCCAGCGCCTAAACCTTTAACCCACTCTCTATAAATTTATTGTTTGGGCTTGTTGGGCTAAAAACCCATTCATACTCAGAGTCAATCCAAACTGAGTCCCTACAATTGGCGCCGTCTGTGGGGAGGATTAGGGTGCTGGCCAGCACACTAGGCGAGTGTTCTAAGTATTCGTTTTACAGTAGGTTGAAAAAAAAAATATAGAAGATTTGACAGCGAAAAGAGAAATCTTGATATTGTTATTTCATAAATAGAAAGAGTACAAATTACAATCAGAGGCTCAGGCAGGCATGTTTTACAAACAAATTTACAAGCTAATCCTACCAGCTATTTCTACAATCAGAGGCCCAGGTGGAGCTGCCCTAAGAAAAAACTAGCCAGTGGGAAGTGTCAAGCCGTCCCTTTATTGGTATAAAGAGAATGGGAGAGCTTGACAAAAGGCAGAGAAGGGGGAGGGCCATCATGTTTCCAAGCCACCGATAACTCCCTTCTCGGCCAGGCGGAGCTGGAACAAAGAGAGGAGCAGATGCAGGGGCTCCGGGATACCTTCCCCCATGATGTTCCCTTGATTCTCTCCAATCCTTACGAGTGTTGGCCGTTAGAGACGGCAACACTCGAGCACCGCCCATGAGGTGAATTCGCACGTCTTCTTCGTCGGGGGTGCACTCCGAGGAAAGACGTTAGGTACTCTAACAACATCCCTCCGGGCCACCTTGTAAGGCGCCATCGGGGTTACGCCTAGATTCTGCCGCACCGAAAGCCAAGTGGGGGCTGCGGCCATACCGGCTTTTGCCAATTCCAGTCACAATTCCGGCGGGGTTGTTAAAAGGGCTTGGGAAGTTGGAAGAATGTGTTCTGTTTTTCTGTTTGTGTTGAAAGGTCCATGGGTTGTGAAGAAACCATTTCGCCACCTTTTATAGGGGGTGGGGGTTGGTGAGAATTAATTCATGCAGAGTTCGAAAAGAGAATTATCAGCTGGGCTAATAATGAAGCTATCAATTTCCAAGGAGGCCATAGACCGTTGGATTCGTGTTAATTTACGAGGACATTAATGAAGGCGCGTTTCGCGCACCGAAGCGTCAAGCGCGGAACACGAACGGACAATGGGCGCTTCATAAATGAAAAAGATGGGGCCTTGAGCTGGAGGTGAGATCAACGCCACGTGTAAAGATCATAATCTGACCCAAGGAG
>NW_027069554.1:1258592-1339162 GCF_002906115.3 Quercus suber | reverse complement strand
ACTATTGGGATCACAACTTCACCCTCTCTCCTCTTAAGGTACCACTCCCCTTCTTCACAGTACTTCAAACTCACATTATTGGGTATTCCATAGTCGACAATGAATTTGTTCATCATCTCGTCGGACTCAACCAACTTCTTAAACTTACCCATTCCCTAAAGATGACTAAAAGTTCTAAAAGAAGAAAAGGAGGAGTAAAATCAAGGAAATTTGGGGTCGCTAGAAAAAGAAGACTTACAGAAGTATGGCGATACTCTTCAGGAAGAGTGCAAGTTGAACTAGACTTAAGTCATACGCATCAATGGTTGTAAGCACGAAAATGATGAAACCAGGCGGTTCAAACAGGTACTTATACTCCCCCTTAGGTTCCCCAAATGTAACCGCTTGTTCATAAAAGTAAGAGATCATACCGTTGAAAGTGGGAAACGTGGTGCCGTCAAAATTTAATGTGGGCACCCACTAAGTCTTGAAACGCTAAAAACACGCATCGGGCAGTCAAAAAGCTGCCAGCATTAACACGAACCGAAGTGGGGCGACTTGTCTAGAGGGCCCACAGGTATCAAAACCCTCCTCCCCGTCCGAGGGAACGTGCAGCAGGGTTTTGAGGGGCTATTGTGGGGCCCGTGGGCCTGATAACCTCGGCCCATCGGGTAGCAGGCCCAAGGCCCATGCCGAGGAACACTGACTATTCAAGACTAAATTGGGGAAAGCCTCTTTTCCCAATCCACGCCGAGAACCTCCTCATCCTCGGCCTGACAAAGGTAATTTTCGGGAAAGACCAGGCCCAAAGTAAGCTGTCACCCTCGCATTTAATGCATTCACCTAACCCCCCTGGCCGCATTAATGGGGATATAACCCCTTAGCAGGGCAATGTTGATCAGAGTGAACCACTCGAGTACTGATAAGGCCTCTGATGGGACGGATGGCCAGAAGAGAGGCAAATGAATGATCAACAGATGGAATAAGGAGATAAGAAGATGAAGACTATATAAGGAAAGCAAGTAAAGTAAAAAAGGGGAGGGGGAAAAAGAGAAGTAAAAGGCCTCCTCGGCCCATGGCCGAGGAGCATCCTCCCAGTTGTAAAGAAACTCTAAGTATCTTTTTATAAATGAGAGTTGATGCTTGATGAACGACGGCCAGCGCCTAAACCTTTAACCCACTCTCTATAAATTTATTGTTTGGGCTTGTTAGGCTGAAAACTCATTCATACTCAGGGTCAATCCAAACTGAGTCCCTACAAGAGTTATTGTTTCTCCATTTTCCATTTTTCATATATGGACCCCTCTATTTCTATTTCTATTCTCAGTCAACCACAAATTATTACTTAAATGAGTTATATCAACTAGTATTTCAATTGTGGGTTCTAATTAACTCAATTAATATTGATAAAGTGCTTTATTTTCTAATTGGGGATATATGGTTTGATTCTCATTTATACCCAAAATTAATTGGTGTCTTGGTCTAATGATAAAGAACAATTGTTAAGAGTAGACTACCAAACACCATAGGTTGAAACTAAAATAAATAAATAAAAATTTGTAAAATAAAGTTGTATTGGTAGACTTATTCTTGTATTTATGGTGCGTTTGAATGTTAGGATTTGGATATGTGGATTTGAATTTGAATGGTTAAAATATTTTGAAAATACTAAATATTTTTAACACACACACAAGGAGAGGGGAGACGGTTTTTAAAGAAATTTACAGTGGTATATATCTAAAATGGCCTGAATTTGAATAATTAAAATCAAAATAACTTATTCGGATGCTTTAAGATAGATCAAGGATTTGGATTTGAAAAATCCACCAAGAATTTTAAACTTCTAAATTTTTTGGATTTGAAATTATCTATAAAACCAATAGATTTAAAATTATGGAATTCAAATATATTGATATAGAACCAAATCAAAATCCAAATTTTCAAATGCAACCATATAGAATTTTTTATCTAATTTTCCATAATTCATGGAATTACAATTACAGAATCTGGGTGCTGCAATTCCTATAAATCAGGACATGACAATCACAAATGGAGTTTTATTTTTATTTTTGATGTCAAAATGGTTTTATTAGTATAAGAAATTTATAAGTGTACAATTAATTACAAAATTTTACTAAAGGGAAGTATGATTTGTGTCACTAATAAGTAATAACCACCCCTACCGGTCGTGCCATCCTCTTCTCTTGCTTGCATAAATCTGTAGCAGTATTCAGAAACTCAAACGCAAACTATTACACAGCACATCAATAACAGTATGAGTTAAGGATGTGGATTTCATTTTCCTACTGTGGGGGATAAAAGGATCAGGCCCAAATTAACGGGCCGAACACCCACGAGAGAACTGTTTCACATCCGAAGAGAAGGATGAGTAGAATGCAAGGTCCAGATTGGAGCGGAATACTCTGGGCAGAGGATCATTGCTTTCCGAGGAGGATATCTCCAGTCCGAGGAGGACATCTCCTGTCCGAGAAGGAAGTTTTACCCTGGTATGATAGCGGAGACTAATTGAGCCGGAGAAAGGCCTGGTTGATCGTCCGAGGAGCCCACCTGATCAAGATAAGCTCAAAGCACACTCAAAAACGATAAGGATGAAGAAATATCTGAGGGAAAGATGGAGAAGACACCTGAACAGTGTTTCATGACCTTCCGCCACTCACACAGAGATGAAAAGCAGCTGCCTGACGTGACAGGTACTTGAGCACGTCCACGGATGGGGAGCACGTGGACGGTAGGGATGAGAGTGAGAGTGGCTATATAATAGAGGGTGAGGGTATGAAACGGGGCATGGAATGTGGGCAAAGCTGATGAAGAAATAAGAAAAGAAGTGATAATCTTTTGCGGAAAAACTCCCTTGTCCACTCTAGTTCTTCAACCCACCTCTACAAATTAATTGTCTTTGGGTTTACGTAGAGAAACGAGACCCTACACCTACCTTTTTTTTTTATTATTTATTATTCATTATCTATTTATAACAAAGTACAATATGTATATCACATTATTTCTCAAATTCTAAAGAATATTTACAATTTGTGATGCTTGAATTTAGTTTAATATTTTAGATTAGCCCAAAGTTAAGATGAACGAACGAGTTTTGATTGGGTTTTTAAAATTTTCATATAATATGTTTGGGTGAATTTAATTTTAAAATCTTATAGAGTTTAGGACGGATTAGAGTATAATATAATTGCTGAGGTTGAATTTGTAAAGCAATTTTTTGTCAAGGTCACTCTCAGTTTCATTTTCTTTTTTCTTTTTTATGGTTCTATTGCTAGGTCTCAAAAATCAAAATTTTGTTACTTATGTTTGAGTACAAACCAATTCCCAGTCCGCTCCAAGTAATTAAAAACCGCTCGAGATGGGAAACTCACTTCACTCAAAGAAGAAAGAAATTAAAAATGAGAACAAAGAAATTTAAAGATACTTTAATAATAATAACAATAATAGATTATAATGCTTAAAGTAACAAAGAGCCTTGTTCATACGAGAGAAAATCAACATACTTACAAGCATAAAGTGATAATTTCAAATTTCGGAAACAAGAGAGAGTCAATGTCTTTGGTTTGTATATATGATTGTGCATGTTTTGTATGAAAATGTGTATCTCTATTTATACATGAAATTTTGACAATTAATCTTATTCCCTTGCCATGTGTCACATTGTAATTGCTCTTCTTCCCATAAATTATGTCTAAGAATCCTCCAATAATCGTCTTGAAGTAATTATTGTTGGTCACATTCTTGTCACATGTTCCTTTTATTGGAATGACTTCTTGCGAGACACAATTTTTATTACTCACGTATTTCTTATATGTTTTCATTTAAACACAATCACACGAGCTGTTCTCTATGGCTTAAAGTTATTATCATGATTTAGTTCCTAGTGATGTGAAGCCACTTGTCTCTCTTTAAGAGCTTTATACTTATACTATCTATATGATTAAAAATATTTTCACCACCTAAAAATTTGACTAACACACTAGATTGTCAACCCCCTTGGTCTAGTCATGACTAAGGGTATTGTCAGGGACTAAGGGATCAATAGACCTCCTATTCTTTTGACAACCCCTCCAATAATTGTCTTGAAGTAATTACTATTGGTCACATTCTTGTCACATGTTCCTTTTATTGGAATGGCCTCTTGTGAGGCACAATTTTCATTACTCACGTATTTCTCATATGTTTTCATCTAAACACAATCAAATGAGCTGTTCTCTATGGCTTAAATTAATTATCATGATTTAGTTTCCAGTGATGTGAAGCCACTTGTCTCTCTTTAAGAGATTTATACTTATACTACCTATATGATAAGAAATATTTTCACCACCTAAAAATTTGACTAACACACTAGATTGTTAGCCTCCTTGGTCTAGTCATGACCAAGGGTATTGTCTGGGACTAAGGGATTGATAGACCTCCTATTCCTTTGACGACCCCTCCAATAATTGTCTTGAAGTAATTATTGTTGGTCACATTCTTGTCACATGTTTCTTTTATTGGAATGGCCTCTTGTGAGGCACAATTTTCATTACTCAGGTATTTCTCATATGTTTTCATCTAAACATAATCACACGAGCTGTTCTCTATGGCTTAAAGTAATTATCATGATTTAGTTTCCAGTGATGTGAAGCCACTTGTCTCTCTTTAAGAGATTTATACTTATACTACTTGTATGATAAGGGATATTTTCACCACCTAAAAATTTGTCTAACACACTAGATTGTTAGCCTCCTTGGTCTAGTCATGACCAAGAGTATTGTCGGGGACTAAGGGATTGATAGACCTCCTATGCTTCTGACGACCCCTACAGCATTAGTTAGACACTTACTCGTCCAGTGCACCATGGTGACCAATGAATCCACCCTAGTGAACAATTCTCCATACTTAGCCTTCCACACCATTTACGTATCCTCCACTCAAGCATCTCTATATTGAAAGAACTTGCACGCTACACCCAAAGATCCTTTTACATATTCATATCTTCCAAATATGAGAAGTTAAGCCCAAGAATTTTGAAACATTAACTCTTACTCTCGCTATAAGGAAAGAGCCAACATTCACGGGAATTTTGTCAGCTCTATATTACTAAATAAGCACAAATCCATCTTTTCTCCTAGGTACATAGAATTTTCTAACTCTCATACTTTTAGAGTTATTAGAAATCATCTAATCACTGACTTAACCTTTGGAAGGTCTTTGGCCAACACCCCACTAATGCTTTCTGTAGGTTCTTCACCTTTCATCCTTCAAGTATCCCTAGTCACTACGTATCTGAACAATCGACTCACTAACAATTTTGTATATCATCACTATATAAACTAAATGCCTTAAAAAATACCTATATAAATTAAATTTTTGGCCTAACAACTTAGGGCTAAAATTGAAATGATTTCATAAATAAAGACGCAAGTTTGTCAAACTGACAAAATTCATTGTCATATTTGTCCAAATTTTATATTAAAGGTAAAATTCTCAATTGAATAACTTCTATGTGTATAAGGAATCAAACTCCGTGTTACTTTAAGAAGTTTCGTAGTATCTAAGTGTTTGTTTAGAAACAACTTATTTAGTATTTTACTGAAAGTGTATTAAAATATATTTGTACTTTGAAAAATTTTTAAAAATTATGAAAAAACAAGAAAAATTAAGGATTTAAAAAGATGTACCTAAAAACTGAAAGCTAAAAGCTGAAACTAATGTTAAACAAGCTCTAAATAATACAAAAACCATTGCTATTTGAAAATATATCTCTGTTTGTCCTATACAAGATCTTATTTTTGTACTCAAATTCCACATGAGTCAAAATAAAATGATTTGCCCAAAGTACATTAAGGGGTTGTTTGGTTTGTGTTTTCAAATAACAATTTTTAGTTTTTAAACAATATTACACATATTTTTACATATTTTTTCACCTACACATATTCTTACATATATTTTTAAACAATAATTTTCAGTTTTTAAACACATATACTAAATGAGATATTTTTGTTTTGTGTTTACTGAACAATCCCTAGCCTTTTTTTAATTTCTTTTCTGGGAAGCCAAAGGCCGCACTTTGATAATTGCACATTTGTACGTACTCGTAGTGCAAACTGCAAAGCAGTGTACATAGTGTAGTGACTTCTGTTTGTTTCTTATATTAATTGCCGCCCGTACATATCGTACTATTTAACACGAATATTGAAAGCTGACAAATGCAATTCCTTTTCGTACGAAATTAAGCCATGGTAGTCAGGTAGAAAATGAAATTAACAATAAATAAATAATGTTAGAAATATAAATTATTTTATAATTTTTTTTACAAATACTGATGTAGTAAGTAATTTTTAGTAAATAAAAAAGTGATATTAATGGTGGATCTAAATAAAAATCAATAAAACGTTGACTACATTAACATTTTATAAAAATGTTGTATAATAATTTATGACTGTAGCATTACTTAAAAAAAAAAAAAAAAAAAAATTGACAAGAAAGAGACAGCTAATAAGTGCAGCAATATCAATGCATTCATAAAATTCCTAAGCATGCAAAATAGATCCAACCTTTGATTCAATCAAATTTCAATTGAAAATAGTAATTACACGATGAAGATTCACATGGAAGTGGTAATTTATAGTGTGTTTAGATACTACTTATTTGCTAAAAAGTGAAAACACTATAGCAAAATAATTTTTAAAAGTATGAATAGTGCTGTGGGATCAAAAAATATCTAGAAATATGTGTTTTGTTAACTTTTGTGGATCCGTGAACAGTACTTATGAGACCACTAAAAAAATGCAGATGCACGGATTGGGCAAAACGCCCAATCCAAACGCACGCTATAATGACATTGTAAAAATGAGTGAATCGCTTGGAAAATGGAGAAACTAATAAGATGATTGTGATGAAACCAAGTGTTAATAAAAGTTCTTGGATTAATTGTGACTAGCTGTTTGTCAAGTTTCATATATGTATAAGAATATAGGATTCATTTTATTTTTTGTTAGTGCATGTGTTCCTTGTAAAACTATAAAATGCTGAATCGAAATTGTTTCAACTTTTGTTTATAACCCTAAACCCTTTTTCGATTCTGAATATAAATGGATTAGTTTTATCTTAAGCCTGAGCTTAGCTGGGACTTCCAAGTTCAAGAACCTTTTAATTTCTTCCTGGCATATACTAGCTCCAATTAATAACACTTCAATCCCCAACTTCCCCACTATCTAACTAAAAAAACACTACATGTGAGGCGATTGAGAATTTTTCTAAGATGGCAACAACCCAATTTACTACTGGATATATGGTAATATAGATGTGATATTGTTGGTAATTCTTCAACTGTCAGACAGTCAGTGATTGGAATAGGTGGTGTAGTTTGCTTAACTTAATTTGGGTAGAGATCAATTATGGCATATGAGTTATTCTTTCCCATGGCATAGAGACTTAAAAAGAAAAGAAAAAAAAAATCCAAACAGTTAGCTATCCCAGAAGCATTAATTCGCATACCCACCCTACTTGCCTACCTAGAGACATTTTTGCATTTCTTGTGATGAAGTTTGAAGATGGTGGTCCAATGTATTGCCAATGTGTTAGGGAAAGTCATTAGTGATATACTGGACCACTGAGTGAGATGAACCGAGTGGTACTTCTTTATGTATTAAGTGCAAGAAAGTGGTGCTTCAATTTAAGCCCCAAGAGGGAGTGGTGGGAAAAAAAAAAATTATATGCAACCGTCTCATAAAACCCATGTCATACTGACATGTGGGTCTTAAAAGATGATGACAACTATCATATTGTACTCATTAGTTATACATTGCCAACAGAAGAAAGTAGGGCATTATTGAATTCACCCTCTTTTGAAGGGAGCTATTATGTCAAGGTGCTGTAAGAAGTTACATTGGTAGAGTATAAATTTCAATAAATTTTCTTTGAAAAAAAAAGTAGTACAAATTGTATTTTATGTTTATAATTTAAAAAAAAAATCATTTTTATTTGACCATTTGAGTATTGAAGTTGAATTTTTTACAAGATTCAATTATTATTTAATCAATAACCATATGTTTTTTTAATATTAGCTTCCATCACCCACTATGCGTGAGCATTAGGTTGACATTTTTTTTTTCTTCACCTAATAAATAGGTAATATACAAGGAATACATGACATATCATAATTGGTAGAACATAGTGAAATACAAAATGTGAAATAAGAGAAAAGAAGTTAAGAGGTGAGATTCAAACCACAGGCACAAAAAAAATGTCATCATGGTTGCCTTATTACTAAGGATGACATGCATTTGATTCTTTAAAACTCATTATTTAAACCTCTTTGCCTTTCTGCTCTCCTTTTATTCTACTTCTTTTGTTGTTCTTTTTTGGGGGAGGTCGCTCCCTTTTGTTCCCGAAAGTGATTTCCTTTAGCAACTTGTCTTTTGATTAAAGGAAATCTATGGAAAGTTTCACAATAAAAGTGAACTTAATTACAAAGAAAGGGATGTCCATGAAAAGGTTGTTACCTACCTTAATGTGGGAGGTAAAGTGGAAAACCCTTTTATGCTGGTCTACAACATAATAACAGAAAAAGCAAATTCGAATTCTTTAGGATCCTATGAAAACTTCCGTGTTAAATAGGAACATAAGGTAACATTAGTAAATTGAGTAAAAAAATGTAAAAAAGTTCTTGCAAAGTGGCCTGAAAACTGAAAAGGTAAACATAATGACCGGTGAAATTGGACTTTATCTTTTTTATAAAAATAAGTTTGGAATAATTTTTTATTTGATTTTAATTGATATATAATAAAAATAATATATAAATAAGTGATAACCATGTGAAAGTTCATAAGGAAAAAAAAAAATGTAAAAGTAACGTTGCTTTAATCACAATTTACAATTTTAAGAACCACTGAAAGGTGTGATCTAGTGGTCTTGGGTGATGTACAAGATGCACTAAGTGTGAGGTCCAAGATTCAATCCAAACATAGACTCACTTTAGTTACCTCTCTCAGCAGCTTAAGGTTCACTAGTGTCCCTCGCGAGGCTAAAAAGTTATGGCTTACTGTGATCTCCTTGCATCCCAGCAAGGCCCCAAACCCAACGGGTAAGATGCTATTATGGTCACGCCCAAATAAGATTGCCATGTTGGTCGCCCCCTACCCATTTTTTTGTTCATTAAAAAAAAAAAAAAAATACAATTTTAAGAAACTGTAAATAATATTAGCTCCCTGAGATTACTCGTTTTGCAATCTTGAATGTTAATATGCCCCCACTTAGATTGTGCCATTACTTTTTCTTAATAAAAGTTTCTCTTTCTTAATCATAATTTACAATTTTAAGAAACTGTGAAAAATATTAGCTCCCTGAGATTACTCGTTTTGAAATATCGGATGTAAATATGCCCCCACTTACATCGTGCCATCACTTTTTCTTAATAAAAGTTTCTGTCTTTTTCCTTAAAGAAGGTTTTTTTTTTTTTTTTTTGGGCTGTGCTATCTCAGTATTCTGGCCTACCAAATGCTAGACTGGGGTTTCAACTTGCAACTTTGCAAGTGAAAATACAGGGACCCAATAACATGGACCAAGAAAAAATGCCGGAGATTAATAATCCTGTTGTAGCAAGTTGATAAGGCTGCTAATTAGTATTAAAAGACCCAATAACGTGGGCTAAGAAAAACTATGTACTAGAGATTAATAATCCTATTGTACCTACGGCTACCAAGTTGAAATTAAAAAAGAAAAAAGAAAAAAGAAAAAAAGAAATGTAAAAGAATAACTATTATAAGACTCAAACAAGGATAAGGTTGCAAATTAGTATTAAAAGACTAATGGGTGGTGCTGATTGACATGGACGATGGTTGATGTTTATGGATGCACTGTATAATCATTGAGGAAAGCTTTTCCTCCTGTCTCCTGTTTTCAGTTTAAACTTTCAACAAGTGAATAGTATTATCTTACAAACTAAAATGCTTGGATTAAGAGACTCTAATTTTTAAATGGAAAATTTTAAAGTTTTAATAAATTTTTTTTTTTCCCTTGTGTTTTCACTTATAAGTTGAAATCCTAGTCTAAAACTAACAAATTAATGTAATAATGAATATGATTGGTAAATTTCAATGACTTAATATATAAATATTTTTATTATTTTTTTGTGATTGATGACACATCAATTTGTAAATTGTTTGTAATAAAATTTGCAATATTTCTCATATCACATTTTTACATTCTGTAATTAGCTTTGGCTCGTGAGTCGTAATTACTTGGGAGTTTGGTTTTGACATTTCTCGTTGTTTAAGTAGAACCCAGATTTTACTAAATAGGATCTCCCTTTATGTCAAATGTAAGCAATTTTAAGTGATGGTTTAAAGTAGAATCTCACTTTGTGGATTTGGAAAGGGGTTCAAAAGCGCATCACTTTAGAGGACTGTACGTGGAAATGCAAGTAACAATGAAAAATACAACAATGAAAGCTACTAAATAATTGAATATATTGAGATCTAAATCTAAATTAATTATCTCTCGTGCCATTGATTAGAAATGAAGTGGCTCAAAATAAAGTAATTCAAACTAAACTGCGCCTAAGTAAGCTAATTCGAAGTAAATTGATTAGTTCAAAGCCTAGGTTATTATGCTAACACGAAATTGATTTGAAGCAAACATAATTAAGATCAAACACAACTAACAACGTTATCACAAAATTACAAGGAGAGCACTAACATGCATAAATGATATTCGCTAAGCTCTAAGAATTAGAAGATCTTTCGAGGAACTAATTACAAATGATCTCAAAAAGTTCCTTGATATGTGTTTGCAGTGCCATATCTTGCAAAATGGCCGGCTGCAAATTATATTTGAAACTTCAACAGTTATCGTCGATTATACTTTTCATGGCGTTTCTTTCTTCTTGGGTTTGAACGACACTTGTTAAATTATTAACTAGTGCCAATATCTTCCTATGAACTGCTTCTAAGTGACTGTTCCAAGACTGATCAAGTACCAGAAGCCTATAACTAAGCTCCCCAGAGGTTAATTAATGGTGATGACTCCTAGCTATATGGTTCTTTGAGGCAATCCTTAATAGGATAATTTTACTCAAACCCTTATTTAGATAAAATGGGGCAACTGAGAATGCACCGACAGTCGACAGATCTGCAGTGTTGAACAATATTGGATACAATGCAAATATGTCATGATCTTGCATGTCAATCAGTCTATTGTACCACACTGTGTACTTGAGCCCATATATTAATTCTCAGCTTTGCGTACGTTTAGACTTTACAGATGTGGATCTCATCCACACCCACATAACTGTTTAACTGATAACTTCTGTTCATCTTTCTAGAAACTGTTACTTCTATTTCTAAAAGATTTTATTTATTTATATATTTACTTCTTTAATGCCAACCAAACAAACCCATCACAAGTTACACAAATTGAAGATGAAATCAATGATTATTAAGAGTAAATGAATGGGTTGGATAAATCAATTATATTAATGTGATATTCAAATTCAAAATATAAAATGTACAATAAATTATTAATTGATATAGTTTTAAATTATGTATATCTAGACATTTGGCTTTTGTTGTTGTGGATTTAGGTCTTAGTGACCAAACCAAATTTAATATCTTCTATCTTTTCAACCCAACTCGCCCACTCCACCACTGCCCCTTCCTTCTGCCACAGCAAGGTGAAGAGAGGATGGGGCAAAGTAGGGCAGAGCAAAATCTTAATTTGTCCCTACTATTTGGACAAGACATAAATGAATTCTGGCCATCTCATCTTATCCGAGTATATTTACTAAAATGTCATTATAATAGGAAAATGATTATTGAAGAATTATTCAATTTATATATGATTACTTTGTCCAAATAGAATGTTGGGATTCATTGGAATTTGTATCATTATTTTGTTAATCAATTTCAGTGTGAATTTTATGATTTTTATTAGTGTTAAAGATTTGTTAAATTTTGCATTTTTCTGAAAATTTGTTTCTCGGTATAATATATTTGGTTTGTATTGTTGAATTTTATTTTTTATTTTGTTAATTTATCTAAAATCAAGTTGTAATTAATTTACCCAATATATATATTTTTTAATAATTCAATGGTTAGGGGAGAGACGATTTGAACTATAGACATATCTCTGTTGAAAACACAAGGAAGCATCAATGAGTTATAAGACTCTTTGAAATAATTTACCCAACATTTAAATAGGACAAAATTAGTAGTTACTTTGAATTAAGATCATCTACAGCCAATATTGCACTGCATCATGGTGATGAATTTATGAATTATTTTTCTTGTTGTACCAATATATACGATCCATCATCTAATTTATTCTACATTAATTAATTAGCAAGAAATTATCTTAGAAGTGATGAATAATACTTTATTTAATTAGCTGACTTTATAATTTATTCAACTGGTATAAATTCTCTGCTTTTAGAAGTGAAGGTATAGTTTTCTTTTATATTTTCCTCTTAAGAGAGGAATGCTTTAACCAAATTGGAATGAATGGAGAGGGGCCACATGTTACGACAAATAAATGCCAGGCTAAACAAATAAATTAATAAGCACGTGCCACTTTCATGGTGGTAGGGAACATAGGGCTAAGATCCCAGACAAATCACCTGTTTTTTTTCTATGATTTATAAATTACAACAAACCTGGACGACATACACATTAATCATTTTCTTCCAAGGATGATTTGATTTTAAGTAATAGAAAGTAAGGGAGTCAATACCGTACCGGAGGCTGTACCGGTTTGCCCAGCGGTACGGTATATTTCGGATACCGGTCAATACCGGTGTACCGTTTCGGGTTTACCGCTATTTTTTATATTTTTTAATAAATATATATATGTATGTGTGTGTATATATATTATAATAAATATAAAAGTTTACCATAAAATATTTCCTCAATTCAAAACTAATTATTCATAATTTTAGACTTTAGTATCAATTAAAAGAAAAAAAAAACACACACACACACACAATATAAAAAATAGAAAGTTTAAAAGTTACCATTGCATACTAAGAAAACAAATAATACTAATAAGTTAATGCAAATAAGTTATCATTCTACCCTAACAAAAATTCAAAAATTACAAAACTTAAAAAAAAAAAAAAAACTTTTTTCTGTACCGGCCGGTACGCCCGGTACCGGCCGGTATTGCCCGAAATTGGCCGGTATGGCCGGTACATGGCCGGTACGGCCGGTATTTAAACCGGTACGAAACATTAATATTTCGATACCGGAATGCAACCGATACGGTACGTACTGGCCGGTACGGCTGGTACCGGTACGGTATCGACTTCCTTGATAGAAACAAGTGTAGTTATTCACATGAGACTTGAACTCCGGCAATTGTCTCCCATCTCACGAGAACTTTTTACTTGTGGAGTGACTATCACGTCAATGGTATACGGTGGTTCGCTGACCATTTTCAAAATAACAGATACATATCATCCTAGAAAAGGTATTTGCTTATAATATAGATCCCTTTTTAAATTTTGTAAAACTTAAGTTTCACATCTTCAGTGAGTTCTTATATAATTCATGCTTCTCTTATAAAATTGATTTGATATAAATAATCAAATATCTAAATATGTATGTGCACATGATATGAAAAGCCGCATTTATTTTAGCTCTAAGTTATTTTTATTTAATTTTATAAGCATTCTTTCGTTGTTAGTTTCTACTACAGCAAGGTTTCATGCATACCATTGTACAATAACATTAAAGAAAAAGTCCATCTGATGTAATGTGAGTCCCATTACCATCTGTAGGATCCAATTAAGGTTTGTCTTTTATGTGAGAAAAAAAATATATATAATACATTTGATACACTGGAAAAACAAAATACTTCACCTCAATTTGCAAGATGGTTTTATGTCTTGATTTTTAAAATTTATTTTTTAACAAGTGCATCTAAATGTCTTCAAATACCTAACTACTCTACTCAATGTTTAATGCTCTTAAAATTAATTAATATTTTACTATTTTATAAAGGTGTCACTTGCAAGTATTTAAAAAGAAGTTTCATACACATATACACTTAGATTAGGTTAAAGTAGAAATTTTATCTTGTATAAAAATAAAAAATAAAAAATAAAAAGTTTGGCCGTTTAATATTACAATATCTACTCATTCAATGTTGATTATTGTGGATGTTAAAGTCTCTTCTAATAATTAATCATACCCTATCCACTGAAAAAAGAAAGGAGAAGCTACATCCTTGCAAAGGCTTTATTTATTTATTTTTCTGAGTAAAACTTTATATTAAAAAGAACAAAAAGGAGCTAAAAACAAATTCCATCTGTCTCTATCTCGCAAAGACTTTATGTTTCTATCAAAAGACTGATTGGTCATACTCTACGCATTGTCCACATCACTAGTGATGACACAGTCTCACCTGTGCTTTGTGTTTTGTCATCACCTTCTTTCTATTATGAAGCAGATAGTGTTCTACATCTGTCACATTGTCTATCCATAATCTATGTAACAAGCTTTGCGTAAATCATATATGCAAAACTCGATTTTCTTAGGTGGTTGATAATAAATGCATTCAATTGTGAATGTGAGCGCAATCGTAAAAAACGAACGCTATAGATTAAAACATACTCTATAAAAAAAATTGTAAACGTATTATATACTACCTTAATTAATCCCATATCGGTTATGCACCGAATGTACCTGTTTTAATTGATTCATCTTTTCTTTAGGCAAAAGTGGATTTACAAGAGTAAGAGAGAATGGAAGAGAGCGACCAAGAGATTATTAAAAATTATATATATCTAACACCTGAAGAAATGGAACAGGATGAGAAAAGGAGGGGAAAAACATTTTACCACCCCTATGCTGTGCCTGTTATCACATTAGACGTTTTGTTGTCCATTGCTGCATATCATTATCCTTTCCAACACAACTTCATTGTCTGGCACATGATATTGTGTGAGCCTATAGAGGCATGTAAATTTGGGCTTTGGCTGGCATGCATTTGTGCAACTTTCTTTTCTCAGGTTTCGCTATCTAAAGATTAAGACATCCCCCCCAATCCATCAACTGTTCATGGTCAATTTTTCTTTTTGAGAAACCCCAGTAGCATTTAAAGCATGCTACAATACATTCCACATAAAATTGATTGTTCAATTATTTAGATGCCTGCGAACAAAGTGTTTAGTTTGATCAAATTAATCCTATCCTTTTTTTTTTTTTTTGATAAAATAAATAATGATCTTTATGATATCCGAAGTAAGGGTTCATTTGGATTGAGGAGAGAATAGAGTAGAGTTGGTTGAAAATACTCTAATTTTAGGCCAATTTTACTCTATTCTACTCTACTCTCGCTCAATCCAAACAAACCATAAATGTTCCTTTCTAAGGGTGTTAATATAAAAATAAATAAATAAAAATTACATAGTAGTCACTTATGCCGTGCCATGTAAATAAATTGACAAAAAGATGATACTTATAAGTTGTAGTTATTTCCTACACGTAACTAACCCCCCCCCCCCCCTCCTAGATTAGTGGGGTCATTATTGGCTGATGTAGTTATTTCCTACACGTAACTAACCCCCCCCCCCCCCTCCTAGATTAGTGGGGTCATTATTGGCTGAAAATAACCACCACATATTGCCTATTAGAGAAAAATGGAAGTTTACAAGCAAACTCTCTCTAACAATAATGTAATTCTCTATCAAGAATGACAATTCTCGATTAACGAAAAGATAATTTCATATTTACAAATGAGTTCCGTCTCACATGAATTATCTAAAAATAGACTCTTTAACTTAACTTAAGAGTATTGTAACTGAATCTTCATTTTGTACTTGTGCAATCTTGTGATATGATATTTGCGACTCCTTGTAATATCAATAATGTTGTTTTTGTTATGTTCCTCTTTTCTTGATTGATTACTAGTAAAAGTAGTTTAGGCATGGTAGAATCTGTACTTTTCGTGCAGTACATAGTGCCTTACAGCCACTTAGAATGAGTTTGTGCTCTCTTTTTCCTTTTCTTTTTTTTGTGAGAAAGTTTGTGCTCTCAAACAAGTGGGAGATGATCTTTTATATATATAAATCACCGACTGTTATTCCATTGGTAGCCGGACATGCATAGTGATGGTCAATTTAAAGTAATGACGTAGTGATGGGATCCAAATCACTAGCACGGTCTATAACATAATTATATAAAGGGTTTTTTTTAAAATATCTGCTTATTTTGTTGAAACTGAATTTTTTTTGCTAAAAGTACTGTAGATAAAAGTAAATATTAACAAAAATAATATAGTGAAACTCATGAATAGTAAAAAAAAATACAGTGTGCCCATAAATAATAGCAAAAATAATTTGGCAAAATAATTTTTGCCAAACGGACACAACATGTTTTCATAATTCATATGGATATTAAGTTTGTCAGGGATTGATTAAAAAAAAAAAAAATTTCAAGGATTTTCGTTATTTTGCCAAACGGACACAACATGTTTTCATAATTCATATGGATATTAAGTTTTTCAGGGATTGATTAAAAAAAAAAAAAAAGGATTTCAAGGATTTTCGTACTTGCAGGTGAGAACATGCATGGCTATGCTCTTAGGCGGGGTCAGGGGTTCAACCGCCTTGGCTAGCCCAAAAAATAATTAATAACTAATACTACTAATTTAGAACTTTGCCCTCTTCTTCCCAATTATAATATTTTTCAAAAACAAAAGAAAATATTTTCTATTTTATCCGTATATTTTAAGGGTTGTATTTTTTGGAGAATCAATTAATTGAAGTTTCAAAACCTACAAAAAGAAAATGAAGGTTGAGAAAAAATAATAAATCTAGAGCTTTAACAAAGGAAAGATGGTTCCCATCACATTCTTTTAGCAGGGAATAGTGAAACTTTCCTGCCTTTTAAATTGGGCTAAAATTCTTGTCTTTAAAGGAAGTAAGATTTATAGGTTAATTAGATGAAAATGGAAAGTTGGTCCACAGTGAGAGATATTCATTGCTTTATGATTTGATGGTACACGGAGGATTGATACAGATCCCACACCAAGCAATATAGAGATCGACCATGCTGTGGTTATCACCAAGTTGATGACTTGAATTTGACATTCATGCATCAAGCTTTGATCTCTGTGATGACACGAGTTTAATAAGCTATTGGAAATGAATTTTGCCTTAGCTTTTTGTTTTTTTTTGTTTTCATTGATTGAGATGTTTATAGTAATTAGTATAGAATAGTGTAGTATTCATGAAAACGATAATAGACGAATGACAACTTATTACCTTAGGAAATTGTTCTTCTAAAAAAATATTTAAAGAAATTGTGAACAAAATATAAAAGATAAATTGTGTTTCTAGAATTTTTTTAAATAAAAAATTATACAAAAGCATATTCGAACCACAATCCTAATATAGCTTAATGAAAAGAAAAGGGTTGTGACATATTAAAGATTATATATAAAAAGAACATTTGGGGTACCAAAGTTCTTAAAGTGAATGTCTGGTCATATAAATTTAATCCTTTTACCCCTAACTTTTTTTGGTTCTGATTCTATAAATGGAAGATTTAACATTAGAATTGGAAAGAACCAAAGAACTAGAGAAATGTTGTTATGTTTATAACATTTTCATAATACTTTTACAGCAAATTATATGTGGTAAGTTATTATTGGTAAGGAAAAAAATAATTTAAGTGATAAATTCAAGTTAAAGCCAATAATAACTTACCAAATATGATTTATTGTGAAAATGTTATAGACGTAGTACTTCTCAAAATAAAATATTTGCTCTCTCATGATATTTTTGACATGAATTGAAAACCAAGGACTGAGGATTAGAAAAAACCTACTCAAAAGTCACAAATATATTAATCTTCAAGGTGAAACACCAATGTTAACAGCCATTATTAATCTCGAAGAATGTTATATGGAATATATTGAATGGGGAATCACTAATAAAGCGATCTTTCAAGCTTTAGCAGAAGATACATTGTAGTATTTCCCTGGTATGATTAATACAACAATATTTTCTTTCAAATTTATAATTGCAGTCATAATGTAAATCAGAAATAAAGCGAACATTCCATCAAATCTATTAATTGAATGTGATGCAAATCTGATTACAAGAGTGCTTTTTCATTCTTATACCCGTCGGCAAACCAAACTCCAAACACCTGTCTTGATCCAAAGACTATTTCAATGGATGTTGAAATAAATTAAAAGCATGGTCCAATCTACTAAAGTCCTTGCAAGTTCATTATGAATTTCAAGTTTCAACAAGCAGTCAAAAGAGTTGAGCCAACAAAACTTTGGTCTTGGGTTCGAGTGCCCCTGATCTTCATTAGCGTGCGCATTGGTACTCATTTTCCTTCGTATTGTCCTGTGTTTTGTGTTGAGACTTGAGACATGTTAGATCTAGATCCTAATCGAATAATTTGATAGAAACTTCTCTTTTGTTTGTTTGGCTTGCCGATGCTTTAATAACAATCCCACTTTCATGAATGAAAACAAACAAACAAAGGCATAAGCCATGTTATGCTTGGCTAATCATACTTCCTGGAAAAAACATGACACATAGAAAGGAAAGAGGAGGAAGAAAAAGAAGGCAGGAGCATGTTATGTGAATTGGTGGGGATTCAATGATTCATCCACTATTATCAACCACATTTTGAAGATAAAACTAGCACCACACACATAGGCACATTACTTTTGGCTTCAAGCAAGCTTCTTCACATAATAGACAGGCTAACTTTTTTTGATGAAAATAATAGACAAGCAGGTCAATGTTCATGCTGTATTCTAATGTGCTAAACAAGTTGTGATGGTCGTTTATACGTGTCCATTAGTCTCATGTGAATTAAACTCTTTATGAGACATAGAGGGAAACAAAGGTCCCATGAAAATAGGTTAGAGCGTCACTTGATTGAAATTTGAGAAAACTAAGTGTTAAGAGGCCATATCACTCAGTAGAAAAAACCAATTTGGGTTCTGCTAAAGAACATTATGTCGAAAGGGACCTTTTTAATTCCATAGTTTGAGCACTTTTCTTCCTAGACTTCTAAGCAAGTAGCGCTTTAGTTGTTCATAAAAAAAGAAAGCACTAAAAATTCACATCCTAGAATTGGTTCTTGAGACATACATGGTAGTTGTATGAAAAATACTCCCTCCGTCCCAAATTTTTTGTCTTGTTTGAAAAATCAAACTTTTTAAGGGAACATTATTTATTGTCTTGTCTACCTTTTAAAAATGTATAAGTTTCTAAAATTATCCTTAAAAAAATTTATTTAAAAATTGAATTAATAAATTAATAAGGGTATAATAGGAACATTAGTAAATTAATGACTTTTATTTTTAGAAACAGGACAATATTTTGAGACATCTCAAAATGGAATAGAGGACTAAAAAAATGGGACAAAGGGAGTATATATTTAGTGCGTTTTTTTTCTAACTCGATGGTGAAAATGAGAGACTAAAGAAATTGTTTGTGTTCACAAAATAGTACCCCTGAGGAGTGAGGACAAAGAGTCTCTGAAACAAGTGCAAGGAAAACTTGGGAATTGGCCAAGTTTGAAACTTTGAATGACTTCGATATTGGAAAAATTAACATGTCCCTTTTAGCTTTTGTGTGTCTTTCCAATTTTCAATATTTGTGACAAAAGGTTGACTATACTCTTCAAATGCACTCTTCTCGCATAGACTTTTTCAAATATTGATAATGACATGGCTCCTTCCAAAGTGGTAATGGTGACAGAGTTTTAGTAAAAAAAAATCTTTTGGGAAGTGCGATAGATTTTTAAAGACAAAGATTGGTGACATATTTTTTCTGTCATATAAAATTATATTTTTAATAACATTTTTTAATTAAGTTGATCTTTTTTTACCATTTCTATTAATATTATTTAAGGTTTTCTTTTATCTTTTCATTCTCTCGGCTTGAACTTAAATCACATTCTCTAATTAGTACATTAATCAGTTTTCTTTGTGCATAACCAAAGCATTTAAAATGACTTTCTCTCAAAAAAAATTTAAGTAATCATTTTGTAACTTGTCTTATATTTCCACTTATTTCTATTAATATTTGCATTTTAATTACATTCATTTTATAAACATGTTGCTTCTTTATAACCTAACTTTTTTCTTTTTATTGTATAACCCAACATTCAATATGCTAGAGCATAGTTAGACAATCTTATTATTGTTACAAACTTACGATCACATAATATACTTTTTGCACTTTTTTTAAGTATTAAGTATAAATATTTCAACACTATTACTCTGTCAACAATATATATATATATATATTGTTTTTTTTTTCCTTTTCTTTTGTCCATATTGGCAGGATGGACAAGACTTAGATATGTTGAAGTCTCTATCTTTTCTCTAAAAATAAAAAATAAAAAGAAAAATATGTTGAAGTCTATGTCTTTTAACCAAGATTAGCCCTTTTTCAAAAAAAAAAAAAAAAAAAAAAAAACCAAGATTAGCCTTTTTTTCTTTGATACAATTGGGCCTGGGCCAGAAACCATTTTGTAGTAATAATAATTCAACCAGTATCAGATTTGGTTGAGGGGCACAGTTTTTCTCATAGGGCTGGGCTTGAGACGTTGATGGCATGAGTTCGACCTGGATGAGTGTAAGCCAGCCCAGTGTGAACTTTGTTTAGTAGACCAAAGTTGGCCCTAGCGGACCACAGGAATTTTTTTGGGTAAGTTGGACCAGAGTCCAAAAATTTAAAATTACTAATTGTCCCCAAAAGAAAAGATATTTAAAAATTATGAATTTATTCACTGTGAGAAAAATTAGATTTAAATTATGTACTTAGAAATGTATGGATATATGCACGTATGACAATTTTTTGGTAAAAATGTAAAATTGATTCTCTAATTTTCACATTTTTTCATTTCAGTCCTCTAACTTTCGGTTTTGTCAATTCAGTCTTCTAACTTTCAATTTTTGTCAATGCAGGACTCCATTAGAATTCAGTTAGGAACTGTCGTTAATTGAACCAAAACAATGTCGTTTTGGCTTTTTTTTTTATTATTATTACATAATAAATTTCAGAATTTAAAGAAAAAAATCAGTAAAAAAAAAAAAAAAAAAAAAAGAAGAAGAAAGAAACCGATTCAAAACTCCATCACCGAACTCCAGTGACAGTGCATAATATTAGGAAAAAAAAAGCCTTAAAAGTTTTTAATTTTCCAACCCACAATATAAATCCTTAAATACTCCAACAGAAACCCATCTATTCATTTGAATTGTTCATCTGGGTTTTCGACATTGCTCTCTCTGTCTTGCAAAGATTGGTGGATATGGCCACCGTTGCATGATATCGTTCATCTGGGTTTGCCAACATTTGACCAAGTTCCTTCTCCTCCCACTAGAAATTCATATGGGCTTGCCTTAGTTTCTTGATTGTAATGTTTTGTGCATTTTGGTTTTGATTTCTTTCTAGGTTTTGTGCTAGATTTTTCTCTGATTTGTTTTGATTTCGAGGGAAGTTTCTCTTTTTTTTTTTTCTTTTCCTTTTTTTTATAGATTTTTTTTTGTAATTCCAAATTAAAATAAAAATTAAAAAATGCAAAACGGTGATGTTTTAGGAGTTTTAACGACAGCCACTAACTGAGTTGTAACGGAATCCTACATTGACAAAAATTGAAAGTTAGAGGACTGAATTGACATAACTAAAAGTTAGAGGACTGAAATGAAAAGAAAAAAAAAAAAGTGAAAATTAGAAGGTTAGTTTTGCATTTTTGTCTAATTTTTTTTTTGGTAATAGGTAACTTATATTAAATCAAACAGAAGAGCTAAGATAAAGCCTCTTGTAGTACATGGTAATAGCATCAAAATATAGCAACACAAGAGCATTAGCATCCGAGAATGCAAAAAAAAAAAAAAAAAAACTCTATTTTACAACCTCAAGTATCACTTTATCAATTTTACTATTTCATTTTACAACTCACTCAACATCCTAGTTTCTATTTTTACATACAACTCACTAAAATAATATAAACCATCCCATCAAATAATAATATAAATATAAAGTGAGTGAGACAAAGTGAGAGAGAGAGAGAGAGAAATTGAATAAAATATATTATTTTAGTTTACAAACTCATGAATAGTAAGTTCTAAATATAAGAACTTATTATTCACAAGTTGCAAAAAAATTTAGGTATACATTCTTAGATGGAGCTCTTTTTTAGATGGTTAGTGGCTATTTTAGCAACTTGGGGGGTTTTAGAACCCCCCAAGGCTAATGCTCTAACAAGGTCCAATGGAGGACTATCAAAGCTAATAAAATATAGCACGTATGTAATTGCATATACTAGAACGCAAGTCTCCTTTTGCTCCTACATATAATAGCTACATATAATAGAGTTCAAGAGGCAACAAAACTTCCTTAGAAAAGGATAACAATTTCATTATGGCAGCACAATTTATTGCCATTATGTGAATCTATTACACAAAAGCTAGCAACTTAACAAAAACTATAACTGCCAATAGAAAACATTGCAGGAGAAATGTTTTTTTTTTTTTTTTTTCCTTTTTTACTTGAATTGGTACAACTTGTGTTGACACTGAATATTAGGATTCAACCACTGCTGAATTCCATGAGCTCGTCTAAAATTTAGTGATTGACCCTGAATAGTAGTCAGATGAGATGAAGGAATGAGATGCAATGCCTCTTCTAAATCCATTCCCAATGCATTTTTGAATAGATTCCTGAAAGAATTAGTTGTTGCAATCCTCTCAACATTTTCAGCTCCAATTTCCTGCATTTTCTTCCTATGCTCAAAATACCCTATATACTCAGCGCAAATGGGATCATCTGGGTTCACAAACAAGTTAGGAAGCCAGGCAGATAACGTTGCAAATGAGTCATCTTCTCTAGGCTTAGAGTTATAAGCTTTTGTAGCAGCAACAAGGCCTGCCTTGACAATAGTATTCGCAATCCGAAGTGTATCCTTCACTTTTTGATCCTTGATTCTCTCTATAGGAATAGATAAGAATGGTGGATTGAATAGATATGTTTCAAGATTATAACCCACTTTGATCATGTTCTTTCCTGTAAGCAATGCCATAGCTGACCCCAAGGAATGTCCAGCTAACCATATATTTTCAGCTCCAGCAAAATCAACCATTTCCTTTACATATTTCATTGCAATCTCAAAACGTGTGTCTGATTGAAGTTTGTTAAGAATGCATCCCAGGTCCAACATGAGGTCACGTAATAGTGTGCCTGGTTCAGTGATTGTTCCTCGGAAGGCAATAACATATTTTGGGGTTTCTGTCTTAGAATCATCACAGTAAGAAGCTGGGAATTTAGACTCAAAAATGGCACCAAAGATGGAATTGTCAACATTATCTACAAGCACATCACTTAATTGGAAATCGAAGAAGTCCCACCATCCTGGAGCAAAAGCTTGAGGGCCCTGCCGGTTCTGTTGCCGGTCTTGCTCTAGAATGTATACTCCTTGAACCAAGCTAGCTGCAATAGATCTTCGATGATCTTTGTTCTTCCTGCAAAATTATTGTAACATAGAAAATAGCTAATGAGTTTAGTTATTAATAAGAACACCAATGAGATACATGTAGTGAAAACCCATTATTCCATTAGGCCATAATCATTTTGACAATGAATTGTTATCATACTCTAGTTTAAGTTCAAAGTAAAGTTACAAAATAATTTGCGTTATATCACTATCCAATTATTCTATTTTATACTCCATCAATTGACATTTGTCACGCATACTTTTTTTCCCTTACAAATGACCAAAGTTTAAAATGAAAAAATCAAACATATATTATACAGCAATTAAGATCTTAATTGTGTATTTCCCTAGGTTTCCTTTTTATTCTTCATACATTGTGAGTCACAAAGAGAATGTTCACTTAACTATATTTCCTTGAAAACCACTTTCCTTGGCCTTACATTATGGTCTCAAGCCTCATATATTTTTGATGTATTGCTAACAATTAATATATCATCCTCTAGGTGCCTCAGAATCTCCCTGCAATCAATTCCACCCCATAGACAAGTTAATTATGTATTCGTTTGGCAAAGATTATTTTACTATTCGGCTTATTTTTGCCATTATTTATGAGTCTTACTGTACTTTTTGATACTATTTATGAGTCTCACTGTATTATTTCAACTAACTTTTATTTTTATTTACAGTACTTTCATTAAAAAGTTTTCAAATTCAGCAAAATAAGCAAATCCTAAACAAATTCATAAAAAATGGTCTTACCAGTCTACAACTTTAAAATGTGTTGGTCCTGAAAGGTTGAAAATATCCTCCTTGGCGAGCATTACTCCTTATATTACTTCGTTCATCTTTTACTGAAAGCATTTGAAATGGATCTGCCATAGAGGAAAAGAAATGTTTAATATTAATCGTGAAATTTTTGTTCAGCTCTTGTTGTACTTGTGTAGATATGGGTCTTTAGGTACCATTTAAAGGGCAAGAGAGGATATGTGGTTGAATAGGATAACGGATGCACTAGTACTAATAAAATTGAAGGAAAATGCTAAAGCTATTACAATCAACTAGACGTGAGCCTAGCTGATACAATTAGATGCAACCCATATGGCCATGCAACCCATATGGCCTTACTAACAATCAACTATTAACCACTAATTAAGGCTAATATTAAGCCTACAATATTTCTTAATCCTTTCAAGTAAAGTTATGCATAAAATCTTTTATAGTCAATTCGTGTCAAATTTTAAGGCAACTAAACCAAACAACTTTGCCATTCTTTAAGATTCAAAAAGTTAAAATTTTCCATTCTTTTGCATTATTTGATAATTATCATCCCAAAAGTAAGGTGAAGGGAAAGGGTAAATTAACTTATCAATATTCGTACATTAATGTATCTAATAATATTGCTTCAAACCTAGCTAATTGAACTATAAACATTGGTAGAAAACTAAAATATATTCAAAAGCCAATCCAAATGAAAACCTTTCAAGTATATTCTCCAATTAGATAATCAAATTCCATTTGAAATTCTCCAAATCAAATCTAAACATAGTATGTGAAATATTACCTAGAAAACTCCCATTTTCAGCTGAAATTGAAACATTTTCTATTTTTGCAGTTCAATATTACTAATTAGAAAAGAAAAGGAAACCAACCTGTACAACATGTAATGGTGTTGAACTCCTCCCATTTGAGTCTCTTCTTGTACTTTTTGAGAAAGAGGAAGCTGTAATGATTAAACATCAATTAATAAACACTAATTAAGTACATTTAAAAAAAATTATACATGGGAAGTTCAAAAGAAAATAGCATGAATAGAAATTAGACTTTTTTGTGCTATTAATAGAATAATAGGATTACTGATAGAGATAGATTAGAAAATCATTTTACTTCAGTTGTCTCGGATGAATTCAAATCAATTGTTTTTTGTTTGTTTTAAATGGGCGGTGTAAGTAAAAAGTCTTTCCATTTTGTGTAGTTTTTTTAGTTTTGACAGTTTGTATTGTAATAGCTTTTCACTTGTAATTTTGTTATTTTTTTTTTTTTTTTTCCTTTTTTACTTGAATTGGTACAACTTGTGTTGACACTGAATATTAGGATTCAACCACTGCTGAATTCCATGAGCTCGTCTAAAATTTAGTGATTGACCCTGAATAGTAGTCAGATGAGATGAAGGAATGAGATGCAATGCCTCTTCTAAATCCATTCCCAATGCATTTTTGAATAGATTCCTGAAAGAATTAGTTGTTGCAATCCTCTCAACATTTTCAGCTCCAATTTCCTGCATTTTCTTCCTATGCTCAAAATACCCTATATACTCAGCGCAAATGGGATCATCTGGGTTCACAAACAAGTTAGGAAGCCAGGCAGATAACGTTGCAAATGAGTCATCTTCTCTAGGCTTAGAGTTATAAGCTTTTGTAGCAGCAACAAGGCCTGCCTTGACAATAGTATTCGCAATCCGAAGTGTATCCTTCACTTTTTGATCCTTGATTCTCTCTATAGGAATAGATAAGAATGGTGGATTGAATAGATATGTTTCAAGATTATAACCCACTTTGATCATGTTCTTTCCTGTAAGCAATGCCATAGCTGACCCCAAGGAATGTCCAGCTAACCATATATTTTCAGCTCCAGCAAAATCAACCATTTCCTTTACATATTTCATTGCAATCTCAAAACGTGTGTCTGATTGAAGTTTGTTAAGAATGCATCCCAGGTCCAACATGAGGTCACGTAATAGTGTGCCTGGTTCAGTGATTGTTCCTCGGAAGGCAATAACATATTTTGGGGTTTCTGTCTTAGAATCATCACAGTAAGAAGCTGGGAATTTAGACTCAAAAATGGCACCAAAGATGGAATTGTCAACATTATCTACAAGCACATCACTTAATTGGAAATCGAAGAAGTCCCACCATCCTGGAGCAAAAGCTTGAGGGCCCTGCCGGTTCTGTTGCCGGTCTTGCTCTAGAATGTATACTCCTTGAACCAAGCTAGCTGCAATAGATCTTCGATGATCTTTGTTCTTCCTGCAAAATTATTGTAACATAGAAAATAGCTAATGAGTTTAGTTATTAATAAGAACACCAATGAGATACATGTAGTGAAAACCCATTATTCCATTAGGCCATAATCATTTTGACAATGAATTGTTATCATACTCTAGTTTAAGTTCAAAGTAAAGTTACAAAATAATTTGCGTTATATCACTATCCAATTATTCTATTTTATACTCCATCAATTGACATTTGTCACGCATACTTTTTTTCCCTTACAAATGACCAAAGTTTAAAATGAAAAAATCAAACATATATTATACAGCAATTAAGATCTTAATTGTGTATTTCCCTAGGTTTCCTTTTTATTCTTCATACATTGTGAGTCACAAAGAGAATGTTCACTTAACTATATTTCCTTGAAAACCACTTTCCTTGGCCTTACATTATGGTCTCAAGCCTCATATATTTTTGATGTATTGCTAACAATTAATATATCATCCTCTAGGTGCCTCAGAATCTCCCTGCAATCAATTCCACCCCATAGACAAGTTAATTATGTATTCGTTTGGCAAAGATTATTTTACTATTCGGCTTATTTTTGCCATTATTTATGAGTCTTACTGTACTTTTTGATACTATTTATGAGTCTCACTGTATTATTTCAACTAACTTTTATTTTTATTTACAGTACTTTCATTAAAAAGTTTTCAAATTCAGCAAAATAAGCAAATCCTAAACAAATTCATAAAAAATGGTCTTACCAGTCTACAACTTTAAAATGTGTTGGTCCTGAAAGGTTGAAAATATCCTCCTTGGCGAGCATTACTCCTTATATTACTTCGTTCATCTTTTACTGAAAGCATTTGAAATGGATCTGCCATAGAGGAAAAGAAATGTTTAATATTAATCGTGAAATTTTTGTTCAGCTCTTGTTGTACTTGTGTAGATATGGGTCTTTAGGTACCATTTAAAGGGCAAGAGAGGATATGTGGTTGAATAGGATAACGGATGCACTAGTACTAATAAAATTGAAGGAAAATGCTAAAGCTATTACAATCAACTAGACGTGAGCCTAGCTGATACAATTAGATGCAACCCATATGGCCATGCAACCCATATGGCCTTACTAACAATCAACTATTAACCACTAATTAAGGCTAATATTAAGCCTACAATATTTCTTAATCCTTTCAAGTAAAGTTATGCATAAAATCTTTTATAGTCAATTCGTGTCAAATTTTAAGGCAACTAAACCAAACAACTTTGCCATTCTTTAAGATTCAAAAAGTTAAAATTTTCCATTCTTTTGCATTATTTGATAATTATCATCCCAAAAGTAAGGTGAAGGGAAAGGGTAAATTAACTTATCAATATTCGTACATTAATGTATCTAATAATATTGCTTCAAACCTAGCTAATTGAACTATAAACATTGGTAGAAAACTAAAATATATTCAAAAGCCAATCCAAATGAAAACCTTTCAAGTATATTCTCCAATTAGATAATCAAATTCCATTTGAAATTCTCCAAATCAAATCTAAACATAGTATGTGAAATATTACCTAGAAAACTCCCATTTTCAGCTGAAATTGAAACATTTTCTATTTTTGCAGTTCAATATTACTAATTAGAAAAGAAAAGGAAACCAACCTGTACAACATGTAATGGTGTTGAACTCCTCCCATTTGAGTCTCTTCTTGTACTTTTTGAGAAAGAGGAAGCTGTAATGATTAAACATCAATTAATAAACACTAATTAAGTACATTTAAAAAAAATTATACATGGGAAGTTCAAAAGAAAATAGCATGAATAGAAATTAGACTTTTTTGTGCTATTAATAGAATAATAGGATTACTGATAGAGATAGATTAGAAAATCATTTTACTTCAGTTGTCTCGGATGAATTCAAATCAATTGTTTTTTGTTTGTTTTAAATGGGCGGTGTAAGTAAAAAGTCTTTCCATTTTGTGTAGTTTTTTTAGTTTTGACAGTTTGTATTGTAATAGCTTTTCACTTGTAATTTTGTTGTTCTTTGCTGGTACAACAACAATTTTACCTTTGGAACATTTCCACTCAGTTGAACAAATCTCTTTCACACCCAAAAGGAGATAATAAGGTCAATGACAAAGTAAAATTTCGGAGTTTAAGAAACTGTCAAAAAATGTAATACCCGACAAGTAATTATTAATTAACAAGAAAAAAAAAATGTTGTATTTGTTCTAATTATTTCTTTATATTAAACAAAATGAAAAAGGTCAAGGCTGGACTTGCATAGTTGCAGCGTGTTTGTTATCAATACTTTAATAGAAATGCTTGAACGGTGCGTTTTGCTCTGGTATTTCTAATTTTCTATATGAAAAAAACGATTCGTTTAGCACAAGTAGGATAAAAAGAGAGAGATTCAGTGGAGGTGCGGGGAATCGAACCCCGTGCCTCTCGCATGCGAAGCGAGCGCTCTACCATATGAGCTACACCCCCGCTTGTTGCCCAAGTTATGATAATATATTTTTTATATATGCTAGCGATAACAGAAAAAAGGTAGTCAATTTACTACTCAATAATAAACAAAACCCACCATTCAAATTATGAGTAGTGAAATTGTGAACCCACCACTCACAACTTGACAAGTTGTGAATTTTACTGTGGTCCTAGCATTTTTGTTTACTGCTTAATTAGCGAAAAAAAAAAAATCAATTTGCTTTTGGAATATTTCTCTCATGTATATGAGGAGGCAAGTGGGACTATTAAAGTTGTTGTATGATTTTGAGTGATCAAATGATAAGGACATATGAAAGAGAAAACAATCATGAAAATCTCTTGACAATTACATATTCTATTAATCTCTCGTATTATCATAAATCCATTATAGGTTTTATATACTAAAAAACCTTAGACTAACCCTAGGCTAACTATAAACTAACCTTAATTAATATACATGTTATACAAATTCATGGACCAACAATTGGCTTAGGCCATAATATGTCTAACAGTGGCATCTCAATTTCTTAATTGATGGACTTTTGTAATTGCTGGCAATAATAAAAGTTCTAAAGACACAAACCGCTTTACAATTATTAAAGTAGCATGCTATAATTGGTACTGATAAAAATAGTATAGGTAATAGAACATGTAAAAGCGATGTTATTATAATTATAAATTGTTATGTTAACATTTAAAAAAAGAAAAAGAAAAAAAAAAAAAGGAGTATGAAATATTTTATATCTCTAGTATTATTTAATTGCTTTGAGTCCAACCCCATCTTTTCTTTTCTTCTTCCTGATCTTCTGTGATCCTATGAGCAGTAGAGATATCTAAGATGGTCCTTCGAATTGTTCTTCTGGTTCAATGAAGTCTTATTTGGCAACAAGATTGAAAATAAAATAAAAGTAAAGTTTGAGGAATCAATAATGTCAGTTTCTTCTCCCACTCTTCAAGCATGCATGGTGGACATAGTCGTATGCATTTGTCAAACTCAGAATGTTGGGGAAAAAAAGTTCAGAGTTTTTTTTTGAAAGAACTTCAACCTATGGCATAAAGCCATAAACGTTTATGACTTTATGCATCATACGGCATAATTTCCTCCCAATCAAACATTTATCATTGCCAACCAAAAAGTCCACCCAAACCATTGAAACCAGCGTGGACGTAAAAGTGAAAGGAATAAAGCATTTTTCATTACACGGAAAAGAAAAAAGAAAAAATGCCATCCAATCAAATCCATGGGAGGCAAATTTGGAAGGAAAAAAGCAAGAGTTTGAGAAATGCACTAAAATTATTATTTGACCCCTTTGATTAATATCTTTTTTTTTTCTTGTAAATGTTTGTCTTGAGTCTCTTGATCTTGAAATCTATAATAGGATAAAATTTTCTATACGATAATAATTGTTTTTTTTAAACAAAAATATAAGTAGGTTTTACATTTTTTCTCTCACTTCTAAAAAGATTTCTAAAATATTGAACCAATGAAAATCCAACCTAATTGAAATCCTAAAATGTTTCTCACACAAAAAAAGAAGTTACAAATTTACTAATAATCATTGACAACCAATTTCCATAACAACTTGAGGCTTTAATTTTCTCAAATTAATATTCCACACAGTAAATTATATGATCAAGTGACGTTACAATAACATTTTTAATAAATTAAAATTAAAAAAAAAAATCCAATTTCAGATTGATTATGTCATAAGAAAAATAAGTATTTTTTTAGAAGAATAAGAAAATTAAGTTGATTGGCTATTCTCAATTTTAAAGAGATCTTAACAAATCTAAATACAAAAATTTAATTAGTAATATTGTATCTCAAAAGTAAGAAAAACAGTTTTTTATTTTAAATAGTTACTGTTCTTATATAGTAAGTTAAATAAATATTAGGGTGTAAAATGTATTTATTTATCTTTCTATACAAGTCATTGTAAGAAGAATGGATATATAGGACCCTCAAAAAAAAAAAAAAGAGATATATAGATTGGAATGCAAATTAAAATATACTTTTCACCTAATAATATTCTCCCCCACCTCCCCCCACCCTTCAAACAAAAATAACATGCAGTAATCTATATATATATATATATACACACACACGCAAAACTTAGAGAAAGTACAATTAGAATTTAAAATTAGAATCTAATTTTATGTCATGTGTCTAAATTTATTGGAATCATATCATAATTATCCACTTAAATTTGTGTCATGTGTCCACTTAATTTTTTAATCTTTATGCCAAGTGAGTTAATGAATGTAAAACACTAAAAATCTAATATTAATGAACTATAAAATTAAAATAAATAAATAAAATTAATCACATATACTCAATAAAAATCACTGCACAACAAAAATCTCACACATTCTATCTTATTAAAAATTAGGAAAAAAAATGGCCTTATTAAATTTATGTAAGAATTTTAATATATAACTAATTATGTTTACTTTTTAAAAAAATAAATTAACTAATTATTTATATTTTTATGATAAAAATTATATTTAATTTTAAATGTATCTGTACATATGTATTAATACATGTATTATATGCTATTTTTTTAAATAATTTGATAAATAATTTATATTTTTATAATAAAATTATACTCCATTTTAAATACTTCGTATTTACAATAGTTACACGCCTTTTAATAATAAAGAGACCTGAAACCGCGCGTCCAATTAAGTAGTTAGGTTATTAGTTAGGGGCATCCAAATTTGAAAGTCAAAACTGTATCCAGGGGCATTTTTTGTAATCCTGTTCTTTATAAAGTCAAAACCAAACATTTCCAAAATTTTGAGACACTCATCCCAAGAGGAAAGAAATCCTTAAACCAACTTTAGATCTAAGATCCCATTTAAACAAGCTCACAATAGCCAAAATTCAAGAATTCAAAAGAAGTGAGTATATTGGGCATTGATTGAAGCCTATCTCTTTTCTTTTTCCATTTTTGAGGCAAGATTAAAGCCCATCTCTTTCCTAGGAAGCACATATTTTTGGAGCCTGTTCATCAATCTCAAAGAAATAAAAAAAGAACCCACAAAGAAGAATTCAAGATGGGTGAGAGTGATAATAATGGGAAGGTATCAAGGGAAGAGGAAGAGCAGCCACTAAGTCCAGCAGCTCGATTGTTTCATTCACCAAGCTTCAACTGTTATATCATCGCCATCTTGGGGTGCAACACAAAGTTCAAACCTGACGTTATTAAATCTGGTTTAGAACAGACTTTGCTTAAGCATCCAAGATTCTCTAGCAAGCTGGTAAGAGAAACTATCCTATTCTTCTGCTTCATTTGTTGAGGTTTCTTTTGCTTTCTTGCTATTAGTCTTGTTATTATTATCTTCTTCTTCTTCTTTCTTTTTGTTCTAAGTGGTGCTTTTTTCTATCTTGTTTTCTTTCTTTATGATGGAGGTGGTTCTTTGTTTCTTTTCTTTTTCGGGTTGTTCAAACTTCGAAGTTTCAACCTCATAGTTTACTTGCATTCATTGAATTTTTTATTATTAAATTTTTGATCAAATACTTTTGAGACCACTTGTTGCTAAGAGTTTATTTTTATTGGTTACCTGGGTCTTAAAAATTAAAACTTAGACAAAAATTATACATAAATAAAACTTAAAAAAAAAAAAAAAATCGATATCTACTACACTCTATGTTTTGGCACATTTGAGGTTGACCTTAGATGTTTTTGTTGCCAAATTATCTATCACCACCGAAATTTTCACAATCCAATCCACATTAAATGATGCTACACTACTTGATTCGCAACATTCAACATTGTAGAAGAAAAGTTTTTTTTTTTTTGGGTGAAAAGAATAAGAAAAAAGAAAGACAAAAAATGAAGCTAAGGTAGTAGCTAGTTTAGAAGAAATTATATCATCCATGCGCGATGGACAAGTGATGTGATCTACTATTTTACTAAAAAAAATTTCACCTATTTAAAATGGTTAGTTAGAAAATTATTAGTTAGAAAATTAACAATTTTAAACAAGTAGTAGTTTTTTAGTGAAATGATGGACTACATCACTTGTCCACAAGATAACTCTATAATTTCTCTTAGTCTAGAGGCAACGTGGCATATTCAATTACCTTTCCCTTTCTAGTTTCTACTAATAAATGGACATTCCCATCGCAAGGTTGGCATCACGTTGCCACCAAATCTTTAATATATAGATTTATTGATTCTAATTGTAAAGTACAATGTACATACCTCTTTCTTTACATGTTGATAATGGCTGGCTTTCCAATTCTAAATTTTAGTCAACCAAAGTACAAAATACACCGATAATGCAAAATTGTATAAAAATATATTATTATTTTGATAATTGTGTAAATTTACATGAATATTTTTTATTTTACATTTAGTTTTTTTATTCTTTCTATGGTGATGTTATGTGTGAAGAAAAAGAAAAATTATAAAAATCAAGATAATTTGATGTTTTAATGAAATGTACGTGTCTGTTTGAGAACAACTTATTTAGCTAAAACTAAAAACTTTTTTTATTGAACTACAGATAAAGTTAAAAATTAGCTGAAATAGTACAGTGGAATCCATAAATAATACCAAAAAGTGCAATGGAACTCATAAATAGTAGCAAAACTAAACTAAATAGTAAAAAAAAAAACTTGTTTTTTTTAAGCAAATGTCAAACGCATACATAGTGTAAAATAGATAATTTTGATGTGGAGTGTTTTGAAAAGTGAGTATATAAGACAGAAAAGTAAATTCTTATGCTAAACTAGTTAAGAATTTTTGTCGGAACTAATGCAAATGCTCTAAGTGTAAAAACTCAAAAGTGAATTTTTTAAGGTTGACTTTTTTATTTTTTTTTGTTACAAATTTTTATTTTTTTTTGGGATTGGCACAAAATTCAATCAAAGGGTATTTGTTTAGAATTAAATCACAGTATAATATTTCCCTACAATAAAGTTTAGGTGACAAATTATTAATGATAGATAAAAAAAAATGACATCAATAGTAAACCCAAATGAGAACCAATAACATAGAATATACCAAGATTCTAATGGAGAGTTAAAATAAAGAATTAAATATAAATTCAATTAATAACAAGTAAAATTATGAGACCTCAGACTATGAGGCGAACCAAAAGTAACATATTTTTTACTTTTGGTTTTACATATAAATAAATGGATAAAATTTAGTTACAAAATTGGTTATAACTTAAGACTACAAACTCACTTAATATCTTTTTATTGGATGTGAATTTTGACAAATTCATCATTAGATTACATCTTCTTTTTATATCCTCCATGTTTGCAAAATGTCAAAAAAAAAATTGAATATCAATAGCTTTGTTATCAATAAATTTTTTTAAATTACAAGTTTTTGTAATTTGAAATTATATATAAAATTATAAGCTTATCGATTATATAGTAAATAATATCCGATTGGCACAAAATTTGACATATGTATTAAGAGCATAAAGAATATGCAATTTAATGGTTAGATTTTCAAAATATGTTGTAATATTTATTTTATTGAGTGAGTTTGTAGCCTTAAGCTACAACCAATTTTGTAACTAAACTTTGTCCTAAATAAATATGATGATTAGAGATATTATTTCCCATTTAATATTGAAGGCTTGAAGCATGCCTAAAACCAATATGTCACGATTGCATTATGATAAATTTTGATAAACCCAATATGTCCCATTTAAAAATTATGATAAATTTTTGAAGGTGATAATTCAAATTTGGGCTATTATATTTCATCACAGATTACTAAGAAACGATTGGAGAGAATGATGCTCCTATTCATACATAGTTGGAGATTAATTTTTGACGATTATAGTTAAAGAAGACAGTGTGCTCAGATTATTTTTTACTAAATTCGTTCAAATGTGGTATTTTCATCTATATAATTATTGTTAATTGTGTTTAATTGTTAACATTTTCTTTCTTGTTATCTATGATACAAAAGGTTGCTGATGATGGACAAAGATGGACAAAGACTATAGTAGATTTAGAGGACCATGTCATAGTTCCAGATTTGGATCCTAACATAGATTTTGCAGACCAGTTTGCTGAAGACTACATATCAGACCTTACTACAAAACCTATGGACCTCTCAAAACCATTATGGGAACTCCACCTTCTCAACATTAAAACCTCAGATGCTGAGGCTGTTGGGGTTTTTAGGATCCACCATTCAATGGGTGATGGTGCATCTCTAATATCTCTTCTCTTAGCCTGTACGCGAAAAACATTGGACCCAGAAGCATTACCTAGTGTTCCAGAAAATAAACGAGCAGATTCAACTAATTCAGGCGGGTTTTGGTGGTTCTTGTTAGCATTTTGGTCAGTATTAAGGTTGATTTGGAACACTCTAGTGGATGTGTTGCTGTTTGGGGTAACAGTTATGTTTATGAAAGACACAAAAACTCCTATCAAAGGTGCACCAGGGGTTGAGCACAATATCAAAAAGTTTGTGCATCGGACAATCAGCTTGGACGACATAAAGCTTGTGAAAAATGCATTGAACATGGTATGATGATTAATAAATCCTGTTTACTTGCTTATTAGCTTGAATTAGTTTTTTTTAGATACAATAATAACTTTTTTATGTGGGAAACAATTGCATGTCTTTTTACTTTGTTTGTGCCATATTCCAATTTGACACTACTCTAGATTGATCTTGCAAATTCTTGTCATATCATAAGTGGGCTTCAATGAGATGATGAACATTTAAAATTTTTGGTGAACTCGTTACCATCTTTAATGAATAATGACGCCCATGACCCATCAAATTCTGGTTCCCAGTTCTTTAAGATCCATTCAATTATTTGGAACTCCATCATAAATGTAATGTTGCCTATTGCCATGTGGTGGCCACTTCATAATCTGCATGGCTGCATTGGCAGCAAGTGTTCCAGCAATAACTGAAAAACAATAATAGGCACATTTAAATGATGGACTGCTAATTGTTGTGGAAGTTTTTTTGTGTGGATAATTCAATTAGTTACAACAGAGGGGAGGAATTAAACCATGAATGTCTCTATTAGAAACACTAGGAGATACTAACCAGTTGAGCTACAAGACTCTTGGCTAGTAGGGGTTTAATTAGCTAACGTTATCCACTTAGTAATAAGTTGACATTATTTTCTTCCAAATCAAATCTAATGGCCTTTAGAAAGTCATTCTGTCATAAGGTCTGCTTCAAGGAACATACAAGTGTACATATGTTTCTATATTTTCTTTTGCATTTCTTAATGGCTTTTTTTGTTTTTTTACTCTGGTCATATTCAGTAGACTGTCAACGATGTCGTTTTGGGAATAACTCAAGCTGGTCTTTCGCAGTATGTAAACCGGAGATATGGTGAGCCTACCAATTGCTTTCTCATTTACCTGTGATCATACTGCGATACAAGTTTATCACTTTATTTTCCTTATTTTGATGGCATTATTTGGGCTAAACTTCAGTCTTTAACAAGTATGTAAGTATTTATATCATGTTTAGCATTGACCTCCTTTAATTTGTAAACTTAAAGCAACGGATACCAATTTTAGCAGCAATATCGTGTTGAGAGTGCTGGCATAGTATTTTTTTATTGGAGCAATTCCCAGAGGCAGTAACACTGCTATCTGATAGAAAACTTACAACTTGGGCCATTGCAGTTTTTTTCAGTTCTTTTAGTCAATATGCCTAAAAGTATAATAATAGGCAAGGCATTGCACTTAAAACAATAGCTTTCTACATTAGTTACTCACTTTATCTGTCCTTTCTCTTGAATGCAATAGCTGTGATAACTCAAAGATGCAAAGTCTAGGAAAAACAAAGTTTATAGATTTCAACACATTCCATCATACTACAGATAACTTCTTTTGGATCTAAAAAAGTTTAGTGAGACGAAATTTACAGGAATTGCAAAGATGATGAAGATAAGAAACTATTTCTTTTTAAAGTACTTTAATGAAAACTCAATCCTTTCCCTAAACCTCTCTGAGATCCATACTGATAGTTTTTAGGCCTTCTCATAATTATAATTAACATGAATTTGTTATGTGCTTCAGCGTTGAAGTTTTGGACTTACTAAAAAATAATCATAAATCAGATGCTATGTTACTGGACATGATTAGCATGATCTTTGGGATGTTGTCCTAGTAATTTATGAATTATCAGTATAATGTGGCTTGGTTGATCCATAGACAAGTATTATACTATCAAAAACCAAACACAGTATCTCTACCTGATATACTCCAACAGTGGTCTAATAAAGTTAACTCAGCAGGTGAGGCAGAGATAGATGAAGGAGAAAAGCAGAGGAAAAGTAATCTTCCAAAAAGTATCCGCCTTAGGGCAACAATTCTTGTCAATCTAAGACCAACTGTAGGAATCCAGGTAATTTATCTCTTGTTATTCTTTGAAGAATATCACATTGCAATATGCACCAATGCTATGAAAAATGTGAATTCTAAAATTACTCATCCATGAAGCTTAACTATGTCAATTATCTCATGTATACAAGTTGGTAAAATTGATTTTAGTGTTGGTATGTAATTGGTGTTAAGATAATCAGCTTGACAATCCTTGGAATCCACATTAATGTTTCACCCATTTTAATGTGATCCATCAGATACTAAAATGGTTTGCCTGCCCCTCATCTAGATCATCCTCTTTTCTAATGTTGTCCATGAAACAGGCTCTGGCTAATATGATGGAAAAGGGATCCAAGACCAGGTGGGGTAATTTGATTGGATATATCCTCCTCCCATTCACCATTGCTTTACAAGATGACCCATTGGATTATGTTCGGAAAGCTAAAGCCACCATTGATAGAAAAAAGCGTTCACTTGAATCTATATGCACATTCTCAGGTGGTGTGTTAGTACTCAGAACATTTGGAGTTAAGGTACAGACATAACTTTTTAAACCTTCTCGATCAGACAATAATGAATCTAAGGTCACGGTTGGCATTGGGATCTATTCTCTAACCACTATGGAAAAATTAACCAAAGAATATAACCCAAACTCATATCGTGCCTCAAATTATTACTCATGAATCATATGCAAAAATATTCTCTCATTAAAGAAAGTTCTCAATCAGTTCTGTTATATTTAAACATAGTTGTGGATCTAAAGTGAGGCACTACAGAAGATGGTTATCATTAGAGGAAGAATAACAAGCTGCTGAATGGTGTTTTACATGGATAACAGGTTGCTGCTGCTTTAACACACAAAGTTCTCTCCAACACTACAATGGCCTTTTCCAGCATGGTTGGTCCACTAGAAGAAATTAGCTTTTATGGCCATCCATTAGCTTACATTGCCCCTAGTGTTTATGGGCATCCACATGTAAGTAATCCAATGACTAAATTAGAACCTCTTGTCTCCAATGCTTTCATAATTCATATAAATTGACTCCTCATAGTTTTAACAAAAGAATGTGTTTGGTATGCATGTTTCGCACATGAACTAGACTTGGTGCTAGAGTTCTAATGTCTTCATTTTTCACCACCATGCTAGCAGTTAACAACTCATGGATATCATGATATTTTATTTCATTTTACTCCTGTTTCTTCAAGTTGAACCTGAATGTGTAAAAATATGACAACCCCATTTTCTTGTAACATTCTTTGAGCTGGCTGAATGGAACTATGGAGCCTAATGTAATCTGATGGAAATTGCAATATCAAAGGTTAATGAGTTAAGTGCATTTGGACTTTTATGATGCTGTTTAACTTATAGCAAATTCTGTGACACGAAACCATGTTCCTTTCAGCTTATGGTGCTTTGTTCTTTGTTTTTTTGGTTTCTTTTGCAGGCACTGACAATCCATTATCAAAGTTATGTAAACAAGATGACCATTGCTCTAGCAGTTGACCCAAATGTGATTCCTGATCCTTACCAGCTCTGTGACGATCTAGAGGAATCACTGAAACTCATCCATGATGCTATATTAAAAAAGGTCTAAGAGGAGGATCAGTTTATAGAAAATATGTTCTATCAAAAAAAGAAATTTGAAGTTTCAGTAACATTTACTGGCATTCTAATTGACTTGCTTTTAAAGAAAAGAAGAAGAAGAATCCAAAATTGATATCAAACAAGCCTAGGACCATTTAGTTTTAGTATTTTTTTTCTTTTTTCTTTTTTCTTTTTCTCTCAACTAGTTTTTACAAGAATTCGTTTCATACGGCAACTGTTTAAATTTTGAAAGCCATTTGTTTGACGATACAAATGTTACAAGCCAATTGTCTAGTAGCACTATTATACCAGTCACCATCATAAAAATGCACAGTAATAAATTTTGCTCTACTGGTTCAAGCATTTGGAGGTGGAGTTTTTGTAATTTTGTCCTGTCTCGTCAAATATTTTGGGTTTTAGTGTAGATTTTGTTTGAGCCTAGATCTTGGACTGTCTTTGATATGATGCCTGCACACTCAAAGTAATGGATCAAAAGGTAAGGTGACACTGGTGTAATGTCGGCCCAAGTTTCTCCCATGCTTAAGTCAGTTTCACCAATGGGGTAACACTGTATTTTGTGTATGTATTTCACTCATTTCAGCCATGGTTGGAGGAGTTCGGTTTATATGTTGAGTTGAGCAAGGATGGCTAAATCATTGTTAGTTGCTGAATTGGTGCCAATGAGCAAATCATAGGCGTTATATAGGGAGATCCGCCAACGGGGCTTGACTCAGTTGGTAAGGTTCGGGCACTTCGTCTAACTCACCTAAGTTCAATTTTCGCTGCTAGCAAGAATCTGTTGGTGGACATTCACACGAGTTGGCCCAAGGGCTCTAACTCTAGCGTAACCTAGTGAACCCCTATTTTTTGTTTACCAAAAAAAAAAAAAATATATATATATATATATATATATATAGGGAGATCCTCCCTTATTCTAGTGCTCACAATTTTAGTGATGGGAGGGAAAATGCATTACATGACAGTTAGCATTCCTATACATTTGGTGCATTCTACATTCACCGTTTTATGGGGTACAACTTTTTTAATTTATAGAAATTAATATTCCCATAATAATTTTATATTTAAAAAAAAAAAAAAAAAAAAAAAAAAAAAAAACTCAACCTAAAGTTATTAGGGATTATAGCTATCTTCAACGGTTTTGTTTTTTTAATTACAAGAAGTAAGGGATGTGCCCTTAAAGATTTGAAGCTAACTCTTCCCAAAAAGAATGATCAAAGGTACAACTTCAACTCGAGCTAAGAGGCTCGATGGTGTTCCACATCAATTTCTTGTGTCATTCTTCATGATATTATGATTTCTTACCAGCTCTTAATGAAATATACATCATACCTTTTTATGAAGTATAGTTTGGATTTCTTGATTTTTTTTTTTTTTTTTTTCAAGTGTTGTAACTCTAAGTCTATAACACCAAGACTCTTTTGCATGACTAACACGTGGTGGAAAAAAAAAATAGTTACGTAAAATAGATACTTTTTATTAAAGACTTGTGTAAATTACATAATTACTACATAATTTGGGGTGATTTCAAATTAAACTATAAATTTTAGAAGTTTTAATTTAAACCGTTAAATTTTAAATTGTTCAATTCACGCCCTTACTAAGTTACAATTAACTAAAAATAACAAAATTCACATAAGTTATGACTACATCTTGTCTAAACACAAAAATCCTACTATGTGAAATTATAAGAGATTTGGTACTCTATATAAAAGTTATGAAACTATGTAAATAATCAACAATTTAATTATTGTCATCAAAATGTTCACAATAAAAGAGATTTACTAACATATACTCTTAGGGCATATTTTAGTAAACCATTTTAAAAAACTTTTTATGAAAAAATATAAAAGTAATTAATTATTTTGACAACTTTTTTAATTCTTCATAAAAACTTTCTCAAAATAGATGGTTAATATGTGCCTTTAGGAACACATTAACTGACCCAATTAACAATCCTGGTGTGAGAATAGACTAGAGGAGCTATTTGATGTTTAATCCATTGAAGCAATCAGAAGAATCCAAATCCCCATTAGGCCAAGGCAATATAAGTTAATGTGGATTAAGGTACATAAGGGTTGCTTTTTTGTCAAATCAGCCTGCAGAATGTGTCAAGATCAGCCTTTGAGCACAAGTAATGTGTTGAATCGGCATAATACGGGAATAAAAAAATTCAACAAAGCTAAAGTGATTATAAACCCTGTCAGTAAAAAGGGTCCTATCTAATGTTAAAAATGCTCTTATAGAGAATCAGAGCTAATATGTTGTCTACAGAGGAAAATCTGCACCGCATAATAGTGGGTATTGCTAACACTAATTGTGTTCTTTGCAAGTAGAGCACAGAAACAGTCTCACATTTGTTCTTCCACTGCAAAATAGCTAGAGCTATATGGTTTGGCTACAATTTATTTTTTTGGGTAGAAATGGAACTAGCATTAAAAACTAAGGAACAAAATTACAAAGAGGAACAAAACGCTCTTAGGACACCCCAGCAAAGTCTAAACTAAGTAACAAGGACATATTCACAAGGGTTCTAATAAAACCACAAAATCTTGGGAGAGCAGAGCTCCCCATCTAATAAGGGCATCAGCACACTTATTTGCCTGACGGTAACAATGCTGAATTTGAAACATTGGAATATCCCTCAATCCAGTCTTACAATCACTAATTAAGGCACCTATACAATTCAGGTTGCCTTCCTCCTTCTGTAATAGATCTATAATAAGCTTCGTGTCAAGTTCAAAGATCACAGCAGGAAGTTTTAGGGAGATGTACAATCTGAAGCCGTCCCTTAGCGCCCACAACTCCGCAGGTTTGGCTGTAATTGGAATCTTAGAACTGATACCCTTCAAATCAGTAGCCCTAAAGATATTATAAACTTTGTCCTAAATCCCCAAACCTTGACACCACATACTAGGCAACCCTATCCAAATGACCACACCACACTTAAAATAGCCTACACCTTAAAAATCCATACGGGATTTAACAAATGAGGTCCTTCACCATAATGTTCATGAGGTGAATCTTGCCAAAATTGTTAGCTCATTAGAGATCATTGTACAGGCTATCAAACTTGCTATTGAAAAAAAAATTCCAAGATATTGTGATTGAAGGAAATGCTAAACTTTGCTTTGATGTACTAAGTGGTGATTTCCAGATTTGTCACTAGAATGCAAAGACTTTTTGCTATCGAATAATGTGGAACTCAAGACTTATTTTGCTAATTGTTGTTTTTGTTGGGTTAAAAAAGAATGTAATGTTAAAATTGTGTCTCCCCATTCCCTTGTTTCCAAGTATAATAATTAAGAAATGCTAACACTTCCATAACAAATTTTAAAATAATAGGTTGTTATTGACTGCCTTTAGTAAAAAAAAAAAAAAAATTAGTAGTGGATTTAAATTAGAATCATTAGCAGTTTGCGAATTTCCTGTGAAAATGTTGTAGATGTAACATTTCTCATAATAATTACTCTCTTACTTTTTCATTTTTTTTTTTAATTTTATAAAACTACCTCCCTTATGCTATGTGGGAAGCTTGGGAGAGAGACATGTTGCTTGTAGATTCTATTTATTTGTTCGCTTGTTAATGAAATGGAATGCTGTTTATCAAAAGTTACCTATAAATAAAAGATAAAGTTTAGCTACAAAATTGGTTGTAGCAAACTTTACCCAATAAAATAAACATTACTATATATTTTGAAAATTTGGCCGTTGAATTGCATGTTCTTTGCGCTCTTAATACACATGTCAAATTTTGTGTTAATTGGATATTACTTACTATATGATCTATAAACTTATATTTTATGCATAATTTTAAACTCTAAAAACTTACAGTTTAAACAATTCATTGATGACATAACTATTGATTTTTAATTTTCTAAAAATTTTGCAAACATGAAAAATATAATAAGAAAATGTAATCTAATAGTAGATTTGTTAAAATTTACCTGAAATAAAAAAATATTAAATAAAATTATAGTTTTAAATTGTAACCAATTTTATAATTAAATTTTGTCCATAAATAAATAATCTCAATGAAATTATCCAAGTTAACTTGCATTAACGAAGTAAGAGTAGTAAGAAATTGAAATTTCAAAAGTATGAGGGGGGTTTTCAGCAAAATAAAGTTTCTGGAACTTTCTCTAAAGATTTCGAAACGACATGTATTTACCTGAGTCTTCCTAAAGTCCGAGACTCAAAATCTAAAACCCCTCTGTCGAATCAAACTCAAAAACCTTGCCGATTGCAAACACCGAGTTGACTCACTTCCAGCTCACTCATTTTCTCTGTGACCAATGGCAATAATCTCCGATTTCGAAGAAGAGCAAAAAGAGACTAAGCCTTCGACTTCTTCGACATCGTCGACGACGACGACGAAGAAGAAGACGGTGTCGTTTAGTGCTAGCCTCGACCCGTCGAGTCCGCTAGGTTTTGTGGAGAAAGTCTTGGACTTTCTCGGCGAAGAGAGCGATTTTCTCGAGAGAGATACGGCGGAGAAGGAGATCGCCGCGGCGGTGAAGGCCGCGAAGGAGAAGAGGAAGAAGAGGAAGGCTGCGGAGGTGGCTGCTGCTTCTGCTGCTGCTGCGGCGGCGGCGGCGGCGGCGGCGGAGGAAGAGAAGAAGAAGAAGAAGAAGAAGGCGGTTGTGAAGGAGGAGCCTAAGGTGGTTGCGAAGGAGGATCCTAGTTCTAAGGTGGCGGAGAAGACTGAGGAGAAGAGTAAGAGTGACTCTAAGAGAGGTACTCAATGGTTCATTCATAATCTCTCTCTTTCTCTATCTCTCATTTTTGCCCTAGTTATTATTGTTGTATTTTGTTTGATTGATGATTTTTGTGTGTATGTGAGAAAGAGTAATGAATTTCAATTTGTTCTCTGATTTTTTTTTTCTGAATGTTTGTGTGTAAAATGTATCTGATTTGTTTGGTTGTTTGGAAAATTTGTTCTTTAACTCTGTTTATTAGAGTATGTGATTTGTTTGGATGTTTTTAGAAGATAGGAATTTGAGAATTGTGTTTGTTGTAAATATAGTATGGCGTTTGATTGTGTTCCTATTGTTTACATTGTAGACTGTTTCTTTCATTTCCATGAAAGAGTTACAAAAAGATGTCATTTTTAGTGTGAAGGACAATTTTGATAATGATTGGGATGCGGATGTGTGTGCTTTTCAAAATATATCTTTGTATATTTTATTGCAACCACTTAGATATTGCTTCCTCACACAATGTAGGGACCTTGTGCTTGGAGGTGCCTTTTGCTTCTGGGTGCCTTTGATTTCATTGATTTGCGCTTTGGGGTTCCTTAATGATGATGGTTTTATTGATGGAATGTTGTGTTCTGGTATGTATGGTTGTTAAGGAACTTAAAGAAGAAGAGAAAGTGTAGAAAGTTCATTTCTTTTGTCTTTGTTTTTTGAGATTTTGTATTGTGTCCGTTTTGGTGATGTACTTATTTGGGTCAAATATAAGTACACATAGCAGCATTGAATTTAACACTGTTTGTGTTTCATTGTTCAATACAATTATGTGTTTATTTAAATGGAGAACCTTATGTACTATACCTAAGTAATTGTACCTACATTTTGCCCTACTTATTTTGTGGTTTGCTTGGTTGTGACCTGTGAGAAATTTGCGAGCAAGGAAAAAAGAGAGTTAATCTTTGAAGCTATTATGTGAAGACTGAAGAGGGGTGTTGTGTTATGATTTGTTTTGTAGCTGTTTGAAGATGTAGGTTATAGGAATCTAAATTATGATAACTGTTTCTAATGTGTGGAGTTTGGCTGAACTGTTTCAATTTTGGAATTCTTTCCAAGTGATTGTAATTATGATGTATCTGTTGAAATTTTGACCTTGATATTAGATTATATATCCCTTCCAAGATAAGCACAACTTATGCTGTAAGACCAAATTGCATAAATCCTTTAATATTTCTATGTTGAGTCTGTACCCTGTCATCTTCAGGTCACTCCCCCCCCCCCCCCCCCACACACACACACACACAGAGCGCTTTAAAAAAGGGAGAACTTTGAGATTTATTGGTTACCAAACATATAATATATAAAACTGTTAAATTGGTTGTTTAAATCGTGGTGGCTTTCATGCCAAACTCCAGACTATCTATAATGAGTGATCTCTTCTACATTTGTTGTATCTTTTAATCATAATAAATGTCTATATGTTCATTTAACCTTTTTTGGTTTCCTATGGCTGTGCAGTTCCAAACGTAGGCAATGGCCTTGATTTGGAGAACTACTCCTGGACACAGACCCTTGAAGAGGTCACTTTAAATGTCCCAGTGCCAACTGGAACTAAATCAAGGTTTGTTGTATGCGAGATAAAAAAGAACCATCTCAAAGTTGGACTCAAGGGCCAACCTCCAATAATTGATGTAAGTCTGCTTGTAGGCTTGTTTTTTAGGTGTTAAAACTTGTGTACAACATACTGTCTCTTTATTCCTAATATTGGACTTTTTTTTTGCCTTGGCTCATGTACTTAAACTACTTTTAGGGGGAGCTTTTTCGGCCTGTCAAGCCTGATGATTGTTATTGGAGCATAGGTATGTTATAATATGAATACCAGCATGAGCTGATGGAATTTTACATTTGATTTTTTTATACTCAAAAACAATTAGAATCTGGTTAAATGCATGGATGCAAAAAATTAGAGGAAATTTCTGACTAGTTCACGCAAAGTATGTGTGTACATTACTTATATCAATTTTCCAATGTGATCTAGCTCAATTGGCACTTCATTCCCTTGTAAGAGCTAGGTGGAGGTTGAGTCTGCGGGTTCAAGACCAACTCGGTGCATGTGTAACTTACCAATAAAAAAAATTATCAATTATGTGTAAATTGTTTGCATGTGTGCATTTATGAGTGTCTGTACACAGTTTGTGTGTGTGATGTTCTGGCTGTTTTTTTTTTTTTTGTCAAGATCCATCGATAAAGTTTCTGAGTTGCTCATTATGTATGTACCAATAAATTTGCAATTTTGCAGAGGATCAGAGTGCCATCTCTATTCTTTTAACCAAGCATGACAAAATGGAGTGGTGGAAATCTATTGTGAAAGGTGATCCTGAAATTGATACTCAGAAGGTCGAACCTGAGTCCAGCAAACTATCAGACCTGGATCCAGAAACAAGGCAGACTGTTGAAAAGATGATGGTAAATCATTGATGCTGTATTTTATGCTTTACACTTTACTTGTCAATTTACCATCGTGCCCATCCTCTCCATGTGTGATCATGTGTGAACTCAGACTCCATGTTCTAATCTAGCCTTAGTTGCTTGCAGTAATATCCCCATGGTTTTTTCATATTGAAGTTCTGGATTATTTTTTAGGGCCGTGTTCATAAATGTAGCTCTAGTCTCTCTTGTTCACAGTGAAGATCTAAGGTTTTTTCCCCCAAGTTTCTGTCTAGGTCTTCTGCTCGCTCTCTCTCTCTCTCTCTCTCTCTATGTTCTCAGAATCTAGCTAGCATGTAAGATAGAGCCTTTGTTCTGTTGCTGCATTAGATCTTGCTTTGATATTCTTTATCTCTATTTTTTGTCCTTCATCAGCAAATGTTCTGGTTCATGTCTTTGTGTTTTGCTATGAATAATTGGTTAATGACTTGAGTTTCTTGCATTTAATGTACAGTTTGATCAGAGGCAGAAGACCATGGGGCTCCCAAGTAGTGATGAGTTGCAGAAACAGGAGATTCTGAAGAAATTCATGGCTGAGGTAAATACTTGAGCTTTTGATTGTTAAATTCCCCCATCATGAAAGTAATTGGTAAAATCTCCTGATAATTAATCTTTGATTTCCCACAGCATCCGGAGATGGATTTTTCGAGGGCAAAGTTAGCCTAAATGGGACGGATTCTGTTGATCCTTGTTGGCAGCTATAAATCAACCTGGCTTTCTCATTTTAATATTGTTGGAACTTTTTCTCCCCCTTTAATCCTCTGGTTCCTGAGGGTTAGAATGGTTCACTCTGTTCATATGACCCGTTGGCTAAACTATGGATTCAGATGATATTTTACAAGGTGAAAAATAGTAAAATTGTAGTGTTTGTGGTGGGTTTTTTTTTCCTGAGTCTTCTATGGATATTTCGTGTTTCTTGGCCTGAACTACAGTCAGGGATCTTCATGTTGGAATTGGGTCACGCGCAGAGCTGCAAACCAATTCCTTGGCTAATAGTGTCATCACTGTGCTTTCCAATATTTTTGTGGCAAAACATTTTCCATCAAAACAAATTCAAGCCCAAGTTTTTTTTTTTTTTTTTTACATGATAAAAATTCTACTTTAGCATAATTTAAGTTTATATGTGTGTGAAGCTCTCTCTTAAATGCTTAAATCTTGGTTCTTATTCTTTGCCCCTTACATGAAATGACTATTGTGACAAAATTAAACTCAAGTTTTTAGTTTCTCGGAATTGTTAGCAAAAAAGATGCTATTGAATTTTGAGCCTCCTAAGGCCCATTCATACCTGATGTCAATCATTCAAACAAGCCATAACGTTATTTTTGTTAGGAAATGGTAAAATAAATATCCCAAATATGTGAAATTAATCCAGAGTCTTCCATGGATGCTTCGTGTTTCTCGTCCTGAAATGGGGATCTTCATGTTAGAATTGGGTCACGCGCAGAGATGCAAACCAATTCCTTGGCTAATAGTGTCGTCACTGTGATTTCCAATAAGTTTGTGGTAGAACATTTTCCATCAAAACAAAATTAAGGCTAAGTGTTTTTTCTTTTCTTTTTGTAATATAAAAATTATAGTATAGTTTAATCTAAATGTATATTTGTGTGAAAATCTCTTTTGAAAACTTATATCTTCTTTTACTCTTCACACCAATCAAGCCCAAGTTTTTAGTTTCCTGGAATCATTTGCAGAAAAGATGGCATTGAATTTTGAGCCTCCTAAGAGCATTCTCAGTGGCAATTGTAAATGTGAAATGTAGAGGAAATTTAGCACCAAGGCATAAAAAGAGCCTAGCAATCGGACTTATAAAATTTGATAATTGCAAATTTTTTTGCAATTATGCTACAGTGTCATTCTAAATGTAAGATAATACTGTAGCACAATTGTAAAAATTATAATATATTTTAATTTCAAAAAATTACTGTAGCATTTTAATTAATAGAATAAGAAAATAAAAGTTAGGATGTTAGTTGTATTGTAAAATAGTGTGATATAATTGATAAAGTAATTTTTTGAGATAATAAAATAAAATATGATAAAAGTTGCGGACGCGAATGATCTAAGGCCCACACTTCCCTGATGTCAATCATTCAAACAAGTTATAACATTATTTTTGTTAGGAAATGGTAAAATAAATATCCCAAATCCGTGAAATTAATATTGTGGAGAAGCTTCATGAAGCTGGTGGGTCTGAGAGGATTGTAAGATCTTTTTTTTTCTCATAGCATGTGTTGATTGATTCTATGTGGGTTCTACATGCTATGAGATGTCTCATATATCCTCTCTCTCCATGGAAGCATTTTATGCGATATCCTCTCCCAAATCTGACTGTCTTGTCTCACGTGGTTTTCTGTTTTCCCAACAAGTGTTAACATATATAAATTATTTACGACATAAAAATTTAATCCTTTGCCTCTCACTAGTTTTATATTTGACCCCCTTCCTTCTCTCTAATTTACCAGTGGTAGACTCTTTCAAAAGGATGGTGAAATGCCTCTTGTTCTGTTTCGTCTAGAACCCATCTAAGCATCGATTCTCCTTGCTCTGATTTCAGGGGGGACATATATGGGATGGGACATCTACGATTCAGCTTACCCCATTCCATTGTCACCTCTAGTACCTTAAAATTGAGAGAATAAAATTGCAAAAATGACTATTATGCAATTCAATCATATTATACAAATTTGTTCGGGATGTTTCCAAATCCTAATATGCGGCCAAAATTTAGCCACTATTTAACATGTTAAGGGATAGCCCTACCTGCATGGTCATTAGGGATGTGTCTTTGTCAAGGGACTATCATAAAGTTTCTAGAATTTGCTCATGCATTGAATAAAATATTAAATTGACTTTAAAGATCTAAAGAAATACTTGGTTTAAAGTGTAGACATCTAATCAAGGATAGAGTTGAGGTTAGGTATAAATTTCTTTCTTCTATTTCTTCTTTTACTTCACTTTCTCTGACTCATATTAAACTAGTGGCAAGTGTGATCAAGTCTTATTCAATTTTTTAGAGATAGTGTTATTGATGTGGTCAAAAGACTAAAACCTTTAAAAATTATAATTGGATACTTAACCTAATGGTGTACTAGAGTACGTGGGACAAGAGGACTGCACATGCCTCAAAAAATAATCTAATATTCAAAGAGGGTCTAGACATTCTTGCTATTAAAAAAAAAATGGTGTAAGTCTCATATTCATAAATTTTGAACCCTCTTATGCATTTCTCACGTGTACTTATGTAACTTTGATGTGTGAGAAAGTTAGGTATCGAAAAATCACATAGTTCATTTTGCAGCTGATCAATCAAATAGGCATTACAGGCAATACTCTCCAAGATGTTTCTAAAATGGCCATTACCCATTTGTGTTACTAGCAATACAAATGTCTATGAAAATGGCAAAGCAGGAAATGGCCACATCGTGTGTTGTGTGTGTAACTAAATTGTAGTGTAGCCGAGAGTGTTTCCTAAGTGGGAATCCAATAACAATGGGACAAATAAATATGAAAGCGAGAAACATTTCCACCTTTCACTTCAATCTTTTGTACATATAATGCCACCACTTTGTGACACGAGCGTAATGACACGTAGGTCACTCTCACATGCTCTTTTCCATAAAAAGGCTGTGGGCTCGGTTTGGGTTCCACCACTTTTTGTCTTATTGTGGGGCAGGTCCATTTAGCCCAACCCAAAAAAATGACTACTATTTTTATCAGGTTTGTTCTAGACTCTTACAATTTCTTTAGCCTTGAGAGATGAACTTAAATAGTTAAATCTCAATAGAAAACCAAGCAATAAGTTTTGGTAATATTTTTTTTTTTTTTCATAATTTTTTTCATGAGGTATTGGAATTAGTACAAAATAAAAGTGATATCAATAATAATTTTATTTAAAGCTAATTTTAATGAACAAAGTTTTTCTTCAAACTAGTTTGGAGAGAAACTCTACAAACTCTTCATATATCTTTATATTGAGTGTGAATTTTGAAAATCTAACCGTTAGATTGCATATTCTTATTATATTCTTTATGCATGTAAAATTTCAAGAAAATCAAAAATCAATTGCTATCTCATCAAACAAATGTTAAAATTTCAAATTTTTGTGATCTAAAATTGTGTATACAAAATAAGTTTATTGATTGAATAGTAAATAATATCCAATTTGAACGAAATTTGATATGCATGTTAAGAACATAAGGAACATGAAATTCAACGGTTAAATTTTCAAAATTCAAACTAAAAAAAAAAGATATATGAAAAGTTTAAAAAGTTTCTCTTTGGTTAATTTTAATTAGCTCCAAAGCTCATAATCAAGAGGACTTTAAGCTTTTACTTTCTACATGCATCTGAAGGGCTCTATTGTAGTACATGTAATGATGTTGCTTTCACTATTACACCATGTACTCCATTGACATAAATTGACATAAAAAAGACTTTTCATAAATAGATGATTGGAATCGGTTCGAATTAAACATTCAGTCTCCATCTATCAAAATAAATAAACAAAATAAAATAAAAATTCAGTCTCCAAATGGACCAAACACACCCCGTGGTTGGTTAATATAATAAATGCCATTTAAGACTGAGTGTGCTTTCAAAAAAAAAAAAGACTGAGTGTTTTTTTTTTTAATATTCAAGCAAAGACTAGATATTTTGTTGGACATTCTTTTTCTTTTAAAAAATATAGTAGCATACAATTAATCCTCCTTTTCATTTTAAGATGTTCTAAATTAAAGTCTTCTTATAAAATTTAATAAAAATATAGAGCATTCATAATTTAAATCTTCCCACTTTCAATTATCCATGTAAAAAAATTTTAAAAACCTACTTTCATTAAATTTTAAATTAATAAGCATAATTTTAGAAACTTGTACCTTTTTAAAATAAGTTTATTGATTGAATAGTAAATAATATCCAATTTGAACGAAATTTGATATGCATGTTAAGAACATAAGGAACATGAAATTCAACGGTTAAATTTTCAAAATTCAAACTAAAAAAAAAGATATATGAAAAGTTTAAAAAGTTTCTCTTTGGTTAATTTTAATTAGCTCCAAAGCTCATAATCAAGAGGACTTTAAGCTTTTACTTTCTACATGCATCTGAAGGGCTCTATTGTAGTACATGTAATGATGTTGCTTTCACTATTACACCATGTACTCCATTGACATAAATTGACATAAAAAAGACTTTTCATAAAATAGATGATTGGAATCGGTTCGAATTAAACATTCAGTCTCCATCTATCAAAATAAATAAACAAAATAAAATAAAAATTCAGTCTCCAAATGGACCAAACACACCCCGTGGTTGGTTAATATAATAAATGCCATTTAAGACTGAGTGTGCTTTCAAAAAAAAAAAAGACTGAGTGTTTTTTTTTTTAATATTCAAGCAAAGACTAGATATTTTGTTGGACATTCTTTTTCTTTTAAAAAATATAGTAGCATACAATTAATCCTCCTTTTCATTTTAAGATGTTCTAAATTAAAGTCTTCTTATAAAATTTAATAAAAATATAGAGCATTCATAATTTAAATCTTCCCACTTTCAATTATCCATGTAAAAAAATTTTAAAAACCTACTTTCATTAAATTTTAAATTAATAAGCATAATTTTAGAAACTTGTACCTTTTTATGTAAACAACAATGGTTGAAATGATGTATTAAATTACGAATTATTCTAAAAAAAAATTTCGTTTTATATAAGATAGAAATTTTACTCTAGCATAATCTAAGTGTATATATGTATGTAAAACTCTCTTCTGAAAACTTGAATTCCGGTCTTTACTCCCTACACCTTACAAACATTTATACTTGTGGAGTAACCATTACACCAAAAATGTGCGGTAGTGATTCTTTCAAAAATTTAAACTATTAAAATATAGTAAATTTAATCATATAATTACATATTTCTCACATAGTGTCTTATTAAAAAAAAAAAAAGGATTTTATTAAATATACCAAACAATACGGGAGAGAGAGCTGTTTACGAAAAATATTTAAAGAGTAGATGTTGATGAGTGATGACATCATTTTTTCTTGTCATCGAATGCCATTACTTTCTTTGTTATCAACAGAAATGTTATTGTCACCAGCTGAAAAAACGTAAATGTAATTGTCAGGTCTTCTTGGGACGTCTTGTAATGCATCAATTGATATCAATTATTATCAACCTATAGACTAACTTAGTTTATTTATTTATTTATTACTTTTTTCAGAGAATTTCAAAATTTCGATCAATAATACAATACCTCTGAAGTCGAAGTTATTTTTTCACATAATTTGTAGAAAAAAGAATCCATTGTAACGAATAAAATATTCATTTTGAGAATTTACAAGCAACTTTTAGAATGAGGAGATGAAAAATTACAAGTGCAAAATCATAGATAGGACAGTAAATTGTTTATATGAATAGTAAACCAATAATATAATAGTTTAAATTGGGGGGCTTTCATATTAATGTTGAAAAAACAAATCCATAGCAAATCAATAAAATAGTCGTTTTCAGAATTTTAAGCAAATTTTATCTATAATAAAGTAGATAACAAGATGACAAACTATGTGACCAACCATCATCATTTTATTCTCAAAAAAAAAAAAAAAAAAAAAAAAAAAAAACAATCATCATTTTGGTCACTCAAGAGTTCATTGTTTTTTTGGGGGTGGGGGGGGGGGGGGGTTGGGGGGGGCNTATTTATTTATTACTTTTTTCAGAGAAAACTTTTTAGACCTTGACTTTATTCTCATATGTCTTCGTCATGAATTTGTAATTTTCATAAAATAATTAACTATCTTAAAAATTATGAATATGTAATATATTGATGCTTTGATGCAAAGGAAAGCTAACATAACATAATCTAAGGCCGAGAAAGCTTTGAGCAGAAATTTTCCTGCTTCGATAATTTCAAAATATTCGATCAATAATACAATACCTCTGAAGTCGAAGTTATTTTTTCACATAATTTGTAGAAAAAAGAATCCATTGTAACGAATAAAATATTCATTTTGAGAATTTACAAGCAACTTTTAGAATGAGGAGATGAAAAATTACAAGTGCAAAATCATAGATAGGACAGTAAATTGTTTATATGAATAGTAAACCAATAATATAATAGTTTAAATTGGGGGGCTTTCATATTAATGTTGAAAAAACAAATCCATAGCAAATCAATAAAATAGTCGTTTTCAGAATTTTAAGCAAATTTTATCTATAATAAAGTAGATAACAAGATGACAAACTATGTGACCAACCATCATCATTTTATTCTCAAAAAAAAAAAAAAAAAAAAAAAAAAAAAAGGGGGGGGTGGGCCTAGGGATTATAACGTGTACATTACTACATTCGGCTTATGCACATGAACATACAAAAAATATTGAACTCATAAGTGAAAAGACATTAAATTTGGCATATCAAGCATTATAATATGGAACTTATGCTACTTATTTAAATAATATATATAAATAGTCTTATAAATTATCACGTAGTAAATTGGAAGACATAGATTAAAGAAATAACTTGTTTTTATAATGTTACATTTCCAAAATTAGAAGAATTCCAATTGCATTTACTGAGGATATAGTAGAGCTCATTTCCATTGTGTCCATTAGTACCTTATTGGGTTTTGGTTGAGGGGTGAGACTGAAAATGGATCAACAAATTCGTCACAAAAAAAACTTCACAATAATTGAGGAGATGAGTTATTATTGTGATTAGTTATGATGTGCTTATATGAGAACTAATAATAAAAAACTTGTCAACTCAATTGTTGTAAAAAATATTGTGAAAATTATTGTGTTTGTAGCATTATTTCATACTTGAGATTGATTGGTCTTGAAGTTTATTCTCCCTCTTTCGCTCTTTTCACTCTTATTTTTTATTATTTTAATATGTTGTATTATAAAATGAAGAATATTATAGTAGACGATTGTTAAATGATTATGTAAAATAGAAACAATAATTTTTTTTTTTTTTGTTTTAAAGAAGAAACAATAACTTTTAGATGATGCAAAATAAACGAAATTTGCATAACCGAATGGGAATGCTTATGCTTGGAGCATGGAAGAATGCCTCATTTCTGTGCATTCACTTCAATTTTCAAAAAAGAACAAAGAAAACAAAATGCTTTAGCATACTCTAAAATTGGGTTATAGCATTTCTCCTGTGGTTTGAAGGGACTTCGTTTTGTTAATCTTCACCCGAAGATTTATTATTATTATAATAATAATAATGATAATAATAATGATTAATAAGAAGAACGAGGAATTGTCATTAGGCTTTCATTCTTGTCTCTCTTTTTTTTTTTTCATTTACGAAATCATTGTTTTATTAGTCGAAAAAAATGGAAGTCACATCAATAATCATATCTTTTTTGGTAAAGACATCAATAATCATATCTTAATATCATAAAATCGTCTATCACAGTCCCAAAAATGTGAGGAACTCAGTGGAGAATTAAACAAAGCAAAGTACTGTATGACCTATCATGTTTAGATAACCTTTTTTTGTTTAATTACATTATAATATTTTTCGGGTCTTTGGCGGCGTTAGTTTGAAATTATTAATTTTTGCGAAATGGACACATTATATTTTTTATTGCTAAAAAATCTAAAATAACATCAATGAATAATATTTCCTTGGGTCTTTGTCCAAGCTCTAGTAAATATTTTCTAAAAAATAGTTTTGTCGACACAGATTTTGCGGCGGTACTTTCACCAAAAGACTCTCTGTTTTTTTTTTTTCTTTTAATTTTTTTACCATATCCCTTGGTTTATCTTATAGTATGAAATCACTTTCCAACATTTTATCAGATCCACCGCTTCAAGTTTACCAAAAAAACTCATATAGTTTTCATACTTTTAGTGTTCTATTTCTTTTCAATTCTTTAAAGTTTAAACTATAAAAATTATCTTTAAAGATCACATGAATAAGATGGCAGAGCTAGAAAGTTGTAACAATCTTATTAAGATACTAATCTCTTTGTAAAAATGACATTTGAAGTTTTAAACCTTTTCAACCTTTGGTCCTTGTCATAATATGTGGACTCCATAGTATAACCAAACCACTTACATTGAGAAACCTATATGACCTTGTGTTCATAAATATAAATATATAGTAAAAATTTAGAGTAAAAACAAAGACTATCTTTGTTCAATTTTTAAAAAGTAACTTATTTATTTGTTTAAAATTTTCTTAAAATTGATTCTTAATTAATACTCTCACGACATTCGTTAACATTTTTCTTATTTTATTTTATATAATATATATGTGGTACAGATCACTACAGATTGTCCCAAGTGCCCCAATTCTTTGCGGTACAAGTGTACAACAATTAATATACAATAATAAACCAAAAGCATTGCATTCGCGAACAAGGACAAGGCTTAGGCTCAACATTCAATGGCTTTAGCTGGACATGGACTCGACATATACAGGGATTTTGGCCCAATGCAGGTGGTTATCCACCTATACTTGGTGTTATGCTAAAATTCAATGACAAGTGGCATGCCTTTTTTACATTGATACGTCCACCTTGCCATGTTGTTGTCAACATGGATCTAGGGATATGAAAAATTATAGAATCACAATTAATTTTAGTATTCATTTTCACATCAACTTGGTGTGACTGATTGTGAATTAAAAAAAATAATTAGTTTATCTTAAAGTGACAGACAGTTAATTACAGTTTACTATATAAAATAATTATAAAAAATATATATAAAATTGGTTGTTGTCTTAAAATAATTTTATAAAAATTTAAGAAAGTCTACGAATACAAAAAATTCAACACCTAGTTGATGTAACAAATTGTTAGTAGTAGGTAAAATAATAATATTAGTGATGGATTTAAATAAAAACTAATAAAATCTTGTCAACTCATTGAACTCAACTATTGTACAAAATGTTATGATTTTTTTTTTTTTTTTTGTCTATTGCATTACTCTAAAAGATTTTCAACTTAGTTTTAGAAACTGATATATCATCAACCATTTTATAATTAATGTTTGAATTTTTTGTGATCGAAACATTAGTTTGAAAGCTCCATATGATAAAATTTGTAATATCCCAATATAAATGGATTAATATGTATGATCTTTGAGACTTTGTTTGGGCATGTCATTAGCCAAATTGTTATTGTGACATGCTGTCCTATGCACGGACCTGCATGCGCGAGATAAGGTATCATTTGGCATTACAATATTTTGTTACTTGGACTCTTTCGAAGGTGACAAATGTCATTTTGTTCCACTTCTCATATTACTATGAAAATTATATTTTATCAATTAATTTATATATACTAGTACAAAAATGTTTCGGAGAAAAAAGAAATTTTCTTTGGTGTCCAGGCTATAAAGGATTATTTATATAGTTCCTAATTATAAAAAATTAATAATATTATTTTATACTTTTTATAGAAGGTAATTTTAGAAAGATATATGCACTGCTCTTTTTTCTTAATTACTTACCAATCCTCTGGATATGTGTGATAATTTTAAAAATATCATAAACTGTTGTGATTATTATATTCTAAATATCTTGTACCAACCATTTATTGAATTATTTAAGTTTGAGCAGTGTGATTTATTAAATGAGCAGTGTGCATTGTGTAGTAAGTGGTTGATATAATATTACCATGTTAAAACTTATCTATCAAAAGAAATCTTATTTTAATTTAAGTCTTGGGTTAAGGTAATCTTTCAATATCTTATGTCATTACCTCCCATGAAAGATTTCTCCTGATATTAATGTTTATAGTTCAATTGGTACCTTTTAATATTTCTAATTGAGACGTTTAAGATTAAATCCCACTTCCCTAAACCATTTAATTATGGCAAAAAAAAAAATCTATAAAACCCAAAGCAAATACTTTACACTGTTTATTTTAATGTTATCACTATTAAGTTGAAGGAGAAAGGGGAAAATATACATATTCTATTCTAGATGATTAGTTTTCTGGAATGAGAAAGGGGAAATAATACATATTCTAACCTAGATGGTTAGTTTTCTAGAAAGGTTGACAGGGAATAAAAAAAAACAAATAACAATTAAAAAAAAAAAAAAAAAAAAAAAAAAAAAGAAGAAGAAGAAGAAGAAAAAGAAGAAGAAAATTTACCAGTAACTTTATGTTTGGTTTTTTTTTTTTTTAAACCAGATATATACTTCTTCTTTCTAACTAAATTTATTATATACTGGGATGAAATGCATATTGTGTAGGAATGTTAATGATCCTAGCTTATTTATAAACATTTTATGCATGCTTGACTCGGGAAAAGGTTTATTTATTTTTATTTATTTAGCAACTAAGTTAAGCTCAAGCTCAAATTTGGGCACAATTATTAAATGAGCCAAAGCTTAAAGAAAATAATTTGTTCTTGAAGTTACTTGTAAATATGGGGCTTGATGTTACATATATATATATATATATATATATATCAAGCTCCATACTCACAGTTAAATTGTTGAGACACAAATGAGGAGTATTAGTATTTATAGAATCGCTCATATATCTTGGTAAGAGATATATCCCTTCACCAATATATAAGCTTTATCTAAGAGACACGACCTTTCTATCAATAACTAATTAATATTAATTAATCAATTATTCTTATTTATACATTAGTGAAGCAATTCCATCCACCAAATAAGGGATAATAGTGAATAAGAGGACGCACCATATTATGGTGTGATCACCCACCACAACAACATATACTAAAAATATTTATACGTGTGTGTGTGTGTGTAAAGACTTGAAATTGAATTGTGTAGGATTGTAAATATCAAATTAGTATGTGTAATTTATTGATAATATAATTACATAATTTCGTAGTAGAAATTATATAAAAATTGTAATAATTTAAGGTTAGTAAATTTGGTTTTTATAAGTTTATAAACCAAAATCATTCTAACTAAAGTCACTCGGATAATATAATTTCTACTATAATTGTTTATTAATTATTAGCATAGATTTTTGTTGAAAATCAATTTATCTCATGAACAGAACATCACTGAGACTTGAACAATGGTGTTTCTTATTAAAACAAAACACAAAGTATCCACAACCTAGATGCTCTAATGAAATTAATGAGAAAATTGAGAGAGATGTTTCTTTGTGCATTGTTCTCTACAACATCACACGTTAATAAAAATATGGAAGTGTACAAATGAGTCATTGTTCCCTTTAAATAGACAATGAAAGGGTGAGGCCAAGAAATGCAAATTTCTAACAATTTATGAAAGGACAAAAAATTTTAGTTGTAGTGTTTACTATACATGAAAAAAGAAAAATTAAGTTAATCAAGCATCTTATAAACAAGTTTGAGCTTGTTCAAAAATTAAGTTAATCAAGTACTTTTAGCCTTTTGCCATTTAATCAAGTGTAATGTTTAGTTGTGGTGTTTAACATATTTGTGTTAAAAAAAAAAAATGAAATGAACAATTATGAACTTTTAATATTTAGTTCGACTCTCTTTTTTACTCTCCTAATTTTGTGATTTTTTTTTTCTTCTTCTTCATTTTTAATTTTTTTTTTAATTTTTTATGAGAAGGTAACTAATCAAAGCTTGCAATACTGTGATAAAAAGAGTTGTCATTGGGGTGCAAAAGGCCAAAATGGGAAATTAGCCATAATTTTTAAACATTATAATTAGTAGGCTAAGTTTTCAAACTAGATTTTTTACTAGCATGTTGAGTATAAGAGACTTGATTTAGGGCCTATAAATCGAGTCTTTGAGACTCAATTTTCATGAGTTGATCATGTCTGATGTGGTATTTTTTTTCCACGTGGCGTTAACCTGGAAATCAAGTCTCTAAAATTCGATTTATAACCCAAAAATAATTACAAAATATACTCAGAAGACCCAAAATACAGAAACAGCAAAAACGCGAAAAGAAAGAAAAAAAGAAAGAAAGAGAGAGAAGAAGAAGAAGAAGAAGAAATGGAGATCAAGCTCAAGTCGACCCAGGCCGAGAGAAGAAGAAGAAGAAGAAGATATGAAGATCAAGCTCAAGTCGACCCAGGCCGCACCAGACCCAGGCCGCCGCACAGCCTTTCTGTTTCTTGTTTTTTTTTTTTTTTTTTTTCCTCTGATGAACACATATTTTCAAAGTAATTGAGGTCACTAAAGAACTCAAAGAAGTTGATGGAATCATTGTTGTTGTTGTCGAAAATAATATTTTCTTTGTTGTTAAGGTCAGATATGGATGTAAATCGAGTCTTAGAGACTCGATTTACAGGTGAACGCCACGTGGAAAAAGTACCAACTCAAACCCGATCAAAACATGAAAATCGACCCTCAAATACTCGATTTATAGGCCTTAAATCGAGTCCCTTAGATTCGAGATGCTAGTAAAAAATATAGTTTAAAAACTTAGCCTGCTAATTATAATATTTAAAAATTATAACTAATTTCTCATTTTGACCCGTGCAAAAGGTTAAAGAAGTTTATAATTTTATAGAATTTCAGTTTTTTTTTTTTTTTTTTGGTGCAGACAAACAGTGAGAGTGCTCGCCGTTCATTTTCTCACAGTGAAGTATAGGAGTCAGTCATTTTCAGATCTTTTTGTCGTTTTCAGGATTTGGTAAAAAGTTGCTATTGTGGTTTTTTTTTGTGGGTTTATTTTCTTTATTTTCAAAGAGATGAAAATGGCAATAAATGAATCATAGTTCTCTCTGCAGGAACTATTGAATACTATCCCCAAGAGTCGGATTGAGCATATTTATAAAGGGGCTAATCAAATATGTTGATACATTGGCTAAGTTAGGCTCTAATCTATCTTGTATTTTTTGTTTAATTTGACAGCCTACCGTTTGTGGTTGTTAACTTGTTTGCTCTTAATAAGGTAGCCACCGTTTGTAATAGACTTATTTTTATTGTTGTTTAGTTAATTTATCAGCCCTTTTGACCGAATAACAATAATAAAAAATAATGATAATAATAATAATACTGCATTGGCTGAATTCCACTCCTAGATCCTTTCAAAAAAGAGCTGAAAATAACAAAATGTTATGCCAGTAATATAAAAATAAATAAACAAACTCATAAATTTAAGTGATTATATGGACTTCTTAAAATGAAGAATTGAAAAATAAATTTTTTTTTTTAAAATTGATTAGGAGTTGGGTCACAAGAGTTCCTTTACATGGAAGAATTTGCAAAATTTTCTTGAATAAGTGTATGTTTGGATACCGTTTATTTGTTGAAAACTGAAAACTTATTGCTGAAAATACTGTAACAAAATAATTTTTAAAGGTGTGAATAGTACTGTGTGACCTAAATTTACCTAAAAATTTGCATTTTGCTGAGTTTGGTGATCCATAAACAGTGTCATGAGAAAAAAAAAAAAAAAGCAACTTATCTTGTAAATTGCTGAAACATGCACAGTACCCGTGGGTCCTACTTCAAACGCCAAACACAAAAACGCAAACTGAACGCGTACTCCAAACATACGCTAACTATCTACATAGAATCAGTAAAATTTGCATATTTCACCCACCTTGGTAATTACAAATTCCATATGCTGTCAAATATTAACCGACTGTATAGCAATTAGCACATGTGAAAGCAGGTACTGGTCCTGCCCACTTTGCCTAAAAGACAAAGTATTTCCTGCTTCTCTTACTATTATTAAAGTTATGTAATGGGATTAGAATATTGATTATGACAGGCATACGTAAACTAAACATCAAAATTTATTCCAAAACAACAAAATTCCTTCTTCTTTTTTCTTTTTTTTCAATTATAGTAAAAGTAAAACTACAAAAATTCATAAAGTTGGCCCATTTGGTACATATGTTTAAAAATTGAAAATTATCATTTAAAAATATTTGTGAAAATATATGTGAATGAAAAAATATATTAAAATGAGTAAAATATTATTTAAAAACTGAAATTAATTGTTTGAAAACACAAATCAAACATACCCTTGATTTCATTGTTCATAAATATATTTATGGGCAGCTAGCAATATGGGTTTCCAGTTCACTGTTTACAATGACTTGGGATAGGAGAGTGCACTTACTTTTTGTCAATGTCAAACTTGTTTAGACACCACTCTCAAACCCTTCAGCCTCACACATCATTTCATTTTTTACATCAAAAGGAATCCAAAAAGTGTCTTCAAGTTTGGGCCAAAAATTGGGGTGCAAGAGGGACCCATTAAACCAAGGCAATTCCAATTGCAATTCGTCTAGAAAGACAAAAGCACTACAAGACAATCCACTCCAGCTGTTTTTTATTATTTTTTTTAATTTTATAATAACCCATCACTTTCACCCTGTCTGCCTCTCTCACCCATCGCCAATTTTGAACTGCTCTCTTGGCCAAAAGTCCGTAGAATTCAAGAAAAAAATTAGAATCGTGGAAATCCAATTTGGAATTAAGAATTACCATGCCCTTATTTTGTACTTAGAATTTTTGTTGCATTCATTTGTTAGATAGTGATTACTTAACTCATTGCACGATTGACTCAAAGATGAATATACCTATAAAAAGGAAAGAAAGAAACTATATAACACCGGTGTTGTGACAACCATCAATGCGTTGAATGGGTTAAGTTAGAACTCGGTTTTGACTCGATTTTGAGTATAAAACTTTGTGAAATAGTTTGTATTCATTAACATTGATACGAGGGTTTTATTGGTTTGTGTCATTATTGCATGGTAAATAAGAGTATTTTAGAGCTCACTAATTGGAACTAAAATTTAGATGAAACCTATTTATATTGTTTACAAATGATTTAGATTATTTCAATCTACAAAAGTTATATGATCAATAAATATATAAAAAATATATATAAAAAAATTAAAAAAAAAAAGAGTGAGACCCCATTATTGTAGATGATCAACACCAACATTTTTTACAATCTCATTTAATTTTCACACCATACAAATAAAGTCATCAGGACATACTCCACTTTAAAAATCTCATGTTGGTCTAGTCAAAAACTCCAAATCTCTCCCTATGACCATAACTTCAAAGCAGCCTAAAAATATTGTCAGAACCCTTTTGTTTTGCCACATTCATGAAACAGATAGTGATTATAATCATTTTAACTTAAAGAAATCTATTGCGACAAAGAGGTATGGGCAAGAGCACATAGTTACATACCATTTGTCTTTCCCTCAAGAAAAGGAATGGGGTCATGAAAAGTCAATTAGATGCGAAGCTTGCAAAGCAATGACTAAATACACTTAATCTTTCCTCCATTAACAAAATTTTACTCTCTGTTGGATTCTTTCAATAAAGTCAAATAAAACTAAGTGCAAAATTGGATTATTCTCAAATTCGAGCTATAATGTAAATTGTATCATGTTTTGTATTGTATGTGATAGTTTGATACCCTCAAAACAGTGAAAAATCATTAGCAATGATTCACATATTCCTTCATTACTGGCCAAAAAGAATTAAACCAGCATGCCGACCCACAAATGTGGCACACAGCCTCAATGATTTCCCATGATAAAATTGGCAAAAACAAAGACAATTTTTTGTTCATTCTTTGTCTGCTCTAAGTCTACTACAAAGAAATTCGGCCGCCAAGTGTTGTGACCTTAGTGCGCCACATGTGGATTGTGGATGACTAATGGGCATCAATCTATTTTGTATTTATTTTCCCATTTGACATAGACAACTCAAAAATTGAACTTTGTGTTTGTGTGTACCTTTAACTCTTCAATGGAGATTCTCATAGAGCCTCCACTTTTACATTTTCTTTTTTTTTTTCCTGATGTGGGAATTTTTAAGGTTTTGTGTACCTCTTGTGTAAACCATCCCCGAAGTGTATATACCTCAACTCCTCATTTACTCAAAAGAAAAAAGGGGGGGCATACCTCACTTAGTTCTCATTACTTAAAGTAGGGGCATATACTTTTTTTGTTTTTGGTTGAAATTATTTGACACTTATTTTTTCCTTACTTTACAGCCCATCCCCATATTCTTCTTCCTCATACCTCAAGCTTGAAAGCTATTTGACCTTAATAATTAGTATTAAACTATATTTATCAAAAGAAATCTCATAGTGGGTCTTCCTATTTAAGTTTTGCGTTCACATTCACTTAGAAATTAAAACTTAATTATGTAATTCCCAAATCCTCCACCGAAAGAGACAAAATTTTGCTCTTGAATATTGGGTTTGGAACCATTATTATATGATATTGCAAATGACTATTCACGTATACTTTTAAACTTTAATCAAGTAACTTATTTAATACTCAAATTTATTTAAATTTATTGTTTTTGGCATCACATAACTTATTTAATAAACCTTTTTCTCTTCGGATTTAACTTACCTCCAATACTTTTGAAACTAATCTCCTTTTATTTTAATAAGAAACTGTCGCATCATTCATTAACTAAATAAATAGTGAATATTAAAACTCACTACCACTTGTTATTGTTATTTAAAATAAAAGGAGATATCTAGTTAAAAAAAAAATACTAGAAATAAGCCAAACTCTTTTCTTAAGAATCCATACTTATTTCATAATTCACATATACTTTTAAAATATAATCTCACAAATTTTATTTAAATTATTTAATTTGTCATGTAACTAAAATACACTTAATTATATGAATGACCACATAATAAATCAAAGGACTAATTGGAGAAAATTTTGTCAAGCAAAAAAGAGGGAACCATCTATTATTCCCAAAAAGTTTTAAAATAATATTTAGTTCATGTTAAACAAAATCAACAAATATTGTCAAATTATGTTTAACAGTTTACATATAGAAAAAAGGGGTGTACGTTAAATTTATAAAATATTCATTTTTGTATTGCTATTTGGTTCTCAAATGAGGATTAAAACAAGATAGAGAAAATAATTAAATTCTTTATTTTCATTCTTGCCTTTGAATTTCTTTTTCTTTAAATAAGTTTTAAAAAATGTTGTGTAGGGGCCATTGGCCCCGAATCCCATAATTTGGGTATATGATGGATCTAAGGCCCAAGCCGAGAACTAAAAGCGTCTGAGAAGGGGTAAATGCTGTTAAAAGAGACTATATTGACAAAGAGAGAAGTCAATTTAGATCATAACAACCCAGGGGGTCATGCCAAAAATAAGAGCCACCTCGGCTAACCAATGCTGAGATCTGTAGAAATGGTTTGCCATCCGAAGAAACGTCACAGAAACACTTAGTTGATACAGATAAGCACTATGGAAACTCAAGATGTGGAAGAATTCTAAAATATTTAAGGAGAAAACTGCCACCTTCGCATTAAATGCACTGCAGCTAACTCCCTGGCCGCATTAATGTAGAGGTGATACCTAAACAGTGAATTTCAGCTTTACGACTACTATATGAAGACTTATGAGAGGTGCTAATGGGATAAATATCAAGACCAACCATCTGGCATGCACATGAAAGATAGGGATGAAAAGGAAAAGGAGTATAAAAGGAGAGAAGGGGAGCGAGAAAAGGGGATCGAGAAAAAAGGAGAAAAACACTGTAGTACTCAGGAACCAACTTTGTAACCAAACCAGAATAATAAATAAGAACAGACATCCTCGGACTTAGCTGAGGACTATTTTTCTTCAATATAGATATTCTTCTTTTCATTCTTTTATCATCTGAACCCATTCTAGTATTTGTTTGATTAACTAAAACCTAGTTTTCCAACTCATTATCTATTAATTTATTGTTTTGGGTTTTTTGGGCCTAAGTCCATCCACGTAGTGGGCTGGGAGTTCAAATCTGGTCCTTACATGTTGCATATTAGGAATTAAAAGACACACATATATATTCTTGCAAATGAACCAAATGAGTACAAAAATAAATAAATATTTGGTTGCAATATTTGGTTCATATATAGAAAAAGGGAAAATGTGAAATTTATATATGTCAATGAGATTGAAACTATCCTTGAACGACTCGTATGTTTTCTGCAACTGCGGCAAATAAATATTTTCAAACTTTCCACATAAGTGATATCTAATAGATATCACTTATCTATCTTCAAGAACTGAATTAACTAGCCTCTTTGTTGGACCGTCGGCTCGAACACAAGGGACTAGGTTTAGCTTTGATAATAAGAAAACAACTCAACCTTTTTTTTTTTTTTTTTTAATTCTTGCCACTATTTTTTTCTCCTTTGAAAAGTTTAAAGAAATATTGTATACTAGCAATAAAAAGACACTGAAATATTTCTATTTATAGATATATGCGATTCCTTTAACTACATGGCCAATTGAAATACTAAAAACTAAATTCCTTTGTCTTCATCACCTGTATTTCTTTTGTAGCAAATGACTAACATGAGTTCAAAGTAAATGTTCAAGCCCAGTTTGTTCTTCTCCTTTTCTTTTTTTTTTTGGTTCTGAAAACATGTATTAATTTTCTGGATCTAAAACTAGTTTGGCACACGATTTTAAAAACATGTTTTGAGAACAAAAAACATGGGTACTCCATTTGGCATTGGTTCTTTTCTTTTTTCTTTTTTAAACCACTCTTCTCACTTTGAGTGTGATAAGACATGCATGATGTTTTCCATTTTGTATTACGAGAATGTACATTGAATTCATTTTTCTAAATTAAATAATGCCAAAATTTTGTTTTCATTTTCTTTTCCCAAACTCACATTTTTGGATCTTGTATTTGAAAACAAAGAACAAAAAGCACACCCAAACATGTTTTTGGGTGGTGGGGCCCACAAAAAACAGATAATGAAAACAGAAAACCCTCTGTTCTTAGTGGAACCAAACATAAACATTTCTAGTCAAAAAGAAAAAAAGTGAATCAATATTAGTTGGGAAGACAAGGTCATGGCTATCCATAGGCTATCCAAGACAAGGCTATGGATAGCCATAGCCTTATCTTGGATAGCCATAGATAGCTACAATCATAATTTAAGATCTTTGTAATTATTATTACAAAGATCAATTAAAATTCAAAGGAAAATCAATAGTAACTATCTATCTTAAATTATGAAGAAGTGATACATCTATAATAATTTTACAACAAATTATCGACAGTAAGTTGTTATTGGTTCTAAGTGAAACACTATTTTGAAATTACTTTTTTGCCCATCTGTAAAAGTGTTGTGAAAATATAGCATTTTTCTAAATATAAGTATATTTGTAACATACACCTTAAATTACAAAATTTTACCATCAAATACCTCAATTCAAGACTATTTTGTAATCTTCACCCAAATTAGTGTCTAAATTATCATATTAGTGAGTAAACTATCTCAAACTTAGGTGATGATTGCATAATTTTGAAGTTTAATGCATACATATTGTAAATTCCCCATAATGGATAACTATACTTTTACTCTTTTAAAAGAGAGAAAAACAAAAACAAAAAGTCTTTCAATATGCCCTTTATTCTGGAACCTAGGAGACTGGAACAGTGAAAACTCTTCTTGCACTTTGCTTACGAAAGAATTAAATTTTCAACTCATCCTCCTTAGTCCTTTCCCATTTCATTCATGAAATACTTATTCTCTCTAATGCTTTTGAGTTTGAGAAAGGGACAAAAGTTAGGTTGACACTTAAAAATATTGTTTCTAAAATCCAAATTGCAATATGGGTTATGGAGGAATAGACCTCACCACATTGAAAGAGAATTTGAATAATTTGATCAAATTGGAATACAGAATCTATCTATCTTTCTTTCTTCCTTTTACAGCTAATAATTTATTTTCTATAATTTTTCTTTCTTTCTTTCTTGTTCTTGTTCTTTTCAAGGAAAAACAAAATTAATAAGATCTTATTTTTATTTATATATATATATATATATATTGGCATACACCTATGGTGACGCATTTTTGGTAGTTTCATATTGAAGCTAGTACAATTCGACAAGGGGTTAGGGGGGACCTTTCAAAATATAAAAAATTCTTTAATTAAACTATATTATATATCAAAGTTACACATAGTTAAATATTTCTTTAACTCAAAATAAATAACTATCTTTAAAAGTTTATTTGGTACGAAGCCAGATATATCTTATCGAGATATTTTCAGAATCAAAACCAGCTCAACCATAACATGTTTCTAAGTAGAAACCAGCAAATCTGATTAGGCCTTTGAATAAGACATCATTTGTTTTTTTATATAATAATTTTCTATGACCTAGTCGGAAAACCAATGCTTAGTTGAGGTTTTGGTACTTGCTTTAGACAGTTCTTTTTACCTTTTATATTTAATTGCAAAACCTGCTAATTGATTTTAAATATATATCTAAAAAGGTGTTAGGTTAAAGTTGCACTAATTTTTGTCAATTTTATACCAATTAATATTTTTTTTATTCTATATATTTTATGACAACTTCACTATTGGCTTATATTATTTCTTTTTATATTCTTCATATTTAGAAAATATGCATTTATTAAATGTTTAAATATCAATTTTTTATATATTAAAATTATACATGAGAGAAGAGTTGATGGATTGAGTTGTAAATTACATCCGACTAACGATAAATTAAGCGTGCATTAAAAGTGAAGAAAACTTGTAATTTACTTATGTGATTTTCAAACTATTAATTTAATAAAAAAATATTAAGTGTTTTTTTTTTTTGTACAACTTATTTTTCAACTATTGAAAATTAGCTTATTTGAAAAAATTGTAATTAACTAAAACAAAAGGTGAAATGTAAAGAAGCTATTCTTTGACAAAAATGCACTTTCATAATGCGTTACCATTGGAGGGATAACACCTTGGAATGACTTTAATTGAGTATTAATATAATATATAGAGACATCACTTTATCCAAAACCTTAAGTCAATAGTTTGGGCTCAATTATATTATTAACAGCGCATTCTTGTTATTAATATCTAATGTGAAGCGTCACTATTTAACTAACCTTGCCAGCTACACTTGAATATTCCAAAAAAATCTCTCCCTTCACTCATGAGCCTTCTAACAAGAATCCAAGTGTCGTACATTTCAATCACCAATAGGAGTCACCAACATGCACAGCTGCCTTAATTCACCACCAGTTAAACCCTTACTCAACCATGTATAGAGCTAAAATGAGTATTTCTTATAATACATACATACATATACATATATATATATATATATATTTTTTTTTTTTGTGTGTGTATCATATAAGGTTTACCCAAAAGTTTAAGCCATTGGGTTTGGGGTGCAAGACTTCACTACTTAATAAACTACATTAATTACTTATACATAAATATTAATATTCCAACAGTTGTCAAGAATCTTATAGCCAAACTAATTAACACCTCTTAATGTTTTCAACGAAAAAATGCAGGGTTCAAATTTCCTCTCCCTCGACTATAGAATTAGCAAATTAAAAAAAAATATATATTAATAATAAAAAACCAACAGACTTACTAAATGCACATTAAGTGCTATGATTCAATCGTGTGACTTCTAAGATATTAATAAATATAAATTTAATAAATGATGTGTCATATTAATAAAGAATTACATCATGAATTAGTTGTTCCTGATGCTTATATGCATATGTATATGTATATATAGATAACCAGTGGTCCAATAAAATTTGAAAATACAAGTAAATGTGAGAAGGCAGTGACACGATATATAGCTTCAAATCTGCTTAATTATTTTGCAACAATTATGTAATTACAAGTGATTCTGATCATCACAGAACAATTCTTTTTTTTTTTTTTTTGAGAAACATCACAGAACAATTCTTAGTTAACTGCAGATTATTAATAAAAGTCAGTATGAAATTATATAACATGACGGGTTTCGCTATCATCTAAGATTTACTAACTGTAATTAGTAATTACTACTCATTGGTCATTGCATAACAACGTTCTTGATAAGATGATAGTAATAATGATAATATCAATAAAAAAATATTTTCAAAATCACAAATCAATAAAAAAATGGGCTTATTGATAGATCTTTTTTTTTAACTTATTAGGCAAAAGAAAAGAAAAGAAAAAAGCTATTGAAGTTATGAACTAAGGGTTAAGGGATAATTATATGGTTCCCTACGACATTGTTGATAATTTGTTCTTCTTCCATTCTTTTTGTACTTCTATTCTTCTTTTGAGTTATACACAATAGGAATTTTTTTGTCCTTTTATTATTATCTTTCAATGTGTTATAATAGCATCCTTGATTAATGTAACTTATGATAATTGAATTAGGAAAAAATTAATATATTCTATTCTGTCTATGCAAACCTAATTCAAATGCTAATAATTTTATGTAATAACTAGTGGAATATTGGACATTACCTGAGGGAGACTTTAACATGTTTAGTGGACATGAAACTATTGGTTATGATAAAAATTGCAACCCTAATTGGTGGTTCAACTATCTTTCAAGTCTTGGCCCTTTAGGTCCCTAGGAGCTAGAGTTCTATTTGGTCGTATTGTTTTTTGTTCTTCTTCTTTTATATATAGTACATAGAAAAAAAGTTATCCTTCAAATATACATGATTACTACATTTTGCTGCACCATGCATGCCATGCACATCTTGATAGGTTGTCCAACCCTTATCAAAATTGTTGTTAATCCTCTACTTATAATAGTTAATGACATTCTAGTTTTCTACCATTTGTGAAGTTATACATAATGTAGGGACACGTTTTTGAGCCCAAGCCCAAAATGTAAAGGATAAAGGCCCGATGAGCCTAGTATAATAAATTTGTTAAGAGTGAGTTAGAGAATTAGACCCGAATGAATTGGACAACGGCTGGAATGCGTTTAAAAGATAATTAAACAAAAGTAAGAAGGATTGATCCAAATAGATTCGCTCTCGGCACGGTCTGAGGAGGTAAGTTCTAATATAAACCAATTGAACAAATTCTTAATACAATTTGGATTGCTACAGTCTGTTCTCTCTCTCTCACTTTTCCGATCCCCTCTTCTCCAGGGGTCCCTTGCATTATAGATCCCTCTTTTCATGATCTTGGCCCTCCATTTGTTGATCATCCAGGCCACTACTTGAGTGCTTGTCCCATTGGACACCCTCTCTAGTCTTTTGTGAGTTGGGATAGCCTAGGCAGCACTATTCAGTAGTATTCTCCACAAAAATGTGGACAGAAAGTTAGTTGTAGAGTATTCAATGCGGTGGCAACAGCTTTTCCCTTAATATCTCTAAGCCCCCATCTCTCTTGTATGTTTGTAATACACGCCCCTGTCAATAGAACCACTTGGAAGGCCACTCTGTTTGAAAGGATATACTTTTGATCTGTGATCTGTTCATCCGAGGAGATACTCTTCCTCGGACTACCTTCCCCAGCCTTTCTGCTTGCATCTTACTTATGGGATTCTGAACTTGATACTCTCACTATTGTTTATCTGTCCTTAGACCAACCAACGTCTTTGGCCAAGGCCTAAAGCCCAATGTACAAATTTGGGCCCTTACCCCTACACTTACTATTTGGATTGTGAAATTTTCATTTTTTTTTTAATGGTTTCATCAATGTCATCCTTAAGAGAACTTTTCTTCAAGACCGCTTCCCAAACAAATGAGTAAATAAAATGTTAAGTTCAAGTTATATTTGGTTAATATTACAATTTTTAATCACTTTTGATTAAATATGTTTTTAAATCCATGGTTAAATTAATTTATTTCCTTATACCCTCCATATTGTCATATATAGAAGTTTAAATTTTAACAATTTTTTTTCTTTAAAAATTATACATAAAATGTTAAACATAAACATTTAAAATGTTATCAATAAACAAATAAATTTAAAATGTTAAAATAAAAAAGCAATTCTTTTTAAAAAAATTACAGAAAACTATCTTCGATGCCAAAACCTTGAAAAAATATAAGAATGTTATCAACAAGAGGGTTAATAGCACATAAGCATATACGTTTATAAGATGAGTAGATTACAGTTGCATAAATCAGCAGTGATAATTAAAATATTCCTGCTATTCTTCCCAAAAAAAAAAAAGGAGTCAAGGCAATTCAAAAGAGAACTTGCATTAGTATTTTTCAAAAAGAAAAAAAAAGAAAAGAAAAGAAAAGAGAACTTGCATTCAGATTTTTAATTTTAATATGAATAAAACAGATTAAATTAAATATGCTTGTGAAGTGTGAACTTGACCTTGAATTTTATTATTCTAGCAGTGTGCTAGTCTAACAAAAAAAAAAAGGGACAAAAGTGGACCATAATATTAATATAGTCTATGACCAAGATGCGATTTGTTTTCTAAGAAAATAATAATAATAATTTGCGATTGGTTTTTCTCCAAAACCATTGGAGAATAGAACGTTTGATCTGAATATTAAATTATATATATATATATATTTATTTATTTAATATTCAATAACTACATCAATGTTGGAGAGAGATTCAAACTTAAATTATTCTCATAAATGAGAGTAATAAGTTGCAAGAATCTTGACAACTAATACATTGTTTTTAATATTTTATTGGGTAAATTGCAAATTATACCCCTAAAGTTTGAGAGTGCTTGAATTTTACACCCTAAAGTTTCAACGTTTGAAATTTACCTCATAAAGTTTGAGTGTGTTTGAGTTTTATATCCTGATATTTTAGAATTTGGATTTTACACCCTCAAAAATTTTGAAACTTTAGGTTATAAAATTCAAATACCCCCAAACTTTATAGAGTAAAATCCAAATACTCCTAAAATTTAGAGGGCAAAATTCAAATTCTAAAATGTTAGGGTGTAAAATTCAAACACTCCCAAATTTCAGGAGATAAAATCCAAATTCTGAAACTTTAGATGTAACATTTGCGATTGGTTTTCTAAAATAATAATAATAATAATTTGCGATTGGTTTTTCTCCAAAAACATTGGAGAATAGAACGTTTGATATGAATATTAAATTATATATATATATATATATTTATTTATTTAATATTCAATAACTACATCAACGTTGGAGAGAGATTCAAACTTAAATTCTTCTCATAAATGAGAGTAATAAGTTGCAAGAATCTTAACAACTAATACATTGTTTTTAATATTTTATTGGGTAAATTGCAAATTATACCCCTAAAGTTTGAGAGTGCTTAGATTTTACACCTTTAAGTTTCAACATTTGAAATTTACCTCATAAAGTTTGGGGGTGTTTGAGTTTTATATCCTGATATTTTAGAATTTGGATTTTACACCCTTAAAAATTCTAAAATTTTAGGTTATAAAATTCAAACACCCCCAAACTTTATAGAGTAAAATCTAAATACTCTTAAAATTTAGAGGGCAAAATTCAAATTCTAAAATGTTAGGGTGTAAAATTCAAACGCTCCCAAATTTCAGGAGATAAAATCCAAATTTTGAAACTTTAGATGTAACATTCAAACACCTCTAAACTTTAAGGGTGTAATTTACAATTTACTCTATTAAAAAAAAAAAAGAGTCTAAATTTCATTTGATTAAAAGTAAGAGATTTTGAAAGGAAAAAAGTCAGTGCATTAATATATATTTTTTATATAACCAATTGTTTAATTAAACTTTAAGACTAAAGTACACTTTTGACATTTAAAGTTCGGGGCTGTTTCCATTTGGCCATTTACTTTTTAAAATTTTCATTTGTTCCTTCATTTTTGATTTAGTTATCTGTTTGGCCTTTTATGTTTCAAAATTTTCATTTTTTGACCGTTAATTTTTTGTTAGGTCCTTTACATTTCAAAATTTTCATTTTCATGAAGGGTAAAAATAAAAATTTTGAAACATAAGGGATAAATTGAAAATAACTTTACTAAAATTTTAATTTAAGAAGTTCCTTTTGTTGAAATCCTCACTCTTGAGATCATTGTTCTCGTCAAGCAAGAGGTGGATGAAGACCTTAAGTTGATGGAAACCGGTGGCTTAGGTTTAAGGTCATAGTGTATGATACCGTGAAATGGAGATTGCACCACCCCAACATTGCGACTTCATCACCAACAAGGTCACACACAAGGACTATAGGGGGAAAAAAATCCAATCGATAAGCTATAGTGAATTAATAATATTTGGACAAGTAGTGTATCTAGCATGTATTTTGCGTAATCATGGGCTAATTCAATGTGGACAAACTGTTGAGTTAGAGACATTCAAATTTTAACTAGACAAGTTAGATTATTAAATAATCATTTGATTTGTTTAAATTTTTTAAATTATTAAATGAATCTTATACATATAAATGATTTTATAAATCGTCACCTAATATTTGGAAGAAATTCCCCTAATTTGGCTTATAAAAAACCTTTATCTATTCTTATAAATAATAAACAACTCCATATAGATCGGAAGATATTTTTCCAAATTTGTTTAGACTTTAAAGGAAAATTTTGTTATTATACTAATTTTAAGCGAACTTTATTATACTTTACTTTACCCTGCTCCCTTTTCATCCCACTAAATCCAAAGGCACTGATACTTACTTTTCTTTTTTTCTTTTTTGGGAAAACAATACTTGCTAATACACTCTGTCCAGCCCACAAACACGTCCACAGATTCTGGCTTGGTACAATTCACCTGTTGTCTATTACAAATTGCATTATAATAAAATAGTAACAAAAATATATTTTTTTTCCAAAAAAAATATCATAAAAATTAAAAAAAGAAAAAAGAAAATAGTATGATAAGAGACATAGGAGTGGGAGTAGTGCAGTATAAAAATGATGAATGATGTCCCTTTTCCAAACTTGTCCTTATTCTATTTTCTGACATCAACGCACATAAAAAAAATAATAAAAAATAAAAAAGCAAAAAAACTATAAAATTGACTCTAATTACCACCCAATAATTTATTATGAACAAAGTTTCTCTCCAAACTAGTTTGGAGAGAAACCCTACAAACTCACCATATATCTTTATATTGAGTGTGAATTTTAAAAATCTAACCGTTAGATTGCATGTTCTTATTACATCCTTAATGCTTACAAAATTTCAAGAAAATCAAAGATCAATTGCTATGTCATCAAATAAATGTTATAATATCAACTTTTTGTAATCTAAAGTTGTGTATAAAAAATAAGTCAATTGATCAAATAGTAAATAACATCCGATTTGAACGAAATTTGATATGCATGTTAAGGATATAAGGAACATGAAATTTAACGGTTAGATTTTCAAAATTCACACTCAATATAAAGATATATGGTGAGTTTGTAGGGTTTCTCTCCAAACTAGTTTGGAGAGAAACTTTGTTCATTTATTATATATATGTCATTCTCTCTCCTCCTTCTAGTCCTAAAATCAGAGCCCAACAGCATTCCAACCCAAGTTGCCAATTTCTCTTTGTAGGACTGCTCTGCTTTTGTCACTCTGTTTTTTCTTGGGGGAAGTGAATTAAACCTCTTCTCTTTATAAAACCTCTGTGTCTCTCTGGAAGCTTAGTTAAGCGTGTGAAGTTTTGGAAAATGTATGCTGAGGCTGGTCTTTTCTTCCCTTACTTTCAGAATTTCTCTCAGGAAGTTCAACAACTTGAGGAGTACTGTAAAACCCAGAAGTGCAATGCTTCAATGGTACTGTCTGTCTGTCTCTTTTTTTTTTTCTTTTTTTTTTTTCATTTCTCTTTGTTTTGGCTTTGTGGGTTTGTTTGATCTTCATTTGTTTGTCTGGTTTTGAACTGGGTTTGGAGCTAATTTGCTCTAAAGTTTGGTTTTTTACTGTTCATTTGTGTACTTTTAAGTGTTTGTTTTGTTGTTTTGTACTCTGAATTATCTTCTTATTGCTTGCTGAGAAATAGGGACAAAGCAAATGGAGCAATTTTTGTTTCAGTGACATCAAAGCTCAAGTTGTAAAATTTTGACAGATTTATGTTTGGTTTTTTCTTTTTGGCCCACTCTAATATTTGCTAGCTGCAAAAAAAAAAAAAAAAAAAAAACGTACGAATATGTAAGTAATAAAAGTGTGGCATCTTTATGTTTAAAAAAAAAAAAAAAAAAAAAAAAACGTACGAATATGTAAGTAATAAAAGTGTGGCATCTTTATGTTTTATGCTGTTGGGTTTACACGAATTTGGTTAAAAAAAGATCTTTCATCTTCTTTGATTTTTACCAAAAATTGTCTGAACACATTTGGAAACAGCCGGGATTAGCTTTACATGCTGGATCTGGAAAATGATAGAAAAGAAAAGGAATATAAATGGAAAACATTTTCTCAATCATAGTTCCGTGTGTTTTACTCTTTCTTCCATTTTTTCTTAAATTTCTGATGTGAACTCTTTGTTGGGTTTGTTACTTTTCACAGCACTTACTTGGAGACAACAAAGTGAGCGTAGAAGGTTTTTTTCCCTATTTATTTATTTATTTATTTGAAAGAGATAAAAAGTAAAGGAAAAGGGAAAGTTATAGTCTTTAACTTTATTTTTTATTCAATGGTTTTTGCTTAGTGTGAACAGGAAATTTGGGTAAAGGAGATAGAAAGAAAAATTGCCTTTGAAAAAGTTGTTGTGGATCTTTGAAAATTTAGTATCCTTTTTAAGTGGTTTGGTGGTTTAGCCATTTATATAAGATTTTGTAGGCAACTTGATAGGGTTTCTTGATAGGGAAAGTGCATGTGAAGATATTAACTTCAGTTTTGGGAAGGGAAGGTTCTTTTGATTTTGGGGTTTTTCCTTTCCGTCCAAATGCTTACTTATGGAAATTTGGCTGATCTGAAGGAATTTTGGGTTCAAATTTCAGTAACTACTATACCAGTTTCTGCAAAATTTAATTGAGAAGATAAATATGGCCAGCTTTTCTAAATGTTTCTTTTTTAATTTTATCTTTCTTGCTTTGGATGAATTTGCAACAACGACTTTTTGTGCCTGACAATTTTGGAAGTTCCATTCTGGAAAACTCACTTGATTTAATATCAAGAGCACGTCCATTTATTCCTAGACCAAATACATAATTTCAAAAGAATGAAAACCATGCTTGCTGCTTGTTCTCTAAAACCCCTGAGTTCTTTATCTGAAATTATAAAGCTATCATTTCTGCTTGTATTTTGGGGATACCAATTTGAGCATAAGTGCATAATGCATAACCTTAATTCGCTTAAAGCTGCCTGTTCAAATATAAATCTGGCATATTTTTATGATCGATATTGTGTGTAAACATGATTCTTCTTGTTTTGTTTTGTTTGTTTGTTTGGATTTTTTTTTTTTTTTTTTAATTTTTTGAGAAAGTGATTTTTCTTGTCTAAGCATGTTGTTAAATGGTAAAAACTTGCAAAAATAATACTGCTACTCTTTGTCTGATGTCTACCGGAATCTAGAAACGGTTTAATAACTTGTGTGGTATTTTATATTCTCTGATCATTACATCTCCCTGTCTGAGAATAGTGTCAAGAGTAAGGTGTTTCACAGTCAACAGTTTTTCTTTGTTACTTATTAATTTATTTTCCCTTTGTGTAATGCAGGGCAACCTGGTTCAGACCTCCACTATCTCGGAATATGACTTGGGAGGAGAAGGGGATCTTTTCAAAGCTCCAGAACCCATCATTGAAGAACCAGTTGTGAGCCTTGATCCCATGACAGCTGCCATGTCAATTATATCTTGTGGGGAGGATGTCATCTCCACCCAAGGGCTCAAGGTTGCAGACATTGAATCACTTCGAAATGAGCAGCTTTTGAATGAGGTTTTCTATGAGTGCAGGAAGGATCTCTTGGAAAAAGCAGCCATAGAAGCTCCACTCTCTGATGGGTTGGATACCAAAATTCCTTTTATGAGGGCAGATGAAAACCAAATTCAAGAAAACAAACCATTTCCTGATATACCATTCCAGAAAAGTGTCAGCTCAGAATGTTTAAGCTCAATGGACTGGATGCATGGAGCTGCAATGAAACCAAGTTTCCTGGATTTTCCTGGGATGGATTTTGGTACAGTTTATGGAATGCGGAGGGCATTTAGTGAAGGAGACATTAAGGTCAGACTTAATTAATTTACATTGTTTTCTGACATGTTTATTTTCCTTGGTTGAGGAAGGATACAACTCTTGATTTCTTACAAGAATGAAACATCACTTATTTACATAGATTAGGTTCTAGAAGAGATTATGTTAAGGAAAGTAATTATAATAAATTAAGGCGAAGGGGAAAACATGATGCATGTAACTAAAATTTTCAACTATTTGCTGTGGGGCTTTTTAAGTTGTTTTAAGACTCGTATAGTTGGGATTAAGGCTTAGTTGAGTTGAATATGCTGGACTTTGTAATTTCTGACCAAGGATCACATTTATATCACTACTATTTCAAATACTCATAAAGTAATTCACAGGTTTTTGGATGATGTCTTTGGATTCATTTTGTTAGAAATTTTAGGCAAATGCTCAATGTAGAGATTACTTAACCAAAAAATAAAAATAAAAAAGAAGATCAATTCAGAGGTTGTATGTGCCTTGTGAGCTCGCATGTATTTTTTTTATGCTTTTACCATGCTAGTGGTGTTAGAAGCCACTCATGAAAGGCAATCATTGCTGTCCTGAAATTGTTCACCTTTGGAAGTGCATAATGTTGGTGGGTGTGCTTAAGACATTCTGTTGATTTTAATTGTGCCTCAAAAGTATTCCTGTAGAGTCTTAATCAAGTAATTACTATATTCTGTTGGGAGGCCTGCCAATATGAGCTTCTTTTTTTTTTTTTTTTTTTTTTTTTGGCTTTTAAAATAAATTTAAAAAATCTAGAATACACCCAATATTCTGTAAGAAGAGAATATTCTCCTTTTGTCTGCCCCACTCTTTTTAGATATTAATATATAGTATACTTCTGTAATATAATATTTTTCTGTGGTTAATATCAATAGAACCTACAGCTTCCCCTGGATGGACCCTGCTGCTTGAAAATAAAATTGACAACCCTATTTCCCCTTTATGAAAAATTCAATTAACCTCCTTTTAGAACAATCTACGACCATTTACAAATACTACGTGACTATCAGGTAATGCTTGTGACTGAAGTTTCAATGCATCAGGTTTCTCACAAACATTTATCAATGTTGTTTTTTCAGTTGAGAACCAGATAAATTCATACAGCCATAGTCTAGTAATGTCAGCAGCCCTTTAAATCACAACCTGTTGATTATCTCTTTAGTGTTTTATTTTTAATATTTATATTTTATTTCTTTTTTAATACCCTCCTCCCTGCTCTTCATTTGAATGTTTAGACCGCCAGATTCTAGATATTCATTTACTTGCAATTGAACACCAAGTATTCATTGACTTTGTAACAAAGTCTATGGACTGAGAAATGTTTAGATGTTTCTGGTCATTTTCAACAGGATGGGGCTGGGTCATTGATACTGAGTTTTTATGACAGACTCTTGGTAATGGCATGAGCCTCATCCCTTCTCCTCATGAGCGTCCATTAACAATTATCAACTGCACTACTGAAGAGCGCCGGGAAAAGCTTTCCAGATATAGGAATAAGAAGACAAAGAGGAACTTTGGCAGGAAAATCAAGGTACTTTAATATTAAATATTGTGTACATAAGTTATATTTTCATCAATTAATATTTTTTCAAAAATTTCAAAGTGAACTAAATGTTGATAGAATCAGAACTTTATTGCAAGTAAACTATGCACAGTGTCCAACTGTTGCCATCCCCCTGCATATGCAAGAGAAGAAGTAAAATCCATATCAAAAGAGATGGATTCATGCATATCCAATTGTGTGTTCTTCTTTTGAAGTTTGCTATCAGTGATGTCTAGAAAACCACTCTTGTAAACTATTGCCTTGGAATATGCTTTTGGCATAAAATAATGACCTTTGAATTTTGATACAAGGAGAGCCGCTAATTGACCTTTGTCATTACTTCCTGGGGCCTCAGGAAGTTATCTAATTGGTTGATGTACACCTTCAATAATTTCCAGTCATGACTTGCTTTGCCTAGAACATTAAATGAGTTGAGAACCAATAGAAGACTCACTCGTTATGCTTTCACTTGTACATATATTCTTGGCTTCAAGACTTCAACAATCTTTTCCATTAGTTTTCCATGCACGGATTTAGCCATTGAGCTGATTAATTAAACTTATAATTTGGCTTTGTTTTCAGTACGCTTGCAGGAAGGCTCTTGCTGACAGTCAACCAAGGATCCGTGGAAGGTTTGCAAAGACTGAAGAATCTGATGGAAAGAGGTAATAACTGTTAACTAATTCAGTTTGAGGGAGCATAGAAAAGAAGCAGCTAGGTCCATGAAGTAATGAAAGAGATAGCATACCTTGGAAAATAGAACTTGGAGTCAATGTTAAGTTTGAACAGGTATCACTCAATAAACAAGACCCCTACTATTGTAGCCTTGATCTCTTTATTTGTAGTAATAACTGCCTAGTAGACTGAAGGGCACGAGTAGGGTTGTATATAAGGTTTGCTAAAATAAGAGGGGAAGCAATAATTTGTACTTGTTCATATATATGTTATGTAATGGCAATGTATTCATCTCTTTATTCATGCTTCTACTTAACAAATGGCACGACCAATTATGGTGTTGGTCACACATCACAGTCATGAATATAAGCTTCTAAACTGCAACTTTTTCTATCTTACTTTCTTTTCCATCCCTTTATTCCTTTGTTCGGTAGAAAGAGATGACCCAAAATAAAAGTAGGAACTTTGCAGATGTTCCTTTTTTCTTCTTTCAAAAGTACATGAGCAGGAGAATTCATCTACCAGAAGCATCGACACTGATTGAACTATTAACTGCTGACAGCATGGTTACATGACCATTTCATGCCTCCTTAGAGGATCACTAGAACTAATGTGGCAACCCTAATGGGCTTGCTTTGTGAGGCGTTGCGGCATCCACACCATTTGCAGACCTATTTGCATATGTGATAAATATATAAGAATTTTTTTGTAAAGTCTTGTATGAATATAAAAAATTTGAAAGCTTTTATTCTTAGGATATGTTTGGATGGGGAATGGAGATTTGATTCTCCCTTATTTGGATTTGTTTTATATATATATATATATATATATATAGGATTTGAGGAGAATTAGAGGGTTAAAAACCCCTCCAAACCACTTTTAAATTCCCCCCAAATCCGGGAGAATTTAGAGGGTAATTCTTTGTTTTTTCCTCTCTCTCTTCTTTCTCTCTCTCTCTCTCTCTCTCTTTCAAAGTTCGTGTTTTTGGTTTCTCTTCTGTGTATATTGGTTCTCAGACCCTATTGTTCCCCAATTGCTCTGTTTTTTCTCTTTTTCGCGAAATTAGGGTTTATGGCTTATTTGGATATTCGATTTTTGAGAGGCGGTTTTCGCAGTCTCCGAATTCGAATTCCCAAAGCTCTTTTTGTGGCGTTTTGATCCGGATTTTTTTTTTTTTTTTTTTGGAGAGAATGATAATCAAGCGCAATTTGAAATCCCTAATGCCGAGTCTGAAACGGACGAAACTCGACGACTCGGCGGGTGAGGACGAGGAGAACTCGGACGTGACTCGGAGGAAGAGGAAAAGTAACAGTAATTGCAATAGCAGCAACAGTAGCAAGAAGATGAAGACGAAGAAGAATAGCAATGGGTACTATCCGCTGAATCTTCTGGGCGAAGTCGCGGCTGGTATAATTCCAGTGAGCTTTCAGGGGATGCTGAGCTCGGAGAAGGGATTCACGATTCGTGGTGCACTGAATTGTCGTGCTCCCCCGGCGGAGGCGGAGGGGCGAGGTCGAGTCGAAAACGAGGGGGGGCGGGA
>NW_027069554.1:1023420-1258567 GCF_002906115.3 Quercus suber | reverse complement strand
GGATTTTTTTTTTTGGGGCATATAGGGGAAGGAATTTTAATTTAATGAATTTTTATGTACTTTTCAACTTTCAAGTTTACCTTTATTATTATTATTATTATTATTATTATTATTAATTTTTAGGTATAGAGTTTAACAAAGGAATATAAATTTGTCCATTCCTTTTTATATTATAATTTCCTATTCTTTCCACCTTACAACCAAACATCTGTGACGGATATATACTATCATTCCCTTTTAATCTTTAGAACATTCAAGTCAGAGGATGAGTATCTATTCCACTTTTCACTCCCTCCTCTCTCAATTCCTCGATACTTTTAAGGGTAATAAAATTAGACCTGCCAAAAGTTACATTGGGTCAAGCTTGTGTTGTGTCAACTTGAGTTTGGGTTAAGAAAAACTAGACTACTGTCTACTGATTTCCAGCCTCTTTAGTAATCCATTAATCTTGTCTCCCCTAATGGGTCAAAAAACCCCCCTGATTTGGGTGGACTGGCAGATTTTCTGTATGTAAAATTGTGAGTTCTGTCAATTACATTTAAAAAAGAAAAAAGAAAAAAAGAATTAAGATGGGTTTTAGTTGAAAAGCTAGGTGAGCTTACCCAACTAGTTTAATCATTGGGTCAGATTCTGATTGACTTATTTTTGTCAAGCTAGAAAATCTTTACTCATCAATTTTTTTCTTCCAAATATGAGTACATTTTGCTTGTTTTACAAGGATTATTTCAAATTGGAATGTAACCACCCTCTCACATAGAAAAGAAGCCAGAGATTCACTCTCATGCAAGAGTATGGTCACGTAACTCACATATATCGGATACATAGTATATCACCTCCTTGCATAGAGTTGGATTGGATACAATTTTTACGCAATAACAATCAGCTAGAAGATTAGACTCCACCCTATTATTGTAAGTTTGCTTCGTGCACTTTTTCTTAGCAATATGCAAAAGTGCTTCATGCACTTATTGTCGGGACAATGGACATCAAGCAAACATGACCAGAAAAAACACGTTGTTGAAGCATCACTCTCGAGAAGATCCTAAGTTTTTAAACTCCAAAGCCACGTTTTAAGGTGTATGATAGATCCATGGGAAACTAGTTGACTACAGAGATTTTGGCATGTGCTTCTAGACTAAACTTCTAGTTAAGCAGACAATAAAAGACCATTTGCACAAGGAGAAACATTATGTTCATGATACTTTACAACAAATCATAAGTGACGGATTGTTACTAGCTGTTACTGGTGTCACAAAAAGTAGTTTCAGTGGTAGGTTTAAATTAGAACTAATAACAATTTATCACATAAAATTTGTTGTGAAAAATGTTATGTGTAGCACTTATTTTGCAATAGACTTCTTGATTACCATCATAGACCTTTCCCTTACCATTTGGTTACTTTTCTCAATTCCCTATACATAGCTTACCCAAAACCCAAAAAAAAAAAAAAAACTTAAACCTTAATGGGAAAGGACAATACTTATTTACAATACTTTATGTGTTGTTCTTTAAGTTTCATTCTTAAAATTCAATCATATGACTACTTAACTAAAACATACACTTTCATTCATGAGAAAAAAAGTCATATGTCATAATTTTAAGAATGGAACATAAGGAACATCACTTAAATATTGTACATAAATTTTGCTCAACAAGAAATTTGTCCTCACAATTTCACAATTTCATACGTGTTAAGCCCAATTTAGGCTAAGAAGTAAGAACACACTAAGACAAAATTACACCAGCCTAATCGTATATCATTTTCAAATTATGCACTATAGGCTCCTCTAGTTCAAATCACATCAAATCCAACCCACCATTAAACCTCACTTTTCCCTCATATTTTTCCTCCCACCAATTGATTGCTTCCCCATTAAATACAACTTTAGCACCCAAGTAATTTGAGCTCAATTATTGAGCCATATGTCCTCCATTTTTTATCATCCAAGATCTCGTGGGCTCTCTGTAAGGCCCAACTGATTCAAGATATGACAAAATATTACAAATTATATGGTCATTGAAAATATAATGGTTCAAAACTAGATCCCGTTTATTAAGTTATAATAGAATTAAGTCAGGTTGATTAATTAACCAATTATGAGAAAGATTTCAATTCGGGGTTAACTATACCACAACAACAAATCACAATAATATAAGTACAAAAATATAAATGACACAATACAGGGTTAATTGTACCATAAAAACAAACCACAATAATATAAGTGCAAAAATATAAGGGATGTAGAAAGCCAAGGGTAACACCGAAGGAAAAAACACATCAAGAGTTTAGCCACCAATCCCAAGGAAAACTCTCTAACAAAGTTGAAATCTTTATAATTGAAACTAATCCTTATTTCTATTTGCTACCTCCAGTAGTGACATACTCACGTATCCCATGTAGCTCTAACCTAGTTAGATTATTCTATATGATTTCACCACTAACTTTCCACTCACTTCTTCAAGGAGCACCTATGGTTTCAATTGATCGCCAATTGACAACAATATCGATAATTAACAATCATATTACAATATATCGTATTATATATATATATATATATATATAAACCCTTGCAGAGCTTTTATTAGATCATTGTAGCTAACTCACCTAATAATGGTAATTAATATATTCTTTGTAGTAATCCAAACATTTATCCTGATAATGGTTGCAACTTTGAATTCTCTTCTTGATTCTTTCTCTATAGTTCCTTTTTTCTCCCCTTGTGACTGTGTTTTTGATTCCCAACTTCTTCTTTTCATAATTAAGTTGCGAAATTTTCTGTGATATGGAGTTGTGCTTTGCCAATAGGACAGAAGTTCATCCTCTTCTAATAGTACCTCAAACTTTACTACTGATTACCTTATTATCAAAAGATTCAAAATCATTTACCAGAAATCAAACCAAAGAAAACTCAAGAAGATATCTATAATCTATAACCCATAAATACTATAAAACAAGACGTTTGACCATTAGTTGACCTCCTTACGAAGGATACAATTTTTTTATTTTTATAAAGAGCTACTAAAACTTGTTGACATTTGAAATAATAGTTAACCTTTTCTGTTGTTCACATTACAATTTTATAAGCATATGAATGCATATGAATCCTCTTGAAGTCAAATCTTATGGCTTTTCAAGCTTATCAATTTGTTTGATCCAATCCAAATCCGCTGCCTCTTACAACAAAAAATTACAAATCAATATATTTACAAATTCATAAAAGTGAATTAAATAAAAAAAACACTTAGTAGATCAATTTCTACACTATTATCAGATGTTCCTAAAAGGGCAATCTTCTTCTAATGAAATAGCTGCTGTAGCTAAATAATTCAAACCACAGCTATGCCAATTTAGTATAAAGGTTGTCCTATACTATCCAGAAACAAAATTGAAAAAGAAATAGAGAAGCTATGGCTAAATTTTACTAAAACTTTCAAGGAAATTTCATTTCAGGATATCTCCTCAAAACCATTTTCAAACCAAACCATGCTTAAAAACTCTGTCAACTTGTCAAAATAACATGCATTATTAACTAAAATAGCACACCAAACCTTCTTCTTGGCCTCAAGTGTAACGTGTTCCAAATTCCAATATGCTGTCCCAGTTTAGGCCTTGCCATCATTAACCTCTGATAAAAACACCCAAAACTGTCATATTCTTATCATCTTTTCAGAACTTGTTATTATTATTTCTTGAATCCAAATAGAGGGTAATTTCATTAATTCAAAACCAAACATCTTATTCAGAAATTTAGTATACTTTTAGTATACTGAACGTGAATTACGATATGAACAGTAATCTTTATTACTGAAGGTAAAATGTGTTGTAATGAAATTACAAAACATATTCATAAGTTTGGTTATGAGTTATAGCATTAAAATAAAACTTAAAATCTATTTTAGGAAATATCTTAAGCATACAAATATATTTCCTAAAAAAATAATATTTTCTAAATGAGAGAGGAGTAATTTTATGATTTTTTCTTTTCATAATTGTTATGTGCATATGAAAAGTTGTTTATTTTGAAAATATATTAAGTTTAAAAATATTATACTTATAAAGAATAACTATTACAACTATTTTAGAAATGAATATTTATTTCTCATTTTGTAAGAATAACTATCATAAAAATGACTATTTACAGAATAACTAAACCACATAATGACTATTACATTACCGTGTCTATTACAATCTATCAAATATCTTAGATATTTTATTTGATCCTTGTCCTTCCATCATATGCTTGCTCCTCTAGTCCTCTCATATGACTAGAACTTTGAATGATCGTTGAAGGCATAAACCTTCGATTTGGCTTTTACTTTTTCTTAATTGGTCAATAATTACAAATCAAGCTAATATAGATGTTCGATTAGCTTGGTTTCAAAAGAATATATCTCACGTACACAGTATACATATATCCAAGACACAGTTGTTTCAGTTTTCCAAGACCAAAATAATAGCCGGTTTTCAAAGTATGATCGAGATTGTAAATGGACACTAATGATCACAGTAACAGTGAAAGCTCGTCTGCTTCTTCTTCTTCTTCATCCACCACCTCTTCCGCTACAGCCAAAAGAAACAACGTCAAAACCCAAGTTACAGTTCCAAATCATCGGCAGGGTGTGTCTATAACCGAGTCAATTAAGTCACACACCGAACAGTTTTTCGATTTGTACTTTACCATTCAAAATGGTGCAAACTCAGGTCAGGCTTTTCCATATTCGGATTCGAAGACTTTTTCTTGGGGAGTGGAAGACTTTTTCAACGTATCAGCATTCAGCAATAAGCCAAATAAGTAATAACACTGCCAAAGTACATACAAAACCCAAAATAATGAAAGAGAAATTGTGACAACTCTCATGGTATTGGTAGGTACAACCATGGAGGTCATCTTCGTCAAGCTCGTAAATTTGGCTCACTCGTAATCAATCAACACAAAAAATATTTGGTACAGTTCTTTAAGTAATGATCAAATTAGGTCCAGGTACAACAAAATCATTATTAAAAACAGAAACCATGTAGAATTTTTCGACAAAAGATTCAATACTAGATTCATGAATAACACAAATAATGAATTGGAATCCGTATCTATAGTTCCCGAAATACCCTTCCAGGACCAAATCTGTTACTACAATTTAAGTTTACAAAATTAAAAGTAAAAATCTAAACACCCACAAAGGAAAAGAATAATAAAAATAAAGCCCAAAAATTAAATTTAAAGAAAAAATAAAAAATCGAATCCCACTCTCTAGGTTTCGATGAATAGTCCTGTGTGAACCTGAACTTGCAGAAAATAGTGGAGAATTCATGGAAGGACATCCATGGAATCGTACCCATTAACAAGTTTCATCTATGAATCCACCAAAGACATCCTCAACCAAAAATTGATGGATTTATTCACAGATTCAGGGTATGATCATGATGGCCCCCACAAAACTTAGATTTGCAGCGATCCAAAGTGACATTTAACAAAGCCCCATCAACCCAAAACACCAGAATGAACATGGTAATTATATCAAAATTCAATCTCGGCGGCCAAAGGGAAGATGAAGAGTAATCGGACAGTGGCGGTGGCGGTGGCGGCAGCGGCGGCAGCTGAGGTTCCGCGGCCGCCGCTAGTGAAAACTTCGCGTGGACGAGTTCAGGTACTTCCTTCGCGGTTTAATGATTCGGTTATTGAGAATTGGAGGAAAGATAGTAAGACTAGCTTGCGTGATTATAGCTTTGATGATGATAGTGAATGTAAAAGAGATAGATTTAGCTTTAGAGTGCCCAAAATTGGTAGCCGGGATGTGAGGAGAGACGATAAAACCGGGTTTAAGTGTAGGAAATTTGCTACATTGTGTGAGGAAGAGGAGGGGGAGGAAGAAGGGTATGTGGGGTTCAAGAATTTCAATAATGTTAGGAGGTTTTCGAGCTCGAGGAGTACTTTGACATCGGTGAACGAGCAATTAGGGGAAGATGAGAATTTCCCGGTTGAGATAATTGAGGAAGAGGATGAGTATTTGGAGAATGGTGGGAGGAAAGACGGGTTTTACGGGCCGGAGGACTTCTATTCGGGTGACATAGTGTGGGCAAAGTCGGGGAAGAAGGAGCCTTATTGGCCTGCCATTGTGATTGATCCAATGACCCAAGCGCCCGAATTGGTTTTGAGGTCTTGTATACCTGATGCAGCTTGTTTGATGTTTTTTGGCTACTCTGGGAATGAGAATCAAAGGGTATGAATTGCTTTCTATTTAATGCTTGGTTTTTTGTTACATTTATGAACTTGTGTTGTTATTGTGTTTAGAAGAATGTGGGGTATATAATAGGATACATCGAATGATCTTGAACAGGATTATGCATGGGTCAAGCGTGGGATGATATTTCCCTTTATGGAGTATGCAGACAGGTGTGTTATTGTTGCAGCTTTTTTGTATTGTGTTATTTAGATTGGCCTTTGTGCTTACAAGAGTATTTGCTTGGTCTAGGTTCCAGGAGCAGTCTGAATTGAATGGCTGCAAGCCATGTGAATTTCAGATGGCAATAGATGAGGCATTTTTGGCAGAAAATGGGTTTACAGAGAAGTTGGTAGCAGATATAAACATGGCAGCTGGGAACACAACTTGTGAGGAATCTGTTCAGCTTAGGGGAGTTCAAGAGGCTACTGGTTCAAACCAGGATCCAGATTGTCACTACGCCACCCAGGCAAGTTACCTTCCTGTTTCGTTTTCTTGTTTTCGTTCTTGTATTTGAATTACTTCAAAATCATCTGGGTAATATATAATCAAGATTAAAACATTAGCAGGGCTTGGTTTGCTATTAGAATTTCTATATTTCTTTTTTTTGTTGTTGTTGTTGATAGGTATAGAATTTCTGTATGATATTGATTAGACTTATTTTGGGGGTTACTCATTCTGCTTTGCTTGTTTGAGAATGTAATAGAAGGAAATATAGTTAGAGTACAGGTCTCATAGATAATTTTTATTATTTGTGACTCAAGAAGGAAAACTCTGCTCAACTGAATCATTAACATTTTAAGTTTTCTTTTGCTAAGGAAGCCTACCTAAGTTAAGCCTAAGTTGCAAAATAGCAAATTACATTTTCTTTTCAAATCCCACCCCCCCCTCCTTTTTTTTTTTTTTAACCAATTGAATAGTAGAGGTCTCTACTTTATTCTGTAGTAAGAAATTTTCCTCCAAACTTCATAAATCGTTGAATTTGGCTAGTTTATGCAGGGTGTTTATGGGAAGAAGAAAGACATACAGCCCTGTGAAGGTTGTGGAATGGCCTTTCCTTTCAAAATGGCAAAGAAAATTAAGATTCCAACTCCAGGAGGGCAATTATTATGTAAAACATGTGCCAGGGTTCGTATGCCCTGCATTGTCCTATGGCATTTCTTATATAAGTTTTGTAAACCAACTTTTTAGTTAAAATTTTTCTGTGCTATATATTTATTGTTCAAATTTACATGAATTCTTATTTCAGCTGAAAAAATCAAAACATTATTGTGGCATATGCAAGAAGATATGGAATCATTCAGACAGTGGAAGTTGGGTAAGGCAATTTACATGCTACTCCTGATTTTTATTTGTTTTGGTAATTGTTTTCTGCTTGAAGGCAACTACTATATTATAAAAATGATCTATTTGGATGACCTCTCTGAACTAGGTACGTTGTGATGGCTGTAAAGTGTGGGTGCACGCTGAGTGTGACAAAATTTCCAGCAACCTTTTTAAGGTCTATCCATAACACTTTATATCTGACATTACTTTTCTGTTCTCACAGCATAATGAGATGATGGAAAGACATTTTGGATTCCCCTGAATATAATTTATTTGTGCTTTGTAGAATCTGGGAGGCACTGATTATTACTGCCCAACTTGCAAAGCAAAATTTGATTTTGAATTATCAGATTCAGAAAAGTCGCAGCTTAAAGTCAAGTAAGTTCTCCTTCCCCCCCCCCCCCCCCCCACCCCAAAACCCCAACCCCTTTTATAGTTTGATAAGTTCAAGTAAGTCTGGTATGAAATTCTTTTTGTTAGTGTTTTTAAATATTGCAATCAACTGCAATGAGGATACCTATTTTGGAAAAAAATTACAATGAGTATACCTATCTAGGAAAAAAATTGAAATGAGGATGATGATGGCAATGATAATGAGTAGCAGGAGTTGCAGTTGTATTATTATAATTTTTTTTTCTGCTGTTGCTGCTGTTGTTGTTGTTATCATTATTTCACTTTGTTTTCAAGAAATTTTTTCGTAGCATTCTGATTGATATTGGACCTGTCTCTTCACCTCTTTATGTCTGATTACTGTAAGAGTTTCTGTACAGATGGAACAAAAATAATGGTCAATTGGTGCTGCCTAACAAGGTTACTGTTTTCTGCAATGGCATGGAAGGCACATATTTTCCAAGTCTTCACCTGTAAGCACAAATAGCTTCATAAGTGCCTTTTTTTTTTCTTTTTCTTTTTTTTTTTTAAATTATTACGGTTGAATCCATTAGCTTTACTTGAATTTTCATTATAGGAGGAAGGCTTATAGGATTATGCTGTGAAATATCAATGCTGATCAATAACTTTCTTCTTTATCTTTTTGCGCAATTTTTCATTTAAAAAATATTAAATCTAGTAATCTTTTTAGTAGGTCCTTAATCTAGTGGTTCTGTTAAATTATAAATTTTGTATGTTAAGAAAAAAAGTTCAGTAAACCTCTCAACAGTCTCTGTCACCACAAATACTTAAGTGAGTTATTAACATGTATAGATATGGTCATTACTCATTATAGACTTTCTTAAAATAAATAAATAAATGGTTGTAAGAGACAGTTAGCCTAAGGCTTCACTCTGTGGTCTCTTATTAACTTGGGTTTTTGACATCTGAAAGTATTTTCTTTATGTTCATTTTTTTTTCCAGGGTTATCTGCAAGTGTGGGTTCTGTGGGACAGAAAAGCAAGCACTTAGTGAATGGGTGAAACACACGGGTTCCAAAATGAAAAATTGGAGGACTAGTGTTAGGGTGAAAGGTTCCATGCTGCCACTGGAACAATGGGTTTGTATTATGATTCATTTTCCCTTTTTGTTCATATTGCATAGTCTTTCCCCATGTCTGCCTTTACGTATTTAGAGTTATTCCTTTTATGAGAATGATTTTCTTGTTTTTGGACTGAAACTAGGGTTTTATCTGCATGGATCAAACTCCAAGTAGTGATTACAAAAACTGAATTCCACTCATCTTCTGCAAAATTTGACTTTTTTTTTTCAATATGCTATTTGTACAGTCCACAATCTTCTGAATATCAAGTTGTATATATTAAAAAATGTGTAATCAATTTTATCCATTTTGTTAGAGCTGATGGATATGGATCTGTTAAAACCTTGAAAGGAGTAAATTTCTATTTTTTGTTTGTATTTGTATTACCAGTCTGCAAAGTCACAGCAGAAATTGTTTTATGATTAATATGAATGTAGTTGAAGCTGGTGGCTGGTACTGAACTTAAATTATGGATATGAAAGTGCTAAAACATTAAATGAGATGACTTAATTTCTGTCTGCATCATAGTTTCTTTAGCCATCCTCTTATGTTGATTCTGATTGATTGTATCTTCTTTTCTGTTCTGCTCAAGTTCCTCAATTTAAGCATTTTCATTAATATCTCCAAAATCTTGTCTTAAGTTATTCCCCTCAACCCCTGTTTAATTCATTTTTGTCAGTATCTCACTATCTTGTCTGGGATCACTTCTCTCTCCCCCTCCCAATGTGTATTTTCTAATTTGGTGTTGTGTGATGTCTGTTAATTGGTTTCATGCATTTCGTTTTGAAGTTCAATATATGGTGCTAGATTTTAGAACCTTTGTATCATTCTTTTCCTATTTTTCACTATATTCTGCCAAAGCAAATTATTAATAATAACAATGCTTTTATCCACTTTCCTTCTTTTACATCATATTGGTTTTTTTTTTTTTTTTTAATTATAAATTATGACCTCATTTATTCATGTATATATCTTATGCATTCTCATTTGACTTTGCAGATGCTGCAACTAGCAGATTATCATGAAAATGCTCTTATTTCTGTAAAACCTCCTAAAAAACCTTCCATAAAAGAACGAAAGCAGAAGTTGCTTGCTTTTTTGCAAGGTATATATGTTTCTCTTAGCTATCAATCATAACCAAATTTGTTTCTCCTAGCAAAGAATTTCACACTTTGATGAGTTGAGCCGGCTGAAGTTCTACTTATAATAGTACTAACTACATTCTTAATTTTGCTGTGACAGAGAAGTATGAGCCTGTTTGTGTTAAGTGGACAACAGAGCGATGTGCTGTATGTAGATGGGTTGAAGATTGGGATTATAACAAAATTATCATCTGCAATAGGTGAGCTCAATGTGTTTTCCTTTATTTTCCTGATAATTAGTCATCAAACTGTAATGATTCAAGACAGATTGTTAAGCACCTGAAAAATGTATGGCGTATAAAGCAGTGACATCAGGCAATTATGTACCCTTCTTTGGACATCTTCTTGACACTTTTGACATAATTTTTATTTTCTGTAACTTAAAAAATATATAAAAATAATAGAGGGGCTATTGTCAAGTGTAATGTAAAGTCTCGGACTGGCAAGCACAAGTGTGTAGATATAAGTCTTCAGAATGACCACTTCATGTTAAAAAATTTTAAAGGGTAGGAAAATATTCAAACCACCCGGGCCCCACTTAAAGGGACTAGCACCAGGTGATGACCCTATATTCTGTGAATTACTTTTGGGAAGAATATAGAGCAACTTTTAAAGAATTATAATTTAAAATTTAAAAGATCCATAAATTCTACAAAAAGAAGTGGAGAAAGCGTTGCTTAAGCCTGACATCCAATTATGCAAAGTTTTCAGGAATAAGGATTTGATTGAGAGCAACATAAGTTCAACCTCCTTTGAAAGTTTGACTATTGCTTTTTCTCCAGATTATCCACATAAGACAGCCTGTACTATTTTCAAAATGACCACATTAGCGAGCAGCTTGCCATCTAAAGAGTCTAAAACTATAGGGGCATTTGCAATGTTCACCCTAAACTAGAAAAATTCTACTATCAAAACCCTAATTTGGCTGGTGGGTGAACGTTGCAAATTGATCTTAAATAAGGGTATGGGTCACAAAATCACTTTAGCTGTATATATCTCTCTCTCTCAGGTTTCTTTTTGGCCCTGAGTAAAGGAGGTTATTGTCATTGGTTTTACCCATGGACAATTGCACATGCACCCAAATGTCTGCTCTTAGTCACATTTGGGCATAATGTTGGATATCCCCCTTTCACTATTGCTCAGTTTTCTTATACCTGTTATCTGAAGCGAGAATCTTCTCTTTTCTTGCTTATTGTGTTCTTGGTTTGCTTCGTATGGAATCGTAAAGCAAGACTTTCTTTACTGGAGATCTTACCATATTAGATTGATGTACTGTTGTTGCATGAATGTTATGGTTGATTTTATTTTTTTCAGATGTCAAATAGCCGTTCATCAAGAATGTTATGGTGCAAGACATGTTCGGGATTTCACTTCATGGGTTTGCAAAGCATGTGAAACACCTGAAGTCAAGCGGGAGTGCTGCCTTTGTCCTGTAAAAGGCATGTTCCTTTTGTTATCATTGAATTTCATTAGTTTTGACTTGGTAATTTTGTATATTTTAAGTTCTTTATATTTGCTTGATACCAAAATTGATCAAGTTCTCTCTTTTTAAAAGTGATTGTTAATGATCAAAAATGCCTGTTTGGTATTGTTCTGTGAAACTGTCCACTATGTCCTTCAATTTCCTACATGCAAAATCCCCCTTTCATCGTTTTTTGAGTTTAGCTAGTTATTAATTTGGATGTTACTTCTAAAAGGAATTCACATACATGATGGCAGCTTTCCTCTCCTATCCTGAGGTTCTGTTGCCATTCATTATAAATACATTATATTACTACATGTGGAACATTAATTCATCAAACTTTTGTAAAGCTGGCTTCTACACATTATTATCATTTGATATCTTTATTTTATTCTGGTTCTACTTTTTTGGCCCTCAGGAGGTGCTCTAAAGCCGACCGATGTTGACACATTGTGGGTTCATGTCACATGTGCTTGGTTTCGACCTGAAGTTTCTTTTGCCAGTGATGAAAAGATGGAGCCAGCTCTTGGGATTTTGAGTATACCATCCAATTCATTTGTAAAGGTGGAATATCTGATCTACATTTGGCTGTTTTATAGTTGTTCCAACTTAGCTCCTGTATTAACTTTTCTTGTATTGTACTGAAATTTATATTGAAAAGTTTGAATTTTCTTGAGCATACAGTTCTTTAATTTTGAAAAGTGATATTTTAATGTTACTTATTAAATAACTATCCAGATAAGTAATTTGTCATTTTCTGTTGGCAAAGACATAAAAAATTGTTTACACTATTGAAAGCAATGATGAATTATTCCATTCAATATCATCAAGGTGAAGACAGTGTTTTTGTAACCTAGGTGAAATTGTTTGGAATTGCCCATGCACCAGAAATGATTTGATTCCTGTTAGATTGTCTCATTCTGGTCTTAATGAATACATGCTGATCTAATGAGTTGATTGGTTCTTGTATTGAAAATCTTACCCAAATCAATCTAAAGTGCATCTTGTTTACTTGAAATTCAGATTTGCGTAATTTGCAAGCAAATTCATGGTTCATGCACGCAATGTTGCAAGTGTTCCACTTATTTCCATGCCATGTGTGCTTCAAGGGCAGGGTATCGCATGGAGGTATGTTTATGATTATTGTTTCATAAAACAAATTTTATCTTAGAGGCAATACCAAGTTCTGGTGGTTCAGTAGAGCAGTAATATGTTTGCAGCATACTTGCAAACCTTTTTAACATGTCCTATTTTATGAAATTATGGTACCTTCTGCTTTCCACTCAAAGTTAGGGGGGGTTCAAGGGTACTTGTGAACATGTTTCTCATGTGCTTCTCTCTGTGCATCTTCTTGTAGCATGATTTATATGTTTTGTCTTGTTAAAAGCCATCTTGGTGAGTTGTAATGCCACGCCTTGGGGCAATTATATGTGAAATGGATTGATATTACATTAGTACTACAAAAAAGGAAACTTGAAATTGCAAGAAAACCTTCCTAATAGAAACTAAGTGTGTTCATGTTAAGTGCCTAAAATATTGTGATAAATAAATTGCATTGAATCTAACAGTCAGCCCCAGAATAGAAAATAATATACTTCCTTTAATTCTGTTCAAACCATCAGGATTGTAAGATAATATACTTCATTTGCTTCTGTCCAGACCAACTTTTGCTCTTTTGGCCTTCTTAATGATTATTTATTATCTGACACTTGGTAATGTGCTTCTCTATGGACTAGATTTATGATCACTCCACCAATTTTTGATTGTGTTTCTCCCTTTTAAATTTCAGTTGCACTGTTTGGAGAAAAATGGTAGACAGATCACGAAGATGATTTCTTATTGTGCCTATCACAGGTATAGAAGCCTCATTTCTGAAATGTTCCTTCTTTGTAATGTTTTCTGAGTTTTCTCTATCCCTCGTTCTTTTTCCCCTACACTTCTGGTGGTGTCATGGGGTCAATGTGGTTTTGGATGACCCTAATGCCATCCTTTGCAAGCAACCGCACTTTTGCTGTCTACAGTTTTAGCCTGTCTTCATGGTTTCATCTTCCTTGCAGGGCTCCAAATCCAGATACGGTTTTGATTATACAAACTCCTCTTGGGGTATTTTCTGCTAAAAGCCTTCTCCAAAATAAGAAGAAGGCTGGATCAAGGCTAATTTCATCTAAACGAGCAAAGCTTGAAGAGATACCTCCAGAAGAAACTACTGAGCTTGAGCCATTCTCAGCTGCAAGATGTCGGATCTTTAAAAGATTGAACAATAACAAGAAGGTAGCTTACATTAAAGATTTAGATCTTCATGTACGTTATAATCATCTGAGTAGTTGGTTCTAATTTTCCCCCTATATATAAATGTTTCAGATTTAATAAATTTTGCATTATATGATAATAGCGTTAATGTCACTATTTTTCTCACTTTTTTTCTTTTTAATGATTTCTAGAGAACAGAAGATGAAGCCGTTTCCCACAGAGTGATGGGGCACTGTCATCATCCTATAGAAGCAATACAAAGCTTGAACACCTATAGAGTAATTTTCTTTTCCTTTCTAGATTAGATGTGACTTTTTATACTTCTGTTCCTTGTGATATGGGATTCAATAAAATCAATCAAGTGGTGACATTAGTTTTTCTTTTCTTTTTTTAAATAAATTTAGCAGGTTGTAGAGGATCCGAAAACCTTTTCTTCTTTCAGGGAACGGCTTTACCACTTACAGGCAAATTTTCAACCTTTCTGTTCGGTAGTTATCTTCTTTTTGGGTTGGGTTCCTGACTATTATTGGGCATACATATATGATTGCAGAGAACCGAACATGATAGGGTTTGCTTTGGTAGATCTGGTATACATGGATGGGGGCTTTTTGCACGTAGAAACATTCCAGAAGGAGAAATGGTATATCAGTTAAAGCTAGAATATTTTCCTTTTGATTTCCTTTTATAGAGAATTTATGCTGGAATTGCTGTTTATATTTGATTTACTTTGGGTGCATTGTGGAAAGTGGTCACTTACCAGTTATCACTGCAAATGATGTTTTAAACCACACGTTCTCATAGTGTGAAATAGTAAGATGGTGCTTCCTCCTCTTGTAAGAGCAAGGTGTAAAGGGTGAGGTCATGGGTTCAAGACCCCTTGCGTTTTTGTTTAATTACCAAAAAAAAAAAAAAGTGAAATTGTAAGATGGCATCATGGAATGGACCACTCATTTCAAAAGCCATACAAGTAGTATTAACTTATTTCAGTTGCAATTTCTGCTGCTTATTTCTAATGCATTTTTTCATCCCAGTGGACCATTCTAACAAACCTTGATTTTTGAAGGATATGTGCCATATAAGTAAACATTTGAAGCATCTTATGTTTGTGTGTCTATTAACCTGCTCATGCCTTTTGTCTAGGCTGAGGAAGTGGTTTTTAAGTGCTAGCAAAGCCAGAACTTTGGAAGCTCTGTCTGCAATTTTCCTTTTCTTTTTTTTTTTTTTCTTCCCTTTTGTGTTCCAGGCCTTATGAACAGCACTGTGCCTTTGGCTTTGCTCATGAATTTGAAGTACAATCTTGTATTTGGAGTAACATGTATGTGTTTGTCTGCAGGTTCTTGAATATCGTGGTGAACAAGTGAGACGCAGTATTGCAGATCTGAGGGAGTCACGGTACAGATTAGAAGGCAAAGACTGCTATGTGAGTTTTAAAAAAATAATCTTCTGTTATTTCTTTTCTTTTTTGTCTTTTGGCACTAAATCTTTTCCGATATATTATCTTGCAGCTGTTTAAGATCAGTGAAGAGGTAGTGGTGGATGCAACAGATAAAGGAAACATAGCACGCCTAATCAACCATTCGGTGAGTAATTGTAATCGAAGGAAATTGTCTGTTACTTTAGCTTCTCTGCAGTTTTCCTCCAAGTGTTGCAAAATTGCTTTTGTGCCACTGCCAATCATGTTACCCTGCGCTTTCTTATGGAAGGTGTTTGTGTCGTTTGATCACCAACTTTAAAATAAGTAAATTGGGTGACACCCTCATTTTATATGAAATGATGGCAGCATTAGAAGGGATTTGTAGTTGACCATAGTTTATTTCTTCAACTAATAATTCAACTGTTATTGTGTTATTTATTTTTAACATGCTGCCCTTGGTTCACCTTTCATTCAGTGTATGCCCAATTGCTATGCAAGAATTATGAGTGTTGGTGATGAAGAAAGCCGGATTGTACTTATTGCTAAGACTAATGTATCTGCTGGTGACGAGCTAACGTAAATGCTCTCTCTCTCTCTCTCTCTCTCTCTCTCTCTTCTTCCTTGGTTTAATGCATTATCATTGGCTGCATGTTGCAGGTATGATTACTTGTTTGATCCTGATGAGCCTGATGAATTTAAAGTCCCCTGTTTATGTAAAGCTCCAAACTGCCGGAAATTCATGAATTAGGATACAACACACAGCATAGCCATTGTTTATCCGCAAGGAACACTAACCCATCTCCCTCTCTCGCGGGATCTCACAGTTCTCTTATACAAAAAAAAATTTGTAATTTTTGTTGGTGAAAAAAAAAAAAAAAGAGGAAAAAAGGCATAGTGTATTTTTGTTTCTATCTTTATTTTTGACAATCATTAGAGCTTTATATTAAAAGCTTTAGTTCTGGCGGCCTTCAGGGTATGGCCTATTGTGTAAATTTGTTTACTCACATTATATCCTTCTAATTAATTGCTTACCCATTTTCAATTTCATCATTTAAATAATACTTCAACCCGGTCTCCGTTTGGAGGTGGCATTTCATCAACCCAAGTGGATTCATTCCAAATTCCCCATAAAAAACCACCATAATCTTAAAACTAACAGACTTGCATCACGGTATTTGGTTTTGAGCTCCTGCTAGATCAGACTCTTTGGTTCTGATCCAAACTAAAGCTTTCCCCAAGTTGAAATTCAAGCTGAAATATGAAAAAACATCAGGTTGCTTCTGTAGATGGTGAATACAGCTGTGTGGAAGAAGACAGAGTTAAAGATTCACCTGACGAAGAATAATCTTCTTTCTATGTCATATACCCAACAAAAGCAAAAAGCCTTACAATCAAAGAGAAGTGAAATGCAAATGGAGGGTTTTAATAAGGTTGGTTTGGAAATGGCTACGTGGCCCTCCACATGACACCCAAAAAAAAAAAAAAAAGGGTCCAAAATAGTAAAAGAAAATTGGGATATTCCGACAGATATTCTCCCAATTAATTTTCCCAAACCGACGTGGCTTGCAATCCAAGTTTACTGATTTTTCTTGTCCCTTTTGCATTTATCAAAAGAAAGCATGTCATTTTGCTGTATGGGGAACTCGAACTCGAACACTCGGAGATAAGAGAGATGAGCGTGGTACTGCACAACACGGACACGAACAGGCACCGTGGTTCCTTCCTGCTCATAACCGAGCCCCCACCAAAATCAAAATTCCTGTCAGCCCCCGAGTATAAAACGCAGGCAAGTTACTGCATTTCTATCTCCTTTCTTTTTTGGGTAGAATCTGCATTTCTATCTCAATTTCTTGCACTTAGTGAAATGAGTCTCTATAAGATTTAACTTCCAACTCCGTTGCTTCATTCGGGAGGAGAAAAAAAAATCCATGGCGTTATAGTCGACCGAATTATCGGTATTTCCCACAATTTCCTACTGAAACTAACTTCAACAAAAATACATCATTCCATAATTTTCATTTTGTGTATATTTTGATCAGTCTACAATTGCATTACATTTGCTCCTTATGCATTACCTTTCATACTTACAAAATTTAATCATGATTAGAGTTTAAAACGCATCTTGTTTTAATTAAGTATTTTATATTTTAAAATTATATACAAAAATAATGAAAAATAATGACTTGCGTGTTACGAAGAACAAGACCGTGTAATCCCAACAATGAATATATATATATATATATATACACAATAAAAATTTACTAAAAAGTGTGATATCGACAAACAAACAAAAAATTACACCGCAACTTAGATCCCCATCAGACAACTAACTTCCCAAAATGGGAAATTGCTTGTGCATTATCAATTCCCCGCCCCGCCCCTCCAAAAAAAAAATTTTGATTTGCAAACTCCTTTTACTAATGCACAGGATGAGTTGCAAAAGAGACAAAAAAATAAATAAATAAAGAAATCACATTGATGGCAGATTTGTAAATCAGACGTTCATGAGGTGAATTTAGTAACCAATAATTGAGCTATATTGGCTGTGTTTAATTGAGAGGAAAAGATTCTGATGAAAAGAAAAAATACAAATAATTGATGGGACCGATTTCGATTTTTCTTATGAGAATTTCATAACTAATTATAAAATTTAACTTGAGCTTATTTGCTCAACTTTTAGCTTTTACATACATCATTTTAAAACTTTCTGTTCAACTTTTTAAAACTATAAGCTCAACTTTTTGCTTTTACATACATCATTTTAAAACTTCCTGTTCAACTTTTTAAAACTTTCACTTTTTCATAGTAGGAAAAAAGAGTAGGTGTCAGACCCAGACTTTGTTGCTAGTGAAAAAGTATATTTTAGTAGAAAAAAAGTAGGTGTCAAACGCAAACTAAGTAAGTTGTTAGTAAAGAAGTATATTTTAGTAGAAAAAAGTAGATGTCAAACGACGCAAACTAAGTTGTTAGAAGTTGTTACCGTTTGGAAGGAAAGATTATATCCTTATCCGGGCTGGAATTTTTGTTGTCACGGGATAAAGATAAAATAGTTCCTTCCCGTCGTAATTTGCTTCCACTTGTTGGTTCAATTCATTATCCAAGTTTCCAAAAAAATATCCTCCATATATATATATATATATATATATATGCACACACGTGCGTGTGCGCGCCTTCAAGCATGTAATCCCAACAATGAATGTATATATATATATATATATATATCCAATAAAAATTTACTAAAAAGTGTAATATCGACAAACAAACAAAAAATTACACCGCAACTTAGATCCCCATCAGACAACTAACTTCCCAAAATGGGAATTTGCTTGTGCATTATCAATCCCCCGCCCCGCCCCTCCAAAAAAAAAAAAAAATTGCTTTGCAAACTCCTTTTACTAATGCACAGGATGAGTTGCAAAAGAGACAAAAAAATAAATAAATAAATATAGAAATCACATTGATGGCAGATTTGTAAATCAGACGTTCATGAGGTGAATTTAGTAACCAACAATTGAGATATATTGGCTGTGTTTAATTGAGAGGAAGAGATTCTGATGAAAAGAAAAAATACAAATAATTGATGGGACCGATTTCGATTTTTCTTATGAGAATTTCATAACTAATTCTAAAATTTAAATTGAGCTTATTTGTCAACTTTCATCTTTTTAGAACTTCCTGTCCAACTTTCTAAAACTTTCACTTTTTCAAGTATATTTTAGTAGGAAAAAAAAGTAGGTGTCAGACGCAGACTTTGTTGTTAGTGAAAAAGTATATTTTAGTAGAAAAAAAGTAGGTGTCAAACGCAAACTAAGTTGTTAGTAAAGAAGTATATTTTAGTAGAAAAAAGTAGATGTCAAACGACGCAAACTAAGTTGTTAGAAGTTGTTACCGTTTGGAAGGAAAGATTATATCCTTATCCGGGCTGGAATTTTTGTTGTCACGGGATAAAGATAAAATAGTCCCTTCCCGTCGTAATTTGTTTCCACTAGTTGGTTCAATTCATTATCCAAGTTTCCAAAAAAATATCCTCCATATATATATATATGCACACACGTGCGTGTGCGCGCCTTCAAGCTTATAGGCAAAAACTTAAGCGGGCCGGCCCAATGCGGTTTCCATCTTATTTTTTTATCCCCTTTTTTAGTAACACTTCCCATCTTTTCATTTATATTATATTATATTATATTAAAAACAAATTCAAATGTCCCAAAGGAGGAAAACATAATAATTAAGCGAAATGTCGTAAGTACAGTAGTACGTGTGCACGTGTGTTTGTGTGTGTGGTGCAGAACTTATGCGTTTGTGTACGTGTGCATTAAATTCCGATCTCCATCTAAAACTCCAAAAAACACGATTGTCCAACGCAAATGCAGGTGTGCACATTAAGAATAGAAGAGAAGACAAGTAGATATGATTTGATTTGTCCAAGGAGAACACAGATTTACCTGATCTTCTCAATCAAAGAGAGGAAGGGAACAAAAACGACGTGGGGCCTCGCCCCCCCTCTTATCAAGGGACCCAAAGCTGAGATAGATTTCCTTTTTATTTCCTTACTGAAGAAGAGAAGCAACAAGAACTATGAAATAGCAAAATTAACTAAAAAACCAAAAATGCAATAAAAACGAAACAAAGTTTATAGAAATTGTCTCAATGTGTACTTTCAGGAGAATGATGTATCCGACTAAAAATTACCGACTCAGACTCATTTGGCCCAGGCAACAAACCCTCACAAGCCCTAGGAGAACCACCTGGAAATAATTTAGGACCATTTATTGCATCACCAGAAAACCTTTCCTCTCCACAATAGGCAGAGTTATTGCCATTAGTTTCCCCAAGCATGTTGTTGATGTTCTCACCATCGCCATCGCCATCGCCATCCATCGGCAAAGTGGTAGTCGTCTGTGATTCATTATCACCTGAATCCCCATCTGCAACCTCCAAATTCACCTGTTCAGAAGCCATTCCATTCTTTTCCTCCAAACTGGAAACTGGCTCTATCCCCCCTGGGGTCTCACCACCATAAAATTGAACCACTACTTCCATCTTTGGAGAAGGGGTAAAGATGTGATTCTGCACCTCCTGAATTGGGGATGCAACGGGCTCCTCTGTATCTTCTTGTATGTCTCTGGATGAAACAGCTTCCACTTTATTCTGATCTAAAGTTGACATAGGCGAACATGGCATTTCTGTATCCAAAGTCGGGACTGGCTCCAGTACTTTCTCCACACCACAGATGGGGACTTGCTCTTCCACTTTCTCCTCACCACAGATGGGGACTTTCTCCTCCACTTTCACCTGGTTGGAAGCTGATTTAATGTCAAATGTTCCCCCGCTAAGAGATGACAATCTTACTATTTTCACCCTCTGCTTCTTGTAGAGGTCCATGGCTCTCTGCAAATCACAATTTGTGTCAACCAGCTAGAATCTAGAATCAGTATTCGAACATTTTGACTTAGATTTAAAGTCCTGGCAATATTCCCAGACAGTTAAAGCAGTGTTGGCATAATGTGACAGTGACAACAAAAATGAGTTAGTTGTGCACAGATGCAAACATTAAACTGTTACAAATAATTCCAGCACAGTTAAACAGCACCCAAAAAGGCACTCAACCTGACCAGTGTTCACCAAAACATGTACTTGAAACTAGGGGGAGAAAGTAAATTGAAAATATAGATTTGCAAACTGGAGAAATCCAGTACTTCCATTGAAACTATAAATCAACAAAATAATAATGTCATGATTAGTTTGCAATTATGAAATATGCAGCGCAACTACTGGTAAACAGCTTCCCCTTTAAGTAACAGGACAGAAAGAAGAGAATCAATGATCCCACACACAAATTATTCACTTTAAACCAAAGATTTGTCTTATGAGGTCTTCTATATATGTACATATTCTATTGATGAAGAGGAACCTACCTCTTGCACACAGGCTTTAAAAGGTTTTAATGACATCCGATTAAAAAGGGCTTTTGTTATCTTTTGGTTAGAAAAGGCTTTAATAACATCTGATTAAAAGCATGCATCATAACAACCACTTGTAGCCCTCAGGCAAGGTAGGACATATGAACAATTATGAGGATGTGGCTACTAAAACTACATAAGAATAAGATAAGAATAAGATATCAATGACTAGCAATATCTCCATCCATCAGAAAAATTACCTGAAGAACAGAATCCTTTATGGCAGGAAAAAGTGAACGGCTCAATAAGTTATTGGAAAATTTCAGACAAGCTCTTCCTTCATCCTGTCACAATTACAAAGAATAGTTATCAATAAGAGTTCATCAATATTTATAAAGGGAATGGGAGAGTTTTTGTCAAGATTCTCACCTCCAAAAATACATCCATAGTGCTGTCTTCATCAACAGAAGCACTTTGTTCAATATCCAACAAGCTTATACACTGATTGTACAACTCTGGACGTGCAAGTTCGGCTGAAATATCTAGCTTAGAAAGATATATGCGGCTGAAATAAGAAGCATCATCCCTTGATAATTTGGAAGGATCAGGTGCCTTTTCATGGGCAGGTTTAGGCAGAGAATCAGTAGCTTCTTTTGCTGGAGAAGTAGCGGTGGAGCTTATTTCAGTGGTTTTTGCCTGAACCTCATTGTTTTCTTCATGTTGAGACCTCTGACCTGCATTCCCAGCCAAAGCATCATCTACTGGGACCTGCACTGGATAATCATCTTTGAGGGACGGGGAAGGCAAGTCCCTCTTCATCTCATTATCTGGTCCTTTCCATATGTCAGCATTTGAGTCCCAACCCCGACCATTCATCGAGTGCCTCTTCGGGTCCCATTCAGCCCCCCCATACATGTGAGGAGGGCCTGAGCCATTACTTCCATCCCATCCATGCAAGTGAGGAGGGCCTGAACCATCCAACATATTCTGCCAGCCAACTGGACGCAAGTGACCAGGAAACCTGTCGGCCTCAGGCATGTGATAATGAATCCCAGAGTGATTAATATCAGGTCTAACACCAAACATAGGTTGAGATGGAAACGGTGGTATCATTGCCTGAAAACCCCCATGAGGTCCGTGTTGGTAAGGAATGAAGCCATTTGGTACTGATGAAGACCAACCATGGACACCCCTCCAAGCATTTCCATGTCCTCTTACTACACTAGGATCACTACCCCTCTTATAACGGGGAGTGGAGTTAACTCTACCATCTTCTTCCAAGGAACCAGCAAATGAAGGGCTGTCAACACCGGCTCTGTAAGCAGGTGATGGAGGAATCAAAGAAGATGCATTACTCTGACTAGTTCTATTATAATAAGATGAATCTGCCTGAGAGGAGTCATCCAATGGAGTCTTTTCTGGTGGCAAGTCCCTATACAGCCTGTCCTCAGTAGTAGAGAATTCTCTAGCATCAATGGAAGCACTGCTCCTGCGTCCTGTATCTTCAATATCAAGACTCCGCCTAACGCTGGTTCTATTTATATACCTACGGTCAATACTTGTAGATGAAGGAGATCTTTCCATCAAGCCCTTGGGTGAAGCCCTGGAACTTGAAGACCTTTCAGTTGGCAGCTCCCCTAAATGGCCATCTTCCATTTTGACAGCTTTCTCCATGGTTCTGTACTTTGCACCTCTTTCTGACACTCCAGAGAAAGCACTTACTTCTCTCGAAGAAATTGTCTTGGGCCTCTGTTCGGACTTATTATCCCTGTACTTCAAATCTTCAGGATTTAAATGCCTGTAACGGAAAGAAGTGAAGACATCATTATTATTGAATTCCACATATGCTTCACAAGAAATTATGGTTATATCACATCACATTCCCATAAAATCCAACTGACCTTTAAAAACATTGCAGGTGAATTCAGGCTCCTTATATTTTATTTCAAATGTACAGATATATTAGAACAAAAGAATGAGCATTTAAACAAGTGCTATTGTGAAACACATTAATGTTTCAGACATAATCATTGAATTAATATTTTCCACTGTATTGGTCCAGCTCCTAGCATTAATCCTCCAAGTTTGATTACATCAGGCAGTAGCATAAGATGAATGGCAACATAAACAGATTAAACAGAAGGCTTATCTCATTTAAAAGGATAATAACATGATGTTGGTCACAACACTAGCACATGTGCTAGTTTCACATCATCAACATAACAGTTTAAAAGGCCACCACTTTTACCACAAAGCCACAATCAAATGGATTTTATTAATAGAATACTTACAGAAGATATGCTAGGTCAACAAATGAACCACATGTTTATGACATGTAACACAAAATTTAAACTCTAATCCATATGATCCACCCCCACCCCCCACAAAAAAAAAAAAAAAAAAAAAAAAAGGATAAAAAACAGAACAAAGAGATTTGTCACAGTACATTGCTGAGCATGCTAACCTGAGGCAAATTTAACATAGTAAAATAATATTTTCAAATATGCAGAAGCACAATGCCTAATATTGAGAAACAAACACACCTACAAAACCAGCATACAAATGTCAGAGCAAACCATTCCATAGATAATCTACGAAATCAGATATGCCTACAACAACCAGATTTTCCACTAGATGGAGTTCAGAAAAAATACAAACCTGTATTCATCTACGCCAACATGTGAACTGGAGCTGGGAGAATTTCTCCGTCTGTTGCTACCAATAGTAGTGTCCACATGAGCTTGGCGAGATTGAGATCTTCCCCTATCAGCATCAGATTCAACTTTACTGCCAGTCACAGATTTCTTCTCCAAATCAGGATAGTGAGATTTGACAACTCTAGTTTTATTATCATTAGGATCATCACGATCATCCGGGGATCTTTTCTTTCCCCTGCCATCTTTGTACCTAGCACTTCGCTCATCATATCCATCGCCATCACGATGGCGGTCATGGTCACGGTCACGGTCACGGTCACGGTCTTGGTCTCGATCACGCTCATATTCTCGGTCACGATCATATTCACGGTCATGATCACGCCCACGGTCACGGTCACGATCACGAACGCGGTCTCGACTACGGTCATGATCACGATCTCGATCACGGTCATAATCCCAATCACGGTCACGGTCATGATCCCGATCATAATCACGGTCACGATCACTGTCACGGTCACGATCACGGCTGCGTTCATGCCCACGGTCCCCATCACGTTCACGGTCACGGTCACGGTCACGATACCGATCACGATCACGATCCCGACTAGCCTCTATATCACGATCTCGTTCCCTTTCCCTTTCCCGTTCCCGTTCCCGATCACGTTCCCGATCACGCTCTCGATCACGGTCACTATCCTGAAGTTTGGTTCTCTTCTGTCGTATTTCTACAGCATCCTTTTCATCCTTTGCACGCTTATCATCAGACCTAATGCTAGCATGGTCTTTTGCAGGGCGCTCATCACTTTGCTTGTCATCACGATGCTTGTTGTCCTTTTCCATGTCTTCTCGATACTTGTCTCTAGATCTATCATCCCTGCGCTTTTCATCCTTTTGTCGTCCATCCTTGCCAACATCATCCCTAGACGATAATCGTCTATCATTAATATCCCCAACATCATCTTGATGCTTTTCCCAATCACCAGAACCATCTCTTTTTTTCCTTGTCCGCCTCTCAAGCTGGTTTTCTGGTTCAGGAGTTTGCAACTCATCCTGTGCATTCAATTCTGCCAGAAGACACAGATAAAGATGTTAGCTGGAGTCTTGACTAGAAAAGCCAAGATCATGTATATGGTATTCATAGAACATTTCATAAAACAAATTCTTCATATTCATTAAAGAAATGCATCAGGTCTTCTAAAATAAGAATAGAATAATATTTTAAGGGTCAGGGAACTAGGTTACATGCCACACTCAAATCAATAGCTTTAGTTATGCAGGAGTTAAAAACAATTAAAAATTATTTTCATAAGGCACTTTATCTATGAAACATATTATGAATAAAAACACATAAATTTTATATGGAAGTTTGTTCATTAAACCCTCCCTTCCAAAACAAAATTATGTTTCTCTAACCTCAATTCTCCTGTTTTTCAATAGCACCCATTAACAACTGAAAACTTCTAAAAGAACTGGCTCTAGGCATTTAACTCCATTTATAAGTGGCTTCATATTCCAGTGCTATAGCAACACCAATTTTATTTTTTATTTTTTATTTTTTATTTTTTATTTTTTATTTTTTTCAATAGGTTAATGGCAACACCATATTCAACGCCATCCAAAAATTAAGTATAACAGTAATCAGTTTTCATTCTCTTTGCAATACAAGGATGTCTTGGCCAACTGGATGTAGCCTCCAATGTATTTGTGCACAAGGTATAATTGCATTACAAGACAATTACATGCATGGTAATAATCCAACATCCAACAGACTACCATGTTTCAAGTCATCACAGTAAATGTTATTGCTAAAACATTATGTATAATGGATGTCATTAAGAAGGGGAAAAGGATGGTTTGTGCCATGACAAACAATCAGACACTATGATCAAGTAATAAATAGGTTTATATGAGAGTTCTTTCATACTAAACATTATAGCTTAAGATAGAACAGTATTTTAAGAGTTTCAGATTTTTAAAAACAAAAAGGAGTAAATTATACGAATTACGAAGCTAATAAAGATAAATATTTTTGTGTTCCCGAAGGACACTGTCAGCAATAAATAAATTCCATAGAAGCTACACAGTATAATTCCATCAGTAGATCCCTGAATTCCTACGGCACTGTAACTGAAAAGGATAAAATCACTTCAAGTCACTGGAAACTCTAAATTACCAATGCTTAATATCCAGAATGAATATAGGTAAATCCACAAGTGGTATAAAAATTACACATTCCAATTCATCCAAGAAAGATAAAGAAATGTCACACACAGAGAGATATATATGAAAAATCAATTAACAAAAATCCTGCTGCAGTATCTCAATGCTCACTACAACCATCCATACATTCCCAAGTGCGTGCTAAAGGGCTCAACAATCCACATGAAAAATAATCCCTCCATTTTATCTTGCTAGTTTTGGTTAAAAAATCCAACTTTTTAGGGGAACATTTTTTGATGAATTGTCTTTCAAATAAAAAGTTGGAAGCATCCAAACTATACTCTTGAATTTAAACTTAAATAAAACTAAATGTAAAGGGATATTTATTTCTCAAATCAAGTAAAGGGTAAATTAGGAAAAGTATTAATATTATCTTCATTGACCTTTCAAATGGAACCATACCTTTCAACATTCCAAAATAAACTAGAGAACCAACAATATGGGATGGAGAGAGTATTTAATGTCACTAAATACAGTGAAGCTCTCCCATTGAGAAAACAATGAATGTTTATCGAACTAAAGAAGGTTATGGAAGTATATATTGGTTTATTTGAAGTGGGAGAATGTTTCACCCACAATAGTTAAGTGTATTAAGAAATGGCTTTTTTTCTTCGAAGTCAACTTTAAACCATATTCAATAATTCATAGTGTCTGCATCTGTTCTAGAGCTTTCAATTAAACCATAAAATCTTCACCACATCAACAACAGCACACATGACTGTACGGGTGAACAAGGGTGATTTGATTAAGGTAAAGGAACAAGAAGAGGAGGAAGACCTAAAATAATATTAGTAGTAATAAAAAAGAACATGTTAATTAAAGAGTAGCAAAAAGTCTGATTCTGGATAGGATGGAGGAGAAGAATTCACGCAGCCTTCCAACCCCAAGGTTTTGGGACAAGGCTTTGTTGTTCTTCCTCCTTTGTTACTGTTGTAAAATCCAAGGCAAAAAAGGGAGCAGAGAAAGGACCAAGAACACGTGGATGTAGAAGGGGAGAAAGGCATCCTTGCCATAGACCATTTTTCTTATGAGTACTAGCAAAATTTCTCAAAATTCTTAAGCCTATGGCACCCATAAATTTCGCAAGCCGCAAATCAAAACAAATCAGATAATTTGACATGCTTGCCAAAGACTTTACAAAGAATATTGAACTAGACAGAACAAAATGGCACAGGATTCGTGTAACCAATCCCCATTAGTTAGTTTAAAGCTTAATTAAGTAAAATGGAAATGCAACAACAATCAAAGATTTTATTTTAGGAGTATAAGCATATTAACTACAAAGCAAGAAGTTTTTATCATTCATTTTCTTAAATCAAGTATAAACACGTCTAATGAGTTGGTAGTTCTCTAATAAAAACTGCATTTCTCTTCTTTCCTTCTTTTGGGTTACAACTGCATTTTTCAATATTACCTCCTACATGCATAAAGTCCCAAAAAATGCTACTCAAGCATAGGAAACTATGAAAGGACAACCAACATCGCAAAGCAGGACACATATTGTCAACGTATCAGAAAGATTCCTAGCACATTTACAATAACTCTTGATCAACCACCCTAACATGCAGATCCTAAAACCATAATATGAAATTAAACACAACCGTCCTTCCATTTTCCTGGTCCTTCCATTTTTTTTTTCCTGGTCCTTCCATTTCTCAATTATTATCTTGAGAAAATGGAAGGACCAGGGAAAAAAAAAGAGACTGAACTTTTACTACATTTGGTACATATTTCACTAATTATTAGAAAAGTAATGAACAGAAGATTATATTGTTAAAAACTTACGGTTAAAAAGAGAAAACAAAAGAAAGAAATTTTAGTTTTAGTCTTGACCATATAAATTTCTCTCCATATCTCACATATTGTGGATAAAAAAGCTCAAATCCTGACAGGCTCAAATATATTACTAACATATTTTTCTCAAACCTTTATTTCCTTTAGCCCACGACAAATCAAACCCTGAAAAATAAGAGAATTCAAAATTTTCTTCCTCTTAAATTCTAGGGTTGACAAAATCATGGTGTTCAATTACAGAATAACATGAATTTGAGTAGCACAATAACAACTCTGATAACTAATATAATCAATTAAAGATGCAGTGAATATTGTGAGGTTGCATAGATATTGTTTGGAGCATATGTAACATTAACCTAAAGTGTTAAGTAAAACAATGCTCCTGACTTGAAAGGTGTAACACATCTGTAAATTGCCCCTGATTGGAAGTTTTGAAGGTCCAATTGAAGACCAGAAACACTCAACGTTTCAATAACTATGAGCATAATGGTGAGCTTCCAAGGGTATGTAGAAGGAAGATAGCACCACAATGTACTAATATCATATTTGTAATAATATAATGAAGCTTTCAACAAATATTCTCGTATTATTTCTTTTCTAATCAGTTTCAATTCAATCATCTATTTCTGACAATCATTTTTTAATTATCAGTAATATAAATATAACTTCACTGAATATCTATTTCTGACAATCGTGATATAAGTAAAGTATCCGGGCTATGTACTAAAGAATTCCTCTTAATCAGATGATAGCTGATTAACTGTAGTCTTGTTCTATCATCAGCTTCGATTACCTCACCACAGAAGTGCATAACAATTATTTTTTGTCACATTTAGGCTTTAGCAATCCAATTCTTTTCAATTTCTATGAATATCTTCAGGTTTAAATTAGAGAATACCAACAATAACATTTAACAAAAGAGAAGGAAAATATGAAACTATGTAATAACAAAAAGGAAGGAAAATAAAAAAGATATCAAACCAGCTAGATCACTAAATTTATCACTGTGAAAAGCACACAACATGAGTTATCATTCGTATCTAGGATTTATTCTGTTTGATTAAATTATGCGATGTTAAATTTTCAAATAAAAGTATGGACAATTTTAATGTTCTGAGATTCATATCAGCTCCCACCCATTAAAATCAAGATCCTTAGATCTAAAATAAAATAAATAATTAAATAAAAAGTTAAAACATTTCAAAAATTCTATCTAGAGAATAGTCATAATAACTACATTGTCCTGAAGATATGATAGACAATGTTAACTTAAATTTCATGAATGTTGGCTTATGACTAATTTCGATGCCTCGCAACAGAAAAGGTCGCAGCATGGAACCGGAAGCATTTAAGAAATATCATCAGACTGAAATCAAATGTAGAAAATGAATACAAAGTAGGATATCAAATTTCAAGCAAGCAAACAAATCTAACATAATTAAGCCTCACAGCTACTGAAATTGCACAAAGTTCCTTTAAAAAATGAGTTACCATATCAAATCGCACTTGGGGTTCTAAAAATGGAGCAAAATCCAATGATTTTTAGGTACTGATATTCAAAAGCTAATGACTTCCCTAGTAACTCAAACAACCACACTTTTCATTTTCTAATACTGTTTACCAATCTCAAAACACTCTAATATACCATAACCTACTATCAGTACATAACAACATAATCACAATATACACACAAATGCATATTAACCAGCAAACCAATCAGTTACCTTACCAGTAATTTCAAGGGCCTTCTTCGTCTCGCGCTGTTCGTCATTATCAATGACCACTCTCTCACTTTTCCCTTCTTTACTCTTCTTCTCCCTTTCAGCTTCTCTACTCTCCTTTCGACCTGAATCCCGATGCTTCCCACTGCTCCTCTTTGCCTCCTCAGCCTCACCATACACTCCCAAGCCCTCCTCTCTCCTCCTACTGCTGCTGCTACTTTTCGATTCACTGGAAGCCTTCAATTCCTTCAACTCCCTAGACTCCTTCAACTCCTTTGATTCCTTCGACTCCTTGGACTTCTTCGACACCTCAGTCCGATCATCATCCCCGCCATTCCACCGATCGGTTACTACTTCATCGCCGCGCTCTCTTCGCCGCTTCGACGAGCTATGCTCTTCGGCATACTCGCCATTTCCAGAAGCGTACAAGTCCTTGGAATCCTTCACAGAATCAAGCTTCCGTTTTTCGCTCGAAGCAGATTCCTTTGAAACCCTAGCTCCAGCGCCACTCTCCTCCTTGCCTCCCTTCCGATCCTTCGTGCTCAAATCTTTCTCCGAGTCCGAGTACTCCCTCGCTTCCCTCGAGCTGTGTTTGCTAGATTTGTGCCTTGAACCTCTCGGCATCACTGAAATACACTCAAAAACCCTAGTTGCAGATTCCCGAACCAAACCAAAACCGAAACCCTAACTTGCAAATCCACGAACAAAAATTGAGGGCTCAGATCGAAAAATCGAAACCCTAGCCTCGAAATCGATACTCAAATATTGAAACCCCGATATCAGAACCCTAATCGCGAAGCTTCTCAACCAAAAAGCGAGCACTCGAATCAAAAAATTCAAAAACCCTAAGTGCGAAAATCTCGGAGGGAGTGAAAAAATAAACCCTAACAGTGAACGGCGGTCGGAGAATAGAACGGAAGAGCCACCGGATAGAATGGATCGCCGGAAATCGGAGGAGATTTATGAGAATGGGATCGAAATGAATGAGAATTACGAGAGAGCCACGGAGAGAGAAGTGGTTCTGAAGAGAATAGGAAAACAAAAATAGGGTGTGAAGCCTTTTTGCTTTGCTTTTGTTTACCGAGACTCAGAGAGGACTCGAGATAATTTGTGCCGGTGTGACGATATTACCCTCGGTAGTTCTGTGTTAATTACGGAGGGTGTCCTTGCGGTGTTTATTTGTGTTGCAACAATGATACTGTTGTAATTGGCTCACGTTGCTGTATCCAATAGGGTGGTGACACGTATGTAGCAGCGGGAGCAGAGTAAATCTGGTGCTCCGGTGATTACGTGGGGTAGGTGGACCTTTGAGGTCAAATTAGATATTACCTTATCCGTAGGATTGGATTGGTGGGTTCCACCTTACCTGGATGGAACCAAGTCCACTTGATTTCAATCTTCTAGAGACAGCACAGTGTGATTGTGATTCTGACTTAAGAAAAAGTACATAGAAGAAAGAAGTGAACTAAAACACAATACCGGTACTAGCATTTTAGCTTCTTGTGGAATGGTTTTAGAAGAAGAATGAGAAGATGAAAATGTTGCTTGTGTATATTTACCAAAAAGTTAATAGTAAAAGACAAAAAGGTGTGGAAAGGTAACTCCTAGCTATACACTACAAACCATTTTTCCTCCCCTATCTATTTGGGGAGATAAGAATTTGGTAGGCTACAATTGAAAACATTCGAATCCCCCATCTTCTTTTACTAATATTTTCACCTTAACTAAATAAGAGAGAATTAAGGGAAACAAATACAATGGGCAAAAAAATAAATAATAATATTAGGCACATTGACTAAAGGATGCTGAAAATATTCAATCACACTAAAGGAGTCGCCCCTTCAAAAATAACAAGAGCGAAATGATGATGGACTATCAGTTTAATGGCCAAAAGGGCAGCATGAACTTCACCGATGAGGGGCTCTAAGGGAAGCAACAAAGAGGAGTGGGAGGGGGATAGGGTTTGAACCATGCATCACATGAAGTACCACAATAGATGCCATAATCATTGAGCTATCACTTGAATTTCTAATGTATGGTTTTTTTTAGTATACATTTTTTTCAAGATACAAGTACAACTGTAATTTTCTAAACTTTTATAAAAAAAAAAAATAACAACTCTAAATTTACACAACCAAATAATTAAATGTTAATAAACTCATCCAAATGCTTTTTTTTGTAGGACTGAGACTCAATTTAGGATATAATTGTTAATTTACTTAACCCAATGAATCTGGATCAAATCTATATTCAGATATGTCAAGTTTTAATTTATACCTCTAAGTTTATATAGTACACCCATATGCACATCACATGATTAACTCCATTAATAGCTAATAGAAAAACAAGTCTAGTTTGTCACAAACTTAAAGTCCAACCAACGGTTAATTACTCAAATCAAAACTACAATGACCAAGTTGGCTCTCATGTCAAAGTCCAGACTTGATGTTAAATAAATAAAATTTAGATACAGTTCTTTATCTGCTAAACCCTAAGTTGTCCAATTAAATTCAACAATGCGGCTTCATTAACTAATGAACTATATGGTTGGATTTAATTGTTCTTGAGAAATATATATATATATATATTTACTGTACTAATCAATTCCAAATAGTTTCCTTCTCAAAAAAAAATTCCAAGTGATTTAATTCAATTGGAAACTTAAGATATAACACTTAATGAATTACGCATAAATTTAGCCCTTAAAAACCAAACAATCAAATTAATGTAATTGGAAATTTATTTTGGAACAAATTATTAAAATATTAATGTACGAGGTTTGATATCACTAAAATGTAAAAGTGTACAATCTTAATCATGCTGTAAGACTACATGGATTAATATTAATATATAAATATAATTGTATATTTAAAATGGGATCATTTCCTAACAGGCTTGGATGGAAATATAGAACGATTAAATTGGTTCATTTTGATAAAAACGGGGAACTAAATTGACAAAAAATATCCTTAATAACTTCTTCTTCTTTTTTATACAAATCCCTAATAACTAATTGACCATTAAAGTGAAAGTCAATGGACTAAATTGAATTTTAGCATGATTAATCATATTGTTTTATCTTTCATAGTTACATAAAAAAAAAAAAAAAATTACCCTAATAATTACCTTGTTTGTATGGAGTGAATAGTTTAGTGGTGATCTATAATGTAAAGTTTGCCTTCAACCAAAAAAGACATGAAAATAGGAACTCTTTATAAAAATGCTCTAGTATAATTTATTTGAATAACTATTCTATACTTCAATAATAACATTTATTTATTCCTCCCCATGACAGAACTCAACAGAGTTCCCTTATATTATGTGATAATATACCTTAGATTTGTTTTAGTGACACCTAGAGTCCATGTGATCTAATCGATTTTTTATAGTTTTATGGTCAATGCTTTCAGACCACTCTAAAAATTACCTTCTATAATTAATATATTATATTAGTGTTATACTCATACTTTGCATGACTTAAACTTAATTAAGATCATAGGTAAACTAAACAAAGTATTCAAAATTATACTATAAAACTAGTTGCTAACCCGTGCAATGCATGAGAACCAAATTATTTGTGAGGTAGACTAAAATAATTTTATAAAAAATTTAAGAAACTACAACATTGTATGATTTGATATTGTATGACTTCAATTTGTGTTATAATTTGATGAATAAGCAATTGATTGAACGTGCAATGGTTTATAAAAATTTGTCAGACAGTTTCAAATACTGCAACCAAATAACTTAAAAATTCAAATATTAAAACTTCTGAAATACCAAAAAATATTAAAGAATTAGATGATTCATTGCTTATAAATTATTAAAACAAAACAAAATATATATGACTAAACAATAAAGAAATATAAAAGAAAGATGAGTTACATTCAAAAAAATAATTTTAATTATTGCAAACTTTTTTATCTTGTAAAAAACGGCTAAAGAGAGTTTGGTGGTTCATGTATGAAAATTACTTTTTAAAAAATACATGAAAAACCATGAAATATATATATTTTTTAAACAAACTAGAGGAGAAGAAAATAACATAAGAATAGTCCATACCTCTACTCGGCTTTTTAAAAAAAAAATATTGAGGTTTGCTTTGCTTTTATAGTGTTCATGATTAACCTCACAAATTTGGAGACAAATTATCAATATTTGAGTTTGAGTTTGAGTCGGACTTATAAGAGAGATAAAGTTTTACTCCTTGTTAAGTTTGGATTAAGCAAAAATAATTTTGTTTCCTTGTTAAGATATAGAGATAGCATCACTTACTATTGATGATCCTATCTATAAGACAAAAAAGCAAGAAAATCACCAAACCTACCCATCAAGGCTATAACACACTGCAGTGACAATTTCTCATACATCAGTCCAATCAATAACTTGACAACCATGAATAGCCCAAATACAAACTTTTCCATCTATTGATCCACTTATGAAGTAATTATCATCAACAGGGTTAAACTGAATATAATGCAAGTCACTACATCACAACATAACATAAAAATCAACAACAATAACTTTAGGCCTCTAGCATAATAAAACAATAACATCGGGATACTACCCCAACATTTATCCAACCCTGGCTGGTTCCTTAACTAACAAAATAGATTTTAGGTTGAAACAATGAAACATCGATGAGCTCACCATAATTACTATGTGTAAACACCTTAAGTCAATGATCACATTCTACTCGCTATCGACGAACAGTATGGTCGATTAATGATGAGAGCAAATATTGCATCAAAATAAACATCACATTCATGAAAATCAATAACATTTATACTTAATCCATAAAATTAAATTGGCACTCAAATAATTTACTTACATTATTCCTAGACCATGAGAGATCCAATATATCACCATTGTGCCCGCAGAACTCGTTTTGTCGTTTTAATGTTTATCAACGTTTGAGTTTAAGTTTAAGTTGTACTTGTTAGAAATAGAGAGTTTCACTCATTGTTAAGTTTGGGCTAAACAAAAATAATTTTGTTTAAAAAAAATGATAATGAATAATGATGAGTTTGAGTTTAAGTTTGACTTGTTAGAGAGATAGAGTTTCACTCTTTGTGAAGTTTGGACTAAATAAATATAATTTAATTTAAATAAAATCAAAATTTTATTTAAATGTGCTTATGTAGAAAATTATGAGAGTTTCAAAGGCTTCAGTAATTTTATTTTAAATATAAAATCATATGTAATAGAAAACTTATTTTATGTTAATGATACACATCGTGTAAATCCATCTTTTTATAATAAAATACTAATGGTTACACGATCCTAATTTAAGTAAATTAGTTATCTTATCCATGTTTCCAAGGTTTTTATTTTTATTTTTTATGTGTCTAATCTTTTTAAATCTGAAAAAAATTGTGCAATATGGATTATATATTTTTTTAGTGTAGTAATTAAAAAATGAGAAGAATTAGATTACATTATATCTACGTTGCTACAATTTAAGATGCATTAGACCTTTTTTTTTTCCAGTGCAGCATACGTTGTTGCAATTTAAGATGCATTAGACATTTTTTATATAAATTTTTTCATTTTATGTGTACTGTAGTAATTAAAAAAATAAGAAAGTTGTTGCTTTTTTTTTTTTTTTTTATAATACACTACATGTAAAAAATATGGACTGCATGGATAAAATAAAAATTTGAATTATAATCAAATTAAAATTTTATCAACTTAGAAATTATAGAAGAAAAAAATTATATATATATATATATATAAATTCTAAAAATCTAAAAAAAAATTCTATAATATGGTGAAACAACTTGGCCAACCACGCGTCTAAACCTAACTTTTATCAAATAGTATAATATATATATATAGATAAATGAAAATTTTATTTTAAATATAAAATCATATGCAATAGAAAACTTATTTTATGTTAATGCGAAATACACATCGTGTAAATCCATCTTTTTATCAAAAATCATAAAATAATTTTTTTTTAAAACAAAATCATAAAATAATTGATAACAAATAGTAAGACTCCTTTTAGATATCTTGAACATCATTAATTCTTAAAAAATTGTAAATGTACTAAGTTAGTTCTTTTGTAGCCTTCTTGTTATAATGAAGCTCCAAGTGGCTTGGTACATTTACAAATTTTTAGTACTTATATTTGTGCTAAAAAAAACACATATGCCTTTAATTGTTTCTTCCGTACTTCTTTTTAGGTCTAATGATGTTATTTTGCACCCTGAACGTCGTACATAGGACGATCAATATGTTCACCGTTGATTTGTAAGACAATTTCAATGATTAAAACAAACAGATAACAGATAAGGTAGATGTCGTATATGTGACTGAGTTTTATCCATTATATATAGGGTCTGTTTGGATAGCACTTATTGTTGCTGAAAGTTGCTAAAAACTGATTGTTGCTGAAAACACTGTAGCAAAATAATTTTTTAAATATATGAATAGTACGTGGGACCTATTTTAATATTTTTAATGGGTAAACAGTGCGTGAACAGTACACACACAGTGTTTTATTCTCACAAAAGTCAACAAATCCGGCTTGAAAAAAAAAAAAAAAAAAAAAAAAAAAGCAGAAAACGCAACACAACTTTGAGTAACTTACCGTGCTATCCAAACGTAGGCATACTATGATTTAAAAAATAAAACGTATTTTTCTTTTCATATCTCTTTTAGTTGTAAGACTAAATTTTACCATTGAGAGAGAGATACATTTTATTATAACGTCGAAATAACATATATATATATATATATCATGGTAGCTCTAGGAATTTTGTTTAGAGGAGTCATTAACGCTCTGATTATTTCAACATTAACGTTTTCTAAAAATAGTTCATTTTTCAAAGAGAATTTTTTAGAAAACTATTTCATTTTTCAGTGTTTGATCACAACCTTGAAAATAACATTGAGAATATTTTTTGGTGTTTGATATGTAAATTTTTTTTTTAATTTCTTGTATAATTTAAAACATATGTATTATGTAAACCAACTAATGTGATCGATATAAATAAAAACCAATAATTAATTTGGTTTTGTACTAAAATTTTGACAATAGATACAATCAAAATTAGTTGTCAAATTTTTGTGATCTCTACTACTCATCTTGTTCATATATATGGACAGTAACGTACACACACATATAAACCATACATACGTATAGAGCTGGCTCTATACTAGAAGCAAATGTTGGGGTCACCGAAGGCCCCAAGTAGAAAAAGGCCCCTAAATTTTAACCAATAGTGTTATTTTTTTTCCATTATAATAGTATTAATTAAACTCAAATATTAATCAATAAATAAGATAATATTTTTTATCAAATGAAAAAAAAAAAGAAAAAAAAAGAAAGAGAAAGGCTACGTCAACAATATTTTTCACAATAAATCCTAAGTGGTAGGTTGTTACAGGCTATTATTAATGACAAAAAATTTAATTTTAATGATTTATTCAAATTTGAACCAGTAATAACTTAACGCATAGGTTTTGTTGTGAAAATATTGTAAATATAGCACTTTTCAAATAAATTTTTTTTTTAAAAAGCAATACACAAAAAAAGTTCACAACATTTTTCACAAGTTGAGTTGGCAAACTTTTACTAGTTTTTATCTAAGTCTATTACTAACATCACTTTTTTACTTACTACTGTCATTCTACCACATCAACAAGTGTAAAAAGTTTTTTCAAATTTTTTGTGTATATACTTTGCAAAAAATAAATCTACGAAGTTCATGTTAATTAGTTGTAATTTTTGCATCTAAAACAAGACAATAAAGTTTAAGTAATATTTAATTTTTTTTAATCATAATTAAATATATAAAAGGTCTCAATTTTAGTTTTCGTCTTAGGCCCTCGAATACATTAAATCGCCTCTGAATACAAAGCGCATAAAAAGCAGTGGGTCTCATCCTTGTTTTATTTATTTTTTGCACTTTCATGTGCAAAAAGAAGTAACTTCTGCCTATAATCCATTAAACCGAAAATTTCTTAGAGAAAAAAAAAAAATCAAGCTCGGAATTCAAAACAAAGAATTTATGATTATATAAAAAGAAAAGAGAAGAGAGAAAGGGAGAGAGCTTACCATAAGAGAGAGAAGGAGCCAAAAAATTATGTTTCACGCGGTTATAGAAGAATATAATATTTATAGGAGATACAACAAGTGAGAGAGAGATTATTTTCCAATTTTTTTTTTTGGAAAACAATCTATAGAAAATAAGCCTTATTTTTATTAGGATTTTTAGTTGACTAAAGATTGTTTTTCATTGACCAGTTTTTTTCCGTACTACCAAACATTAGAAAATGTGAAAAACTATCTTTACAAAAAGTTTTACAACAAAACAAATAAAGCGTAAGAAACTTAAATTACAAATTTTTTAATAAAAAGAGAACTTAAATATATCGAGTTATCGACAAAAAAAAAAAAAGAGTTTTACAATTTTTTTCTATGAGTTTTTAAATTTTGAGTTGTTACACGATAGTTCGTTATGAGTATATATTGTCAATGTGGGTAGTTATGACCATTTTATTTTGTTAAGGTTATCTAACATTTTATACATTTATTATTATCTATTTGTCATTGTTTTTATAAAAATAATAAAAACTAAATAATTAAACTCAACTTATTGGCTCTGTATAAATTATTAATGCACACAACCACATTCATTCATACAATTTAATGAATCAAATGTTTTTTTTATTTTTATTTTTTTTATACAATATAGAATTTATACTCTAGCTTAATCTAAGTGTATATGTGTGTAAAATTCCCTCCTAGAGACTTGAACTCCAACCCCTACCTCCTACACCCCACAAAAATTTATACTTATAGAGTAACCACTGCACCAAGGGTGCGCGGTGGTACCAATCAAATGCTTGAACATCACTAACTTTGAATTTTTTTCTTGAATTTTTTTAACTTTATAACAAAAAATTATTATAACATAATAACAATACACACACATAACAAACCTTTTATATTTCCTAATTATTAAATTATTTAAAGTTGTATTATATTTATACAGTACACACAAACATCCACACATATAATTATTCACACAAATAACGTTATAACAAAAAATAAAACACACAATCAATGAGAGAGAGGGAGAGTGTGGTGATCGAAGTAGTCTCACCAGTCCAAAATAACGGTGTCATTTTTATCGCTGAGGAGCATTCGGGAGCTGTAGCCTTAGGAAGTGAAGGAGTGAGGGTCGCAGGAGTAGGTGAGCTTGTCACCGATGGAGGATTGGTTGAAGAAGGTGAGGCCTGTGGTTTTGATTTGGCAGAGGAGCTTGGTGGGGACGCCGTGGTTGGTGACGTGGAAGGCTTCATAGTCTGTGCAGCTTGAGTGATCGTGGAGCGGATTGAAGGGAGGTGGGTTGGGTTAAATTCGAATAGGTCAATGGTGGGGATGGTGGTGGCGACGGTGGCGGCGGTGGAAGAGTGGTGGTGAGGGCGGTTGTGTGGAGCTTGGATGTATGGTCCAGATCTGAAAGAGAGAAGCATAGAGGATTCGGGTTTTTTTTTTTGGGTTTGTTGAGGATCTGTGGCCAATCTATGGGTTATTTATTTATTTATGGATTTGTGTTCTTAGATCTGGGTTTGTGTACTTGTTGTTCTTGTTCAAAGCACATTAGATCTCAATTTATATGAATTTTAGTTTTTAATTTTTTTTATTTAGTTAAAATTAATAATTTTTTTTTTAATTTAGATGCTGACGTGGCATTTTTTAATGCCAAAAAATATTTTTTACTATTAATTTAAGCCACGTGGACATTAATTTAGTATTGTTTATTCCTGCCGTTTGCCACATCAGTTTTCTCCGTTTTTGATGTAATAGCAAGGACCAAATGAGAAATGTTTTTCAGGATAGGGTTTAAAAGCGGTAAAAAATAAAATGTAAGGACTAAAATGAGAATCGCCTGAAAATGTAAAGACTAAAAAATGTTTTTTGCCTATAAATTTATAACAAAGAATGACACTTACTCTTACTCTTAGAGTTATAAATACTCGTAATAAGAGTGTATAAGATTATAGTTAAGGTGTGTAAAAATTAAAAATAAATTAAAGTATTAAACTTCAAAAAAAATATTATATATAATTTTTTTTTTTTTGAGGTTAGGGGGTTCATTTGAACCCCCTCAACAAAGTATACTGCCACCCCTATATATATATATTTTTGAGGTTAGGGGGTTCATTTGAACCCCCTCAACAAAGTATACTGCCACCCCTATATATATATATATATTTATATATATTTTGGTGATAATTCAATAGTTGGAGAATAGGAAGATTTGAAAATTTGACGTTTTCATAGGAAATACCAAAATATGCTAGTTGAATTACAGTTAACTTTGAATCTATTTAAAAATAACAACAACAATAATTTACAATTTCAAATCATATCATGCTAATTGTAAGCATTTATTAGGAACCTAAGTTTGTTTGTTTGTTTTTTAACACAATGACAAAAACTAAAAGAATAAAAAGCCTTCAAAATAATTAAAAATAATAATAAAATTTCATAAAACCCCAATGGTTGTTTATAAAACATGAAACCTCTTGAAATTTTGAATACAACACTTAATTCTTATGGCATTGTTTTATCATATTATGTGTAAACCATTAATTATCCATTAAAAAATATGGTGAATTGCTCATGTGATAACACATGTACATATTTAAAACTGCATTTTTATACCAAACAAATGAACAATACCACAAAGAGTTTTGTGTTAACATCAATAATCGAAACCATATATATATATATATAGATATATGAATTTAAACCTGAAGAGGTTAAATGTTACATAATTAACAACTTAAATACAAAACAATATCACATGCATATATACATAAACAATTAGGGGAAAAAACCATGGACGGTTAAGTATTGGCAGTATTAGTGTATATTATACTTAGAACTTCTAATACTAAAACCGGCACAATACAAACACATGGCATAATTACGTGTTCATATTGTGTTGACTCTTAGGCATTGGAGCATTGAAAGTAAGGCCAAAATGACCATATATCACTGTCTGACAAAATATTTAACAATATATTACTATTTGTAAAATATTTAACAATTTATCACATTTTTGAAACTCGAGTTTGTCATATAACTCAAGTTTCAAAAACTCGAATTCTTTAAAAAAAATAGCCTTCAAATTTGCCATGTTATATTTTATGAAATTTGAGTTATTAAAACTCGAGTTACATCAAAATATTTTAATAGAACTCGAATATAAAAAAATAATGATAAGTTTCTAATTATTTCACAAACACGAATAAATCTATACAAATTTTGCCCAACAGTGTTACTAGCCCATTGGCCTTGAAAGTAAGCCCAAAGCCAGGACTTTTTTTTCTAAAAATAAGTACGGTGAGATGGCCACAATCACTGTACGATACCGGCGAAATGGCACTTGAGAGAAATTCCCTCCTATCCAACCAGAAATGAGTATCAGATATTTTTGCTGGTAGAGGCAGGCGGACGTGGACGTACGATACGAACAAAAAAGGGGAAAACCCATGGCGAAGCGTCTCTGCCTTCCTCCCCCACGCAACTCTCACACGCTTCCCACATTTTCCCCTCCCCACCTTTTTCTATAAATACCATTCCCTCTCTCTCATCTTTGTTCACTTCTCAGAATCTCCCTCCTCTTTCTAATTCCGGTAAGTTCCACAATTTTCACTTTTAACTATTTCTCTATCTTTCCGTTGTTTCTGTTTGGTTCCCGAGAAAACAATGGAAATGGAAAGAAGCTTTTACGAACTTTTCCTTTTTTTTTTTTTTTTTTTGGTTCTACTTAATTTATCGCTCAGCTGCGCTTAATTTAGTTGCTTCGTTTACTTGAGCTGAATGTCTCGTATCATATGCGCGTGTTATTGTTATATAATTTTGGTAAGCTGAAACAACAAAACGCAGCGTTTTGGCTGTGTTTTTTCTCACTCGTTTGGGAGCTGAGAAAGCATAATCCTCTGTTTGTAATTCTGCGATTGATTAGAGGTTGAATTTCTTGTTAGAGGCTGCCGAATGGAGCATTATTCTGTTTGTTTGCTAAGAAAATTGAGGAAAATAGTGAAGGAAAAAAAAAAATTTCCACGAGTCTTTTACTGTTTTTCTTTTTTGTTGTTGTTTGGCTTGTAGGAAATCAGAAAGTTGAGTTCAGCTGGATTAAACTATAGTACAAAAATTTAATTTAGTTGATCAATATTATCTGTGGTACCAAAACAATGAAATATATCCAAATTATTATTTGTTTCGTTTACTGTTGCCTTTTATTTTTTGAGAGTAGAAATGGAGCTTGATTATATGGTCATTATTATTAATTTATTTTATTATTATTTTATGTTAAGAGCTCTGATCAATGGCGCTATGCGGAATTGGTTTTAGTCCGAGTGTGGAAAATGCTGAAGTAGTGTATTTGAGTGGTAATTTGTCGACAAGACTGATCAGACGCAGTCCCATGTGTTTCATTGGGAAGCCTTCTAATTTAAATCAAAGACAATGTTGGGGGGTTCGGTGCTCATCAGCTAGAAAAGCTGTTTCTTCGATGGAATCAGAAGAAAATGCTCAGACTGTGTCATTGGATAGTGTGGAGGAAGAATTGGAGCATGTTACGAGGTTCAAGATATCAAATTTTAAAATTCTTGATTGTGTTAGTGTTGGCCTCGGAGGGCGGGTATAAGTCCGAGTGTGGAAAATGCTGAAGTAGTGTATTTGAGTGGTAATTTGTCGACAAGACTGATCAGACGCAGTCCCATGTGTTTCATTGGGAAGCCTTCTAATTTAAATCAAAGACAATGTTGGGGGGTTCGGTGCTCATCAGCTAGAAAAGCTGTTTCTTCGATGGAATCAGAAGAAAATGCTCAGACTGTGTCATTGGATAGTGTGGAGGAAGAATTGGAGCATGTTACGAGGTTCAAGATATCAAATTTTAAAATTCTTGATTGTGTTAGTGTTGGCCTCGGAGGGCGGGTATGAATATTTTTTAAAATTTGTTATTTGTTTGTGTAGTGGTGGGTGTTCTTCTTAGGATGAGTATGAAATTAATGGTGGGCATTTTTATTGTGCTTTGCTGTAGGCTGATGAGGTAATATTCGAAGCAATAGTGAAGGATACTAATAGGTTAGTTCCTGTTTGTTTTGGCGATGTCATGTTGCAAAAGAGATTTGATCTTGATATAAGGTATTATGAAATCGCAGCCCTTTGAATAACACTAGAGTTGTGCTTCGACGCCTTACTAGTGCTCAAGCTCAGCGCAGAGGAAAAAGAGCAATAGAGGTTTGTGGATTGTGGACTGTTTATCATTATTTCTGTGTTGTTCCTGAAGGTTTTTATGTAATTATTTTTACATTTTGGATTGTTTGTTAGGTATTGAAGAAGCTAGTTCGCCGTAAACTTATGTACCATTCTTACTCAATGCAAGTCCACGGTTACATTTCTTCACCTACAAGTAGTGGTCGTGTTTCATTTACCCTGGTCCATGGGGTAGGTTCTTTCCCATGTATGATAGATTATTATACTGCCACTTACTTCATCAGATGATCATGAGAGGTCTCACCAAGAGCTTTTATGGTTTGAATAAGAATGACTGAATTATTACTTATAAAAAAAAAAAAAAAAAAACCAAGAATGACTGAATTATCAAATAACTAACCAGAAAGAAAATATATATATATATAGAGAACTATCAAATGTATCTGTTATAGAAAAAATAGTGAATAATTAATGTGCTTTAGACACTAACCATTTTTTATTTATAAATATTAATGCAGTATCATGGTAGTTTCTCCTTAAGACATTGGCTTCGACAATCAGATTGGCTCCCAACCCTAGAAGCTACTCTTGCATTGGATGAAGAGTGTGTCAGGAGGGTGGGTGATGACACAGTTGGAGGGCCTGCAGTTAGTCGGCAATTGCGCCTTTTTCGAATATTGATGAGGGATCTTTTGATTGGAGTATGCTTTATTTTTGCAGTCATCAATGCATAGATATGAATTTGACAATTGGAGGATTTATAATATTTCTGTTGTTTATAAAACTCAGGTGAATTACTTGCACAGCCATGGACTTGCCCATACAGAGTTGAGGCTGGAGAATGTGCACATAAGTCCAGTGGATAGACATATTAAAGTAAGCACCAGATTTTCATGTATGCTTTCAGAATATAATAAGTTTTTTTGGCTTTCATTATCACATCGGTGATTTTGTCCTAAATATATATGAGTTACCTTTGCAACCCCATAAGTTCATCAAGAATAATGCTATATCTGGTTTTCTACTTGATAGGAGTTTTTTTGGGAGCACCATGGTAGATAATCAAAAGGGTTATTGATATAAAAATCAATTTATAATAAAACAAACGCAAGCTCATGAAATGCATGATTGGGGACATTCCAACAATGTGATAAATAAAAACTTATCATTTTTTATGGTTAGAAGTTCTTGTGTTGTAGCAATTTATAATTGATTTACTGATTAATTTGATAGTAGTTTGTTCAGCCACCACATGTATGCTCAACTATTTCAAATATCTAATAGAATAAGCATTCACTTAGTGACTGAGAGGGATTGATGGTAGCTGATGATGAATTGAGCTTACCGATGTTGAGGGATTTAGTTTATGCAAGAGGTATTGCAATCTGGGATTAACAGGGATAGGTGGGATTCTGGTATACTTCATTCATATCAGCTAGTTCAGTTTTTTTCCATTTATAGTTTACTCTTGTCTGTATATAGCTTTTAAAATTTTAGCTTTTCAGGTAGGGATTCTAGGAAATGCTGCTGACTTTTATGAGAACGGTCTGAATAGTAGCACTCTGGACAATAACCTGGATAGGCGACAAATGATGATTGCATTTGACATGAGGTATGGTGAGGAGAAAGCGACATATGGTGTAAATTTTTTTGTCACCAGAAGATTTTCTTGATGCTTATTTTGTTTCATACATGATGCAAAGATGTGTTGGATTCATGATGGCAAAAATGGTGTTGCGAGAACTTATGGATCCCTTTATCTTTACGAAGTTCAAATCGTTTCTCATGAAGGTATAACATGCACAATTTTCCTTTTTAAATTCAAGCCTTTAAATCATATAATCCAAAGGAGAACTAAATCTTGGACACATGTATTGTGTATCCTGTAAAAAATCTTCACATTTCAGTAATACAAGGTCATCTGTCACATGTAGGAAGACTTCAGAATGTGTTGTGTTAAAATATTCAGTATGTAAGATGAACCATTTTGCTTTTTATATGGTTCATCACTGCAAGTTGCTCTTGTTCAACACTAAATGTAATATGTTTTTTACAGGTTGCTCTTGTTATTGTTATATTTTAATATGTATATGCATATCCGTTATTATTTTCATCTTCCCACGGGAGAAACTGGTATCTCATGTTCCTTCTTCTGGTGTGTGTTAATGAATTAGGTCCCTTGTCCCTCAACCCTCAACCCTCATTAGTCAATTTTTCTCTGGCCTTCACATATATGTTATAATTGGACTCTATCTTAAATTTGGCATCTTTTGATATGTATTTGGCCCTAATACGTGGGCTGTATCATTTTGACTCCTTATCTCAAATTTGTCCTCTGTTAATTCTCTAACATTTCTTTAGCATCTCTCAATGAACTAGCTAGTATTGTTCCCCCTTGCCCTCTTTTCTTTATGCTCCTTGCTTAAAGCCACGTTAACCGTATTATGATTAAGTTTGAAACAAAACTCATTAGTATTATTGTTTAGCTCAAGATTCTAATAAATGAGTATAACTTTTATCATAATGCTAAATTTCTCATTTACATGCTATTTCAGGGAAATGATCCTTCATGCTTGCGTGAATTTCTTCTACAGTTCCTTAGTAGGAATTCTCCATCGGGAAATTCTGGACTCCAAGTATTTGTTCCTTCAACACAAGTTATTTCCACTTTCAGTGTACCTTTCCCTTCTTCATATGAAAATCTTTTGATTTGTTGTCATTTGCAGATACTGGATAGGAATTGGGGTGCAGGTTGGAACCTTTTATCCTTATTGCTTGCAACCAAACCTTCTAAAAGAGTAAGGTATAATTGTTATATTTGAGATAAAAATATCATGTTAGGAAAGAAATCAGATTTAATTAGATATGATGCAGTTCATATATAGTTATAGTTACATGTTAGGAAAGAAATCAGATTTAATCAGATTTTATAAAAATATCATGTACATGAATTGATGCCGTTCATATATAGTTACATTAATATCATGTACTTTTCTAGACCACATTTAATTAGATATTACATCTTGATTGAGAGAAATGATGCCATTCATAACAATCCTTCTGAACTGCTTTGCAGTTGTTTAGATGCTCTTAGACACCCATTTCTTTGTGGTCCAAGATGGCGGGTAGTCCCATCCATGGATATTATCAGATGGGGTCTGGGTTCTACTGCAGTACGAATTACAGAGGAATATATTTATGGCCAACCTCAGGTATATGGTTACTTTCTGAATCCAATTTCCTTATTTTTGTTCTCTTTCAAATTGTCAGTAACTCCATGGTGAATAGGTTCACATTGTTGTTATTTTGTTGGTTATGTCAAAACACTTTCATCGATATATATATGTATGTATGTATGTATGTATGAAGAGAAACTATCATAAGGTTCCTACTTTGAGGGTATAAATTGTATTTTACAGAGGCCTGTTCATCAAGTTTGCTTCTAATTGCTAGTGATTTTCAATCTTTTTGTAGCACAAACCTGGCTAGAGGAATACAACCACTCAAAAATTATCATGCTTTCTAGCAATTTATTCTATCTCTTGTATACTGTGCTTTTGTCATGCGGTTCACTATAAGCATGTTATAATTATTAAGATAGTTCAGCTGCCAAAAGTTTCAGAAAATTTAATAAGAAATTTTATCATTTGTTTCAAAATTTGGGATGAAGGCTTGTTGTATCTACTATAATTTTTTAATTGGGCTACGCCATATGGCTTAAACATAAATGTTACATGTCGTACAATCTGATTTCACCATATGATTCACTAATTGACTAAAGTTTCAAAAAGTTTAGAGTACTGCTTCAACTAAGATCTATTACCAAAAGTTTTAAGAAATTTTATTATCTATTTTAAATAATTTTAATTATTTACCATAACATTTTGTTTTAGAAAACACTTGGCCTTACACTGTGCTTTTGTTTTACACATAATTTTTATTTAAACTGTGCATTGAATAGGCACACTACTAGTACATTATAAAATATTATATGCAAGGATAGTTATATGCATACTATGTTTCCATCTGTATTTGTGTTCAATTTTTTCAATTCAGACTGCTAGATATCTGGGACTCAAATATATTTTATTAATGCAGAAATTTGAGAATGTAGAAGTTGCACTAAACTTCTTATCTTTCATGTTTTAGCGTAGTAGGCTTGCCCACTTCATCGAGTTGATGGAAATGCTGAATCCTAACTCAAAGCCAAAGGTAATTATCTATATTCTTCCCAAACACGCACTCACTCAACACACGTGGGGTAGGTTCTAGTTATGTCTGTTGTAGCTTTTACTTATATCATACCACTCAATAGCTCTTCATTGGATCAAAATATTGATAATACCAATGTTGGATTGTTTCTTTTACAACATCCAAATAGTTAAAGGTGATCTAATGCTTGATGCTTGGTAGATACCATTGCTTAATACTGTTGTGCCCCCCAAATGTAGGCCAACTTTAGTCCTTATCACCTGATGCTCTTTAAAACTGAAATTTGGTTTAGGCATCAAGCTTTCTAAGATTAATTAACATTTAATATTCCCAGGATGGAGATATGTTTCAAATCCTGATTTCTAACCCCCTTTATAATATAACTACATGGCTAGCAAATGTTTTCAACTTTTTCATTATTATTAATTTGTTTTGTTGGTTGATCTCAACTTGCATGTTCAAAGTTTTCTGTTTGACTTCATATGAAGACATGTTTTCAACTGATTTGCTCTTATGACATAAAAAAGATGGCAGTCTCTGCACTTTAAGTGAGAAGTTTTTGTTTTTGTTTTTTAATATTGAAATCCATGCTTGTAAATATATGCATTCATTTTCAGCAAACTTTTAGTATGTTTCTTTGTATTGTGAAGAGCTTGTGCTCCAAGATTTGGTTGATTCAACTCTCTGGTTTGTAGTCAGAGTATATACATCATTCTGATCTAGTGTGTTAGATTAGCCACATGCAAATGGTCAATTGGTGTAATGAAACCAAAACATCGTTTTTCTGTATTTGGACCATTCTCGTTCCCCTTGAATTCGACAGTCCATATTGTTGGGGAAAAGTTTGTTGTATCACATATGAATACTCAGTCGTTGGTTTAGCTTTTTGGACTTACGCTAATTTACGCATAATTCTGAACATGCAGAATTGGCTGGAGTTGCTGCCTGGAAAATGGCGCTTATTATACTGTACTGGGAGGCACATAGGGTTGACCCTTCGCCAGCCAAATGCTCGAGTCCTCATTGGTGACGTGCGTTTGACTGTGTCAAGAGCATCGAAGTTAAACACCAACCTTTCATTCACTTCAGAAATTGGATTTAAAATCATGATTGGTAAGGATTGGCCCCACGACAAGACTGGTATAAGTGGGAAATTGGAAGTGAATTCATTATTCAGATTAACAGCGGGTAGACGGCTGTATCTTAAGGAAGAAAAGACCACAGGAAAGTTTACTATGGGTCCATCAAATATTCAAGGTTCTCTAGCTAGGAAATTATCAGGTAGCAAATGGAGGAAAGCAATCCCTTTTAAAGAGTTCCCATCAAGCCTTCCGGTTGCAAAACTTGCTTCAGGTGACATTGAGGTGACAATGAATCTTGGTGAACCATTGAATCAAAATATTGATACTGCAAAAAACGCAGTTCAGGAAATCCAGACACAACTCCCACCCGAAATGTTTGATCTGTCAAAGCTTGTATGTGGAACATATGTGGACTCCAGGCTGCTAGTACTTCGTGGGGTGAATGGATCAGCCCTCCTGTTTACAAGGTCTTGTGATGATGCAATGGATTAGTGTAAATATCTGTTGTCTTATGTTATTGTTTTAATCTGTAATTATTATTCTTTACTCAATACTGAAAGAAAGGAAATAGTTGAAAGCTATCTTCTATGTTCTGTCACAATCCTTGATGCATAGGTCTTGTTACATGCTTAACCCTACTAGCGGAAACCCTCAAGTGGCTTCAAGAGTTATTTTGTATATTATCTTCTTTTATGGGGGTTTGGGTTTTGACCATGATTATCCCATTTTATTGAATGTTAACCATACCTGCGGTTCATTTTTTCTTGTACGAAAAAGTAATGGTGATCTAATGCTTAATGCTTGGGAGATACCATTGCTTAATACTGTTGTGCCCCCCAAATGTAGGCCAACTTTAGTCCTTATCACCTGATATACTAAGTAAAATAAGAATCTGCAGTACTCTTTTATTTACTTGACCATGCATAATTCAATGGGTTTTTTATTTTCTCACATCCACTTTTTTAGGTCCATTTTTTCACATCCATTTTTATATTTTAAATGTGGATGTGTCATATGTGTATGGAATAATAGATGTAAATGAGGATGAAAGAATATATAGAGCCTAATTCAACTAACTCCCTAGACTTTAGAACTTGGCAGAATTGACTCTTTAGGAAACAAAGTCCAGGATCTTCATTCTTCCATCAGTACTAGGCGTCTCAAACGCCTAGGATAAGTCCCCTAGGCATATTCAGGAAATATGGATCCTTGCTTTGATTAGGTAAAAGGAGGATCTGCACTGTCAAAAACATTTGGAATAATCATCATTTGTCAAATGGAGCAATTGCCACAACTTAAACCAACAATCTCCTTAATTTGTGGCTTGCCCTATGAATCATGATGATAATGCCATAAGGTCTGTGGCGAATGTAGTGTCCTTCCAGTATAAAGGTTGAAAAACTTTTAAACTAGTGGGGATTATATGTGCCGAAAGATGTATCATATATATGATGTTAAATATCAATAAAAGTTAAATATTAATCTACAATGTGTACATACTACAACAAAACATTGGTGGAAAAGGATAAGAAACAAATTGAAATCACCTAGAACCCAAATGTATTGAAATTTTACATGTCAACTTAAATTTGCAGTTTCATATGGTGATGATAACTTCAATACACAAATAAATCCCAAGTCTCCTATCCTGCCATGTCGTCTTCCTCTAGTGGTCTTGTTCGAGACCTTTGAAAACTTTCTGCGAGATTGAATTGCTCTATCAAAAGCCAGACATGCGTAAGAAACTCCCCACCTTTTCTGAGTTGTTGAGCATGATTATTTCCTCGACAAAGAGTTGCAACATAAGCTAGGTTCTCCACCCAAAACTTACTCAATATCTCCCACTTTCCATCCATTTGATTCAGTTTTTTTGCAAGTAGAACTGCTATGGGACACAGAGAGTCAGTCAACAAGTAAACGTCTACCCTATCGCTTGAAGCTTCATATTCTGAGATCAACATTGCACAAGCATTCGCTTTAGGCAGTCTAGGGAGCTTTTTCTCTTGAAAAAAATTCTTAATGGATTCGCAAGTGTTTTCAAAACAGACTATTGCATTTCCTGTTGATAATACGAAAGGACACATCACAAGAATATACATCATATAATCTGAAACATCCTTGCTCACTTCCCGGCCTAAATTATTGTTAGGTTCGTCCGCACCACTATCTGTGTAAAGGCAGAGATCTGTGGCAATGTGCCAGATGACAATCCTTTGGTAAATTTCCACATTTTGAGTTTCATCTGTTATGTAATTGTCATACTCTTCGGAAAACCCATTGCTGTTGGAACTTAATTTTTCCCGGAATGTGTTGTACACCAAGTCCTTCAACTCAGCAGAGACCTGCTTATGAGTCCTATACAAGAGGATCTCCAGATCTCCATTTATTTTTGGCAACATTTGATTGAAGACCAACTCTCTCAAGTTAGCAAAGGGTTTTTGGGTACCATTGCCAGCCTGATCAAACTTATCTTTTAGGCACAAGCTAAGCAGATTGAGTTGAGCCATTGAATTAGACCACCTTTGTTTACTAGTCAGTTTTGCACAACTTTTTCTTATTGGAGCAAATAGTGTCTGAAGGTGTTTCATTTTCTCAAAATCTGGCCAAGGCCAATCGGAGTTACTTAGTAAAATGACAGCATATATCTCTGTAAGAATAGCTCCAACCAATAATAAGTAAGTGACAATCAAATCTATCTGTAGGTGCTTGTGCCTTTCTTTTAAAAGGAAAAGCACAAACACGAAAAGAACGGACGTAAAAGAGAAGGAACGGAAGATGAAACCCCAAGCCGTGAAAAAAAAAGGAGCCTTGGTGTAGAATACATCATAAGCATAGCCAAGTTCAACCTCAATCGTCTTCCAGGCGGCTTGAGAATCAAGAAAAATGGTGCTATTGTGAAAAAGAATTCGATAAGAAATGATCACCTTCTGATTCAGGAAGAGACATCTATAAATTTTAAACAGCCGAAATGCATCTTTTTGTATGTCCTCTCCAGTATAGTTGACATCACGAGATGCAATTAGCCGACGAATGACTAAATGCTTCTTGAGTTTATCTGTGATTTTATCAAGAACTTTATGTCGCCGCCCTGGCCTCATAAAGCTCGGATCATAATTTGCTAATCGCATGACCCATGTTCTTTCAGCAAACTTGATAAACCCACGAAGAAACATCAGAATAGTAAGAAAAGACAGCCAGTTGGCCTTCCAAGACACGAGAAAGATGTAGAGTGCCACTCCGAATTGAGCAACCAGTCCAAGCAAGTGCCTTAACCACAATTCATTGTCTTGTACTGCATAAGCTGTAATTGTGTCCCGGTCGCCTAGGTGCAACAATAGAAACGATGCCCAGAATGCCGTGAGCTCATTTTGTGACTGGGGATCGTTGCAATCACAAGAATTTCCTTGATCATTGGAGATGACACCAAGTGCAACAGTTGCCACTGAATCAGCACTTAGGTACGAAAACCAGAGGACCATCCTGATCCAAGTTTTAGCACTATATCTTCTAGTACTTCCCAAGTGAAGAAGAGAGAGCTGCAAGGTGAGACTGACAAGAACCAAAACTTGTAACTCCCAATTATTCCATAGTTTCCGCACAGGCCCTGGGAACACTTGAATAAGCTTTCGTGTCTCCAAGAAAACCCAACTGTTAAAAACTTTACCAGAATTTAAACAAGAGCAAAATTATTATATGTTACTTGGCAATATTAGCATATGCCTCATCATCAAGGTAATCAAATACTGAAACGGTACAAATTTTTTACTGAAATAATTAAGGTTTTCTAAAACTGAGTATATACAATTATGCTTCATTAAAGTTATAATGATATCTTGTGGCAGGCGCTTGGACTTGGAGAACCCCGCATACTTCGAAAAATAGCTAGGTGCTCGAAGAAAGAACAACTAACACCCACAAGCATTATTATATAATTAGTAGGAGTGTTATTTCTATCTATCTATTCAGTCTGTTTGAGCTAAATTATATAATTATAAGGATTTGTCATCTCAAATATCAAATTAATAATTATGCCAGAGTGTTTGCTTACAGTCTAATTCGCTGCTTGTTTGTATGAGCTTGCTGAACTGATTGTATTATCTTTGTTAGTCTGAATAAATTTTTACTCATATATGTTCATCAAAAAATAAACTTGTTCTTCATTTAATTTTGTTCTTTATATATAGTTATATGAATTTATACAAGCATATCCATGTATAGTTGAAATAATTATATTCTATGTAATTTTTTGTTAACATACCTGTTAGCAGCATCCTTCGTCTTCTTGGTGCAAATCAAACTTTTTTGGACAAGAGCTTTGTGGACGAGGGTGAAGTATGAATTTTTTTTTTCCTGAATCAATGTGAAGTTTGAATCGTTTGCAGCATCCTCTTTTTGAATCACATTTTTCTAATGGTATTACTTTATTAAAGTCTTGCATTTCTTCTCAAAAAGAAAAGTCTTGCCTTCTTTCTCAAAAAAAAAAAAAAAAAAGTCTTGCCTTTTTTTTTCTTCTAATGTAAGTAATACAGTTACTTATATCTGCTTTCTCTTTAGGTAATTCAAAAAGTATAGATGATGAATTGTTTGAAAGAAGTACTAAAAATAAATTCTAACTACATATTACATTATTTACAAAATATCTCACATTATATAATACTAATTGAATGCATTATCTTTCCTTGCAAAATAAATTTTTTTACATACTTATTAAATAACAAATATAAATAGTTTAATTTTAAAAATCGAATATATTGTATAAACTATACTTTATCAGAAAATAATCACATCATTTTAGGAGAGTTTGGGAATAACACTTACAAATCTAATCTACTATTTTCAATTTTTCATTTAACAAAAAGACAAATCGTCAAAGCACATCATATGGATCTGCGACTAAAAACTATAAAATGCAAACACAAAATCACGACACAGGCCATACATAAAGAACATGCATCCAAGCTCTGTTAGTACAAAATTGTATATTGTAAATGCCATTAAGATTTTAACCAAACAGTAATAAGTAATCTTATCAGGATCATTTGTGATTAAACTAAAAATTCAAACAAAAATAAAGGGGACTTATTTTACGGTCAGCAGACTTCAGTCATCAAATATTTCCATCATAAATTATAATATTGACAATCCCTGATTTTTTAGAACACAAATTTTCCCCTGCTCTCTCCTTTTCTTTTTTTTTTTTTTTGTTTTTTTAAGAAAGAAACAGGGGGCGGGCTGTTTCAGTGAACTAGGACAGGTTATAATCCGGGAGGGTGTGGATGTCGATCAAGAGTAATATATATTTCACAATTAAAGTGTTCATCAGTGTGATTAGTCATGAAGATGCTGGGAAAAAGGATTGTTTTGTCCATAAGACTCAGAAACGAACAAATCACCATCAAAGAGAAGGGCGTCTTCATTAAGTTTAAATTACAATACAATCCTGCGGGAAGAGTATTTTGACTATTTTCCTCTAAGCCGTACAAAAAATACATAACAAATTTCGCTTTTCTCAAATCAATCCCTGGCGCTGCAAATCAGTATATGTCTTCTTATTGTAAATATTACCCTCTTTGTCTTCGTATTCTTCTTCAAGATCTGGGCGCCACTTGTTCACTCCTTGACGTTCTTGTATTTTCTTCCACAGGTCTTTTGCTTCCTGCATAAAGAATGCACATGCATACTAGTTATTATCGAGAAAAGAACATAACATTATTAGTACTAATAGGAAAAATACTTCGCACGATCACATGCACTCATCAGCTCTTCATAGATTTGTTTTGAGCTGTGATAACTTTAAAACTAACTTCTTTTGTGAAGATTTAGGATTCTAATCAATTTGTTTTGTTATAAAATGTTCTCCAGAAAATAATTATCAAAAAAAAAAAAAAATGTTCTCCAGAATACATTTTCAGCATTTTCGGGTGTCTTTTTCATTGTAAAACCTTGGTCAATCTGAAAATAATTTCAGTTGATAAGGAAAACACGGTTGTAAAGGGTGTAAAATGTTTTACAGCAATTTTTTTGTTAAACATTTTACAAAATGGCACTTTCTTATTCTACGGCAATACCACAACAAATGAACCACAATTCCATAGATGCCAATGATAAGTTGATTTAGGATCATCACTAACAATAGAATTTAAACCACAAGCTTACAACAGGCATTCACTTTGGCCATCCTTGTCTCAGCTGGGTTTCATTTATCCCATGGTTCTTTAAAGACAACCAGATTTTCAGACACCGTCATGAGATAACAACAGTTGGAAGATGTTGAGCAGATAAACTCATGCTAATCAGTGATACAGAAAAATTCATTGGAAAAAAAAGCTCTGCAAAAGCATACCTCAATTGATGTGATTTCATTGAAGTTCTTGGTGTTTGGAATACCAAGGCAGCGCATCCCATGTTGATGGCGCCATTCCTTGAAATGCCGTTCAAAAGCCCTACGACCCCAGTAACTGTAGTTCCCACATATCTCACACTTAAATTCCTGAAAAGAAATAAAAAGAAATCAAAAACCTAAGCCATAAAAACCCCATAAAAGATATCGCCAATAATAGACACCAGTGCCTGATTAAGCCAACAAATAACTCAAATCCCAGAGGAAAGAAGGACAAGAAACTACATATCATATTTTTATCACCATTATACAACACACTATGCAACACAATGCTGGTTAAAAGACATATGACATCAGTAGTAATCTCTTATTTTCCCATCTCAACAATAAAGAACAATGGTTCTTATTTCCACAAAGTTTTTCCCAAATTAAACAATAGAATATTATCAGTTAATTAAAGACATAATTGAAGAGCACTTTTCTTTTGTATCATCCCATGTACAAGGAGCCCTTTGGTGCTTTTCTTCATGAAATTTAATTACTTCTAAAACAAAAAAATGCAAAGCGCTGGAAGATACAGATGATATGATATACCATCTGAAAAAATTGTAACAGGAGAATAAATTTACATTGTATAGCTTGAAAGGCTCCTGCAATTAGATGGGAAAAATACCTGACCAAGACCATGCAGCTTATACAGCCAATATGGTATAGGCTTCCCATCCCAACCCATTGGCAACTTAAGGGGATTGTAAATTTGCTGGTCGTCTTCATCACTTTCAGTGTCAGCTTGTGTTTCCTCCTGCACAAATAATCAAATCCATCCATGTAACATGAGAGCCAACACAAACTAGAAGATTCAAGCTATAACAAAAGCATACTGTAACCAACTCAAAGCATATTTCTGCACGAAGCATGGAGATACAAATCTAGGTAAAACCACATTTTGATAGGAAGCAAAACTATAAAAATAATCCATTTCTGGGTCAACAATCCCTGCATTAGACACAATTTAATCTAAATGCATAGCTCAACAAGAAGGTAGAAATATTCTCGGTTTTTATAAGGTATTTTTTAAAAATTAAAATTAGATGGTTAGAATGGGGTGGACCGTGGACAACACAGCATGGTGCATTTTAAGAATAGAAGCAACTTATACTAGGCATAGTCTCAAGATGCTAGGTAGCATATGTGTTTGCCCAGTCAGCCAATTAAGAGGAAAATTAGATTCTGAAGAAGAACCTGCTCAAACTGTGATGAATTTAACATTCAAGTCATCATGTTGCTTTTAAGGAATTTCATGCCCACCTCAAGTTTTTGTTAGGCCCAAGTTGTGGACTCATTTCAATATCTTGATAGATATACAGGAGGTTTTATTTAAGAGACAAAGCTGCAGTTAAGGGTATACACATGATGAGAACAGAACCACCTTGAGGTGGTTCAAAACTTGAAATAAAATTAATATTGTATACAGCATGGATAGGTTATCCCATCAGCAGCTCCCAAACTAATCACACCATACTGAATGCTTAACCCTTGCCGTAAATTAAATGTGTTGCATTATAGACACAAGACGCCACGGAACAGACACATTAAAGGATTTAACTAAGTCTTTTCAAAATCAGGATTTGAACTTCTACCTTAAATGCTTGGAAAGACTGAAATAAAGGTCTATTTACTCACCTCCTCACGTTCTGCTTCAATTTCCTCATATGTCAAAGCCTGCTTCTTCACAATATTGTCTCTTGTTCGTGCAATTGTCTGTGGAAGATCACAAAAGAAAAAAAAAATCACACATGTAGTTGTTAAAGAACTATACATTATAGTTAATATATATATATATAAGAACTTTTGTATGCATGTATCTAAATGCCCCCAAACATAAAAGAGTAATTCAATTATGCACAATGGGCACAAACATAAGGTAAGATTAGATGAGGATGGAACACAGGCTAACCTCATCCAGTAAGTCACACAATTTTTGCATTTTGGCTTCCATTAGGGCAATTTCTTTTGAATTCTCGTCTTGTTGCAGAGCTGCAGCAGTCCCATTTTGTTGAAACACACGTGAACCTTTGGCAAAATGTTTCTTGTCCAACTTCTCAAGTGGTGTGTTCTGCACAATAGGTATAAGGGGGACTGAAAACTAAGTCAAATTAAAAAATTGACATATGGATAAAGAAAGTTTAGAAGAAAGTAAGCTGAACATCATATAAAATCAGAATTCAGGAATCAAGGTCACTCCCAACCAATAAGCTATAGCTCCTCCCATTATGATGGAAGATGCGGTTGTGGGCTCAAGACCCACTGGGTGTGTGTGTAACTTACCAATAAAAAAAAGGGTCACTCCCAACCAAACAAGACTGCGTGAAGATGGATTCAGAACACAAATTATCCAACTTTTAAAAAGGCTAAAGAATAATGACTACTTATTGAAACTCTAATACTTGAAAATTGAACAATATTTTATTACCTTCCAAGGCCTCTCAACTCATAAGGTTAAGCAAGCAGTCATTCTAATCCTCTAGCCAATTTCATTCAATATCATCCCTATCAGAAAGAGCATATAATTACAGGATATCTAGTAGTTCCAACATACAACTATTGCATATTCAATTTAAAGCATGTTCACCATTAACAATAACATAATTTAAAGGAAAAAAAATGGTTTCCTCCCTAAACAGCAGATCCAAATTAATAGTAATCACAAAAACTAAAAGTTGGAAAAAGTGATAATAATTTTAAGAACTGACTAGGTATTTGACTAAAATTTAATTAGAAAGTAATGCACAGACAATAACATACATTCACATCCTAGAATTTTTGCTAACTAACACCTTATATCTTTTACTAGGGGGGAAAATGATTCACAATTACTTTTGTAAGGAAAAGCCTTTCTGCACGCTGCTGAACAGTGCCACCCGTCTTTAGTCCTAATGCAGCCAATGCCTGCCAGGCAACAATACAGAGATCAATTAAGGAAAATGGATCTAAAAAAGACAGCTGGAAACATGTATTTAACGTAAATACATTGAAACTTGTTAAAAGCAACAATGAATGGTTGGAAACATTTGAATCGAGGAAAGAAAAAAAAAAAAAAAAGAGATTCTAACTAATTGGGGACACTTCTAATAAATTTCAATTTTCATTAAAAATTACTGAAATTGCATTGATTCATATTATCGCAACAAGCACCTCAAAAACCAGAGAAACAGATTCAGAAGCCTTAACGCATGATATATTGAGAATATTTCCTTTATCCTTGAAACTTACCAACTCCATTCTGAGTGCATTTGAAAACTTCCGGCAAATATGATTAGGTAACACGTGGCAGAAAAATATGTTATGCCATAGGAGTCTAAAAGAAACTTTGACCAGATATTTGATAAGCATCTTCAAGACACCATATTTCACCACATGGAAAAAATGAATACCCTTCCATGATCATGTTTACTTTTTACTCTCAAATTTAGTAACTCAGTTAAAATTAACAACAAACACTAGTCGAAAAAATAATAATAATAATAATAATTAACAATCAACATAAGAAGATGAGGATGTAAGAACTAAGAACATTGACAGCAACAAGAACAACTGTGATTATAATTACAATATCAACAAATTAATTGGGTCCTTGAAAATGCTGTTCTCATGGATTTCAGCTTCCTCTACCTTTGCAGCTTGTAAGTTGTAGTTCCTTATCAGGTTTTTATTAATAATCGAAACTTTAGATTTTGTTTCTTCTTGTTTTATTTTCTGAGTTGGGTCCTGTGTATTTCCCAACATCAAGAACAGAACTGATAGATCCTGAGTTTGAATCTTTGGAGCAACTTAAACATATGTTCTGGAGCCTTACAACTATAGGTTTATAAATGAAAAAAATAAAAAAGCATTATGCAACAGAAACGTTGCTGAAAATAATGATATAACTACAAAAAAAAAAAAAAAAAAAAAAAAAAAAAACTCCTTACCTCCTTTAACTTTTCAGGACCCACTTCCACCAACTCTTCAACTGTGCTGTAATAATCAAGATCAATTACAGTGTGCTGAGCAGGAACATGTCCATTTTCTTGACCCATGTTCTCCCATCCTTCTATCGCATTATTTGCCCATTGGTCTTCAAATTCAGTCTCGATCTGCCACAAACCCATCATACCTTAATTTTTATTGAGGGAAAAAAAAGCAACACATATAAAAGGTTCTAAATCTAAAAGATTAGGGTCTACAGTATTTTGATGGAATCTTGTTCACATTCCATATATACAAATTGAAGGATGAAGATGAAAATAGCATAAGTTAACTATGATAAATTGATTTTATGAATTAAAAATTACTTCCAATACATGAATTTTACACAGCACTTTAAAGCCTATCATGCTATTAATTTCTATAGAATAAATCAAAGGATGAAGCCGAGGATAATATAATTTAACTATAATAAACTGGTTAGTGGTTTCTGGAACTAAATGCCTTCTGACACACATGTATCTTACATAGCACTTTTAAAGCCCACTAAATAAATTATTTCCAATATAACCAATTACAATCTAGGCCTTCCAAGTTCCAACAGTACCAAATAACCTCTAATTCACACAGCTTAAAAGCAGTATTAGAAAGGAAAATACAACTCACACCCATACGGAATTAAACCCATGAATTCAGTCCACCTCTCGTTTATGAGGCTAGGTTAAGCTACCTAGTCTAAATATTTTTGCCATTAATCATATTAATTTAGCAAGTGCCTAAATTAAAACTTTAAAAATGAGTCTCAGTATTGTACTTATCAAAATAAAAAGGTCTCACTATTGTGTGAAAAATAGATCACATGAAGTGTGTTTGTATACCTTTGAGAATATTCTATCAAGATCTTGCAAGGGCTCTGTCCGCTGAAAAAAATATATTAGATACTCCAATAGATTCTCCATGTATTCCTTGTATTGCCTGCAGAAAATCAAAATTGCAACACATTTTCAAGGCGCACGTAAACAGATATGAACCATCATTTTTGTAAAATATTTATGTACTTGCACTGTTGCACATATACACGTACATACATGTGTGTGTGTGTGTGTGTGTGTGTAGGGATTTACTATCATTCCCACTTTCAAGTTAAAGATAGCAGCCTTCCCGTTTTTGTTTAGCCAAATATTCCCCACTTTCTCCATATAAGGTGTGGGCATTTTTATCCTCATCTATCAAAACCACCCTCACAACTCACACTACCCCACCCAAGTCACGCCATGTCTAATCAGGTCATACCATGTCTCCCTATTTGTCCCATTGTTTCCTCTCTATCTCACGATATGCAACTCGAAACTGCCCCAGGAGATCCTTAACCAGAGACTCATCCCACTTCTGCTCTCCCACTCTATGTAACTGACTAACTTCTTAAATTTACTCTCTCTCTCTCTCTCTCTCTCATATATTCAAATGGGTACTCATTAACAGTCATAGGCATTTTGCTTTCTCTTGTTTGAAAATTTCAACTTCATCATCACCAGTGCCTGCCCTGGCACCTTGGTTACAGCCACCAACAAGGACATTCAGTCCTTCAACTGAGTCCACTATCCCTGATCTCTACAACAGCAAAGAGTGGATCAAGGATGTCTCTATGATCTGATCTCACAAGGCTGCCTCTCCCTTAACTCAAAATCCTTGTGAATGAACATTCACAACCAGACTTCTCCTTGATTTTTGTGGGGAGGATGGAAAAACCCTACATAAATATACATAAGATCAGACTGTACTTTACCTTGTTAACTTCAGTTTGTGGGGAATCTTCTGTGGTTGTGAAAAAACATCTAGGTAAGTAGAGTACTCGGTAGAAGGGTCTCCAAATTTAGAATTAATGAACTGATTAAATAATTCATGCAAGTCTAGGTATCGCCCCATAGCTTCCTGAAAATAAAAACTCAAGTTATTACAAAAAGACAACTGAACAGTGGCAAATGGTACTTCATAAAAATACAAATAAGATTATCATTATTAAATGCCATAACCTGTTTGAGTTGAACAAATAATATCTACAACCCAAAGAAAAAAAAAAAGGTGCTTATTCAACTTATAACACATACTTAAACTGCCCCTCCTAAAAAAAGGGAAAAACATTGCAGTAACATTTGCTTCAATACAAAGCAGTAGACACTGACGGTGATTAATATCACAAACTATAAATAGTGAGCAATATCTAAACGAATTTTTTTGGTGATGAGACTGACCTTTTTTTAAATTACTTTTGGTGATGAGACAGCTCATAGCCTCATATCATAGCATTTATTTATTTTATTTTATTTTTTTTACAACATAGCAATAGTAAATCATTGATTTTATATGCTACATAGCTCAATTTGGTTTTTTTTTTAAAAAAGGGAATAAATTAAAATATATATATCCTTGACCAGTGAACACCAAAACAAGCTAACAACCAGTTAGCAAAAACTACAACCATTAATCAGCAGGGTTAGGCCTGCGTAGGAGGCTAACCTAAGCTCAGACCAAGTGTAATTAACCTACACAACTTAACCTTCAAATTTCAGACTGGACAAGCCACACATGGCTTGTAGAAATTTTACGAACTCAGGCTGGCTTGTTATTCTAGGTTGTATTGGTCCAATCTTTGGGGTTTTGAGCTAGCCTGTGGGCTACATTGGATTCACGCTACAAAAGTAACCAATAATATGACTTACCTTGAAATATTTGACCCTAAATCATCATCAGAAAACCACAATATCAAACATAAGTATAAATGTCGTCCTGTTCTGAGCCCACAACCACTGTAATATTATGTCCATTAAGGCATTAACCAAACCAGAATGCTAAACCCCATTCTGTTTTGTTCAATATTTTGACCAATTACAGTCCATTCTAGCCATTTCAGTGTGTTTCAGCCTATTTTGGCCAGTATAACTGTACACGCTATACGCTTTTCAGCCCCATGCAGTTTTGCATGGTTTATTTGTAATTTTATAAAATCTTAACATTTTGACAATTACCATCTTTAATATAATTCTCTTACAACTCAATTCCTACTATTTTTTCTTATCTTACTTTCATTTCATTTTGAGAATAGTAACGTCCAAATGACGAAATATATAAAATGCGTTGTGCTAAAGCTCCATAACTCTTGTATATGGAAAAGTCTATTACTCTCTTCTTCTTCTTTTTTTTGCTATGGAAAAGTCTATTACTTTGTCACGTCAAGACCAAGTATAAAACTTTATTTTGTGTTCAAGTCATATTTATATCAATTATTCAAAAACAATAAGCCAGATTGCTCTGATGCCAGCATTTTCCAGTTCAATGGATAAACCAGAATGTTTTCTAGAACGGAATTTATAACTTTGATAGCAGACCCTACATAGCTATAAAATTAAGTTTGACATACTTCAAATAATAATAAACATGAGACACATATATATCTAAAGAGTAAACAAGAAAAAAACATATAAGTTAAATAATTGAATATCTAACTATTGGTTGCTGGGTTGGTCTTGGCAAACATGTTAGATTCAAGCCTTCGGAGCTCCAAATGAGGTCCCTACCAGAACCAGAATCTATTTCGTGCTAAAAACTTAAACTCAGGCGAAACCCAGGCTTGAAAAACTCCAAGCAAAGCCTACACAGAGCCCAAGTTAAGTTGGGCTTAGGTTAGGCTAGCTTTCCGAAATTGCAAGCCCAACAAAACACTTCTTCAAATAGTTCAATATATTCTTCATATGATTGTGGTGTCAGGTTTGAATGAATGTATAAAGTTTTAAGAGACCATAAAAAAAAAAGAGAAGTGTAATGCATTGGTTGTAATAACCGTCATGGGACAACAACGCGCAGAACTACAATTAAACATTTGGTTAGATATGCTGTGTATAAAGAAATAAAGAGCGAAAGGCACCTCTCCGCTGAACTCAATTTGCGGTTCCTCCTTAAGTAGTCCCTCGAACTCCTCATTAGCATCAACAACACGTGCAGCTGGATGCCTTCTATGGTATTCGCGAATCTGCATATATGGTGATGATTAAAAATTTTAACAAATAAGCAGTTCAACCAGTCAATTGCAAGATCACAGTTTAGGACACACAAATAACAATATTTTCTTTCTTCGTATATACTAGGTGTTCTGTAATAGCTCCATACATATTTTTTTAAACATGTGTTTAGACTTTAAAAAGGAGTAAGGACAAGTCGTAATCCTCCACTTGGTCCAAGGACCAAAGATAAATCTTTCTTGGTAAATACAGAGATTTAAAAATGAATAGTAAATATGAATACACTATTAATTCGAGAGTTGAGACTAAATATCCATTTCGTGCATGTAGTTAAGTGAAACCCTGGACGTCTCTGATGGAAATACCAGGAGGTGCCAATTGAGCTAAAACGCCCTTGGCATTACAATTATGCTGGTAATTTTGTTTTCCATTCCTCGAAATTTAACGACATCGGAATAGTAATTTCTCAACCTTAGTTTTACATTTACTTAGAAACCATTAATGAATAATATACCTCTTTCAATCTATCATAGAATGCACTAAACACGTTTGTCCCTGCCGCGGTTTGGCCTCCAAGAGCTGCAATCTCGTCTTTCCTGGCATTATCTTTATCTTCATAAATCTCAACCTGAAAACAGAGCAAACTAAGCTTAATTCTTGTTTCAGCACCGAAACACTTCACAAAAATTGAACACCGATTGGCTTCCAAAAACGCTAACCGACTTTAGCTAAGCACGATACGATATAGCTATAGCAACTATTTGATTCAAAATCTCACATTCGATTCATAGCAAGCAAAGAGAGAATTGAACAACGATAAGGAAATAGAAAGAGAATTGAGAGAGAGAGAGAGAGAGAGAGTACGAGTTTATCGGTGGTGGAGATAATGGTATCGATCATGTTGCGAACGCGGTGGCTCTGAAAGAGGCGGTCCTTGTTGGAAGTGGGCTCGTTCTGAAGGTCCTTCACTATCAGCCTCTCCAAACGCTCCACCTCCTCGTGAGCCGACCGAGTCACCTCCAGCAACGTCGACGACATCTTCTTCTCTCTCTCTCTCTCTGTGAACGATTAAGTTAAAATCAGAGTCAGAGTTAGGGTTTTTCTCTCTCTCCTCTCTCTGGTAGTGAACTGTGGACTTTTTTGTTATAGTTCTCAGTGCCACGTATATTTTTGTATTTGTATTATTTTTGCGATTTTTTTGGATGTTAAAGGTTTAAAACTTTTTTTTAGGGCAAATAACGCACGCTCCTTTAAAGTTTGGAGAAATAACACTCACCTCAAAATTTGAAAGGAAAAAACACTTTTTTTTTCTGAGATTTGAAAAAAATAACACTCCCTCCCTTCTCTTAATATTAGTAATGGAATATTTTAATTTTTAAAAAGTTCTCTTCTCCAAAGTTTAACCATGATTAGTAAAAATAGCATTCACATAAAATAAAATAAAGAATGAAAAGAGTATATTATAAAACATGTTACTTATGTGGATTTTTTAGTCTCTTCTAGCACCTTTCCAATTGATTTTTTAAAGTTTGATGACCCTATTAGATTTTTTTAATCGCACCTCTCTCCAACACTTTGGATCAAAATTTATGAAATAAAACAATTTGCTGAAGCTTTCAAGCTTTTATTGTTTAAAAATTTACTGAAATTTTGGGTTTTGTAAAACTTTTAAGAATAAATTGAGGGCAATTTTGGGAATATATTCTTAACCAAAGGGTAGGTTAGTACACAATGTTTTTAACATCAATTTAACAGAGTTTAGTTAAATGAATGTCAATGAGGGAAAATGTTTTTCCCCTTTAAGTTTGGGAGTGAGTGTTATTTTCTCAAATCTCAAGGGAGGGGAGTGTTATTTGCCCTTTTTTATAATGCTTGGGATTTAGTCCAAAAACGTGTGATCAGATTAAAAAGATTGGTGTTTTTTATTTATTATTTTATAAGAGAAAGATTGGAAATGAGTAGGCCATAAATGAATTGAGGCTTTTTTTTTGGGGATATATTCTATAATTGTAATAAAACGAGGATTTGAATGGTAGTCATTTATGTTTGAAGTTTTTTTTTTTTTTTTTTTTTTTTTGGGGGGGTGGGGAGGGGGTTAAATAAGTGATATGCATAGATTAAGAATTAATAAGTTTGTAATAAAACATTTTAGTCTTGTCAAAAGCCAAATGGCTTTCCACCCATGCAGTGTTTCCATGAAAACTACAAAAGAGGAGATAGTTCTCGATTCAATCTTTGTCAATGCATCAACACATTGGTTTAATTTCATGGTAAACATGCTCAATCCACTTGCTAGGGATAGCTTTCAATATGTTCCGGCAATCCAACAGTTGAGGTTCTATTAACAAGTTTACATTATCGTTGCTCATCAAATAGACTACACTCAAAGCATACAACTTAGTAATAAGGTTGTTTAAGCCAAGATCCTTAGCGAGAATTAATCTATCACTTAAGGCCCAAAGTTTATCGGCGAAATTATTGGTAAACCCAGGAGATCTAGCGTAGCCTTTGACCTATTCACCATTATGATTTCGAATCAAACTACCTCCTCCTGCTTTGCCAAGATTCCCCAATGTTGAGCAATTAGAGTTTAATTTGAACTACCCCCTAGTGGCTTCTTTCACGACTCAGGGACAACGGTTTTTGAAAAAGAAATCTAGGCACTCGTACCAATCTAGAAGTATTATGCACTATTCTGTATGCATCAGTAAATAAATTTTGGATCAAGAACTCCAGTCCTGAAGACAAAGGAATTCTCGTAATTGCCAATTGAGCTATTAGGGGTCTTTATTTGTTTATTTATTTTTTATACCATGGATAACAAAGTTCAAGGATACAAAAGAAGCAAATAACGAGATTGTTGGAATAATCTAGCTGCGGTGTACATGCATATTTTAGTCTACTAAAGCTTTATAAAAAAACATTTGATAGAATGGTCCTTGGAACAGTATTAATGGTAAAGTATATACCATGTTGAAGGTAATGGATGTCCCTTAACATTATTAAACATTATTAGGGCTTTTAATTATAAATTAATTTAGTTGTTTATAAATAGTTATGATGGGACCCCACGGGGGGGCGGGGGGGGGGGGGTGGTGAGGGATTGTTTGTTCTCTAAAGTCATCAGATTTTCACAATCAATCAATCATACATGAGAGTGCTATTATAAGTCATTTGGGAGGAAAGAGGGAATAGACTTGCAGTAGGTTGCTCGACTTAAACCGACCATTTAGCATTTAATATTGAGAAGCTGTTGGTAAGTGAGGGTAATTAATGCGAGGTGATGGTTATTCCCTTTACATGTGCTACCTCATCTTTGTTAGTGTTAGGCATTTAATATTGAGAAGCTGTTGGTAAGTGAGGGTAATTAATGCGAGGTGATGGTTATTCCCTTTACATGTGCTACCTCATCTTTGTTAGTGTTAGGTTTGGGCAATCTAGCGAATCTACAATAAAATTGCTTCCCAAATGAATTATGAAATATTGGAACCAAATGCACAATTGAAAGTTAATTGTATGGAAAAATAATGGGTTTTGCCATTGGTTAGGTCTTGGACATATTATCTCATTGATGATATAGATTTTTTTTATTTTATTGTAAAGACTTACAATACTTAAACCTTCAAAAAGGTCTAACTCTTGAAGGCTTAAACAAGGCTTTTTAAACTCACACACACAACTGAAATTAAACGATGTGGGACAAGAGCCCCATAGGAGACCCTGGATTAACTCACCACTTAGCTGAATCATAGCCATTTGTTTTTTTTTATTATAAAGACTTACAATACTTAAACCTTCAAAAGGGACTAACTCTTGAAGGCTTAAGCAAGGCTTTTTAAACTCACACACACAACTAAAATTAAATGATATGGGACAAGAGCCCCATAGGATTTGATCTTTTTGTAATTAAAATTTTTTTATATGGTAAGATAATAGGAATAGTATTACTTATTTTGTAATTTTTTTTAATTCAAATTTCCCATGAACAAGAAGTCTGTACCTTTAATGTTCAAACCATGAACTTGGTTTTTAATGCATCCACAATGTGAAAGAATCATCACATTGTCTTTTCAACAAAGAAGCTTGTTTCTTTAAGCCTTATTCCATTGAATTTTCATTATGAACAATTCATCATCTGAAGACCTCTTCAAATCCAAGCTAATTGCTCTTTCTACCATGTAAAATTGGCTCCATCAAAGCAATCCAATTTCACCAAATCATGGTTCAACATCTTCAAAGTTGTACCACTATTTATTTCTTTCATTATAGCAAATATTGTCTAAGATTGTTGGGGATTTCACCATATCAAGGAGTATAATGAAAGAACAAAATGAACACATCAAGTAAATAGAAATTAGTGATTGACTTTGAGGCACAATTGAATGTTATCCTTAGACAATATTTGTTCCCATATGCAAGTTGCTAAAGGTTTCTACAAACTTGTCCCCATGATACAACCAAGTTTATTGGGTTCTACAAATAGTAATTTTGAAAAATACCCACAAAATTTCTTATGTTTCTTTAAACTTACTATTTTGGAGAGAGAGTTTATTTTTCAAATGAACATAAACCTTTATTTATACCTGTAGGGTTATAACCCTTTCAAAAGGTACATATAGAGAGTTAATATGTTTCATAAAACCGTTCACATTGCTTGAAACATTTTCAAACATTCAAAATAGTTATTAGAAAATTCTACAGAAAATCAGTTTTCACAAGTCTTGATCAATCGAAAAGAATTGAGCATCGATTGAAAGTTTTTTTCGATCGATCAAACAAGAATCGAACACTGATCAAATCAAGCCAAGACTCTAGGATATTATTTCTCATCACTAAACAAAAGTTTTGACCAATTGAACATTCTAAATTTCAAATTTCACTTAGAAAATTTCAGAACTTAAATTTTCACTTTATTTATTTTATAAATGAATACTCTCAAACCTTATATCATTATTACAAACATACCCATGTATATACCTATATATAGAAAAGAGAGGGCAATAATTTTATTGGGGGGTTGGCGGTCTTAAAATTTTTAGAATTATTTACTGCGTCATTGTCTTTTACAACATACTCAGACTTGATTGGTTTAATAATAACGCCTCTAGATTTGAGAGTTGAGACTTAGGATGCACAAACACTTTATTTAAGATGTCATACTTGTGTTGTATTCATATTATATTTAGTGTCTTATTTACCATATCATATTATAGTTTTTTAGAGCATCCACAGCAGTGGTACTATATAGGTATAATGCTATTTTTTTAGCTCTCAACCACAAAAAACACCACGCAGCAGTGGAGCTAAATCTAAAAAATTTAGCTCCTCAGCTACAGTGCACATCTATCTTTAGATGTGCACTGTAGCTCACATCTAAAAAAATTTATTTTTTTATTACACTCTCTCTCTTCTCTCATTAAATATATATTTCCCATTCTCTTTCTCTCTCCGGCTTCTCTTCTTTCTTCTTTCTTCCTCCACCGCCAGCCCGGTCTCACAGCCTAGCCGCCAGCCTAGCTTCAACCCATCACCGGCGCCAACCTATCTCTCCGATCTCCCCACCCTTTCTGCCAAAAAACCCATCTTGCCGATCTCCCCACCCTTTCCGCCAAAAAACCCATCTCGCCGATCAGACCCAAGCTCTGGATTTCGTGGGTTTCATTCGTCGATCCAAGCTTTGGGTTTCATCATTGAAGCCGCCGCTTTCTTCCTCCGCCCAATGCTTTGGTTTTCCGTCGATCCAAGCTCTGGGTTTTTTTTTTTTTTTTTTTTTTTTTTTTTTTTTTTTTTTTACATTGCTTGAATTTGATTGCCGTGGTGTGGGTGTTACCTGGTGGGTCGGGTGGGTGTGGGCTTGGTTGATTTTTTTTCTTTGTTATGGGCTGTGGTGGTGGTGGTGGTGGTGGTTGTGGGTGTGGCTGATGGTAGAGTGGGTTTGTTTTGTGGTGCTGTGTTGGTGGTGGTTGTGCCGTGCTTTGTGGTGCTGTGGGTTTTTTTTTCTCTGCTGTGGACTGCTGGTGGTGGTGGTGGTGGTGGTGGGTGTGGGTGTGGCTGAAGGTAGAGTGGTTGTGGTTGGGGCTTTGGTTGTTATTTTTGGGGTAGTAGGATATATTATTTTATTATAGTGATTATATTATTTTATTGTGTTAAAAGCTAAATAGATCCATTGCTGCAGCACAAGTATAGATAAAATAGATAAAGTGACTTTTTGTGTAGCTAAATAGCTAAAATTTTGCCTCCACCGCTGTGAATACTCTTAAAATTACTCATACCGTTTACGTCGGTTGAGATAGCTTGTTCTAAAGGTGCGCACGACGAAAACGCAAACTGAGACAGCGTTTTATTTACGGGGAGTACTGCCTACCCACTCGTTTATAGTCCGGATTTGCTGTGACACCCACTATGGCAATACGATAAACAAAGCCAATAGTCAATGGCCACATAAACCAAATTAGCAGCAAAAAGAAGTCACGTGCAAATCACATGATCTCAATTATGACGCTTCAATCAACGATTGGTTTTCACAGCCCAAAAGCACGGTATATAACTCTATTCGCACAACACCTAATAAATACTCAGGTCCATGTTCTCTACGCACTTTCTCTGTACTCGAAAAAGCCATTGAAGAAGCAAAGAGAGCTTTGATTTTCCATCAATGTTGAAGCTCAAGGAGTCTATGTTGGGAAATGATGATGAAGAGGGATCAAGAGAGGGCTTCTTGGATGAAGAATCAGATGGCTTTTTTTCTCTCTCTCCTATGCAGGTACTGTTTGAATATATATATATATATATGAATTCACACAAATTTTAATTTCAAGCAGCTGGGTTTTTGTTAATTTGCGGTTTTATAAAACTATTCTCGTTCTGGGTTTTGATTTTGCAGAGAGTTTATGCCTTTGCCGCGTTTTTTGTCGCTGGTCTAGCTTGTATGATCCTGGTACAAGCATTTGTTCACTCTTTTTTAGTTGTTTATTATTTTTTTAATAATAAATTTTTGAATAAATGTGTGTATATGCAATGTTGTGTGTAGAATTTAATTGGGTATTATGAATTTTTTTAATACTATGAGTAAAACGCATTGGAATGTAGGATGGTGTTGGATTAGTGTTTTTTTTTTTAAAGTTTGTGGCCTTATACAGGAGTGAATGGCAAGAGAGGATTCTTATAGCTGGCCCCCAAAGTAGTTGGGGTTAAGTTTTGATTGAGTTTTATTGCTTTTTTAAAGCAATAATTGGCAGTGGTCTTAGGTTGTCAAAGCTAGGAAAGTAATTTTGATTTGCTAATCAAGTGGACAGAGTGATGTAATGGAAGTTAATTAGTGATTACAAGGCCCTTATACTGGTGGCGAGGTTGGTTGCGAGCCTCTTGTAGCGGTGGGCATTGGAAAAATCATTTAGTGATAAGAATGTAGGATGGTGTTGGATTAGTGTTTTTTTTTTTTTTTTTTTTAAGTTTGTGGCCTTATACAGGAGTGAATGGCAAGAGAGGATTCTTATAGCTGGCCCCCAAAGTAGTTGGGGTTAAGTTTTGTTTGAGTTTTATTGCTTTTTTAAAGCAATAATTGGCAGTGGTCTTAGGTTGTCAAAGCTAGGAAAGTAATTTTGATTTGCTAATCAAGTGGACAGAGTGATGTAATGGAAGTTAATTAGTGATTACAAGGCCCTTATACTGGTGGCGAGGTTGGTTGCAAGCCTCTTGTAGCTGTGGGCATTGGAAAAATCATGTAGTGATATAAGAATATTCATGGATACAAGTTGGTGATTTGTGATCATTTTTTCACCATCTGAGGTTAATGATTTTTCATAATTTTTTTGATAAGTAAGAAAAAAAATATTTATTAACAGAACTCAAAAAAGAGGCACAACCCAAGTATGCTGGAAGTATACATGACATAAGCCACAAAGTCATCTAAAACTGAATAAATGAAGAAACTTGAGCATATTGGAAAAAGAATGACCACTCAAGGCTAGCTGTCATCCAATCATACATAGAACATAAGAGGATTGTTTTCAGCTCTAGAATGGATTGCCCATTCCCTACAAACATACAAGCATTTCCTTCTCTCTAAATAATCCACTCCACACTATGCACAAAGGAATCACATTCCAAATATTAGCATTTCACTGTCATCAAAATCACCCCTTACAACAATTCGATAGAGCCGAAAACTTTTAAATTTGAGTTGTATGATGGTTTTCATACATTGATATGTTAAATTTGTGCCCATTAAAGTTCTAATTTGTTTTGAAAAAGGTAGACAAATACTAAAAAAACATTAGTAGAAGTTGTAAAAACATGTCAATTAAGGAGGACACGAAGAGTATGACTTTAGATAGAATAGAATGATGGTAAAGAACACATGTGGCTGACCATGATTAGTCTATTGAGGATCCATAGCCAACCCCAAAATTTTGGAATTAAGGCTTTATAGTTGGTCCACATTTTGCAATAGAGAACTTTCTTAATTTAGGAAGATTGCAGGAAATTTATAGCCCAGTCACTAAGTGTCAACATATAAATGTAACTGTTCTACCCTTACAATATATTCTTATCATTCTGCTTCTTTTGCAGTCACTTATTGTTTTTGCCAAACCCATCAAATTTGCCGTACTGTTCACATTTGGCAACCTGTTGGCAGTTGGAAGGTAGGTTAACTGATAATGGATTCAAGCAATGATTTTTTAATATTATGTACTTGGTAACCAAATTAGGCAGACTATGAAGACCAAGATATCCTTTGACGGTTTACTTGCCATTTAAAAAAAAAAAAAAAAATTTCCCTTTCTCTTTTAAAGAAAATGGATCGACAGTTTTTACTATTGGATATTTTTGTTGAGAAGAATAACTTTTGTGCTTTTATGTTGGGGGGGGGGGGTTGGGGGGAGTGACCAACTTCCTTGATCTAGAATTCATCACATTGGTTTAACTTGTTTTCACATATTGTTGTCCTATGGCAAAGCTTGGGTTCTGATTAATGAAAATCAAATTAACCAGATTCTCTGACATATTTGTGTCTGTCCATGTCCAAAATTATCCACCTATCAAGTGCTGCTATTATGATATGCAGGGATGAACTTCAATTGGTTTACATGTGTTATTAGTATTAAGTTTCGGTATTGATATACATAGCAACAACTGTTGTTGGTTCACTTTAATTGTCCTTCCTTTGGTTTAATTTTTCCTAAGGTTTTTAATACTCTAAAATTGTGGTCCTGTTTGGCAGCACAGCCTTCCTCCTTGGACCTGTCCAACAAATGAGGATGATGTTTGATTCTGCTCGTATCTATGCAACTGCTATTTACCTTGGATGCGTTGTTTTAGCTCTCATTTGTGCTCTCTGGGTAAGTTTGCGATGTTGATTCTATAAAAATGTAATTGAGGACTGTTAATTGAAATCTGCAGGCTTTAAAAGTTGATGGATCAGGGATTCTCAATAATCTTGGTAAAATGAGGGATATTCCTTTGTTAAGATAGTACCAATCTTCAGGAGCAAATGTGTCCTCACAGGATACTTTTTTTTAGAATTATTCTTACCTTTCCTATGTTTAACTTATGAGATGAGATAGGAAAGACTGGGTATATTATTTGAATTGATTCTTATAGTGTGGTATCTGATGATGTGCCCTGACCATTTTCCTTAAAGTGGTGACTCTTTTTGCGTATTTTTACCGGCAATGTCAACTTTGTTGAATATGAAACATTGATTTTTTGGTTTTTCAAACACTCATTAGAGTGCTGAAATGGGTTGAAATTTTGAAATGACAAGCTTTGGAACAAACTGGTGAAATTTGTAACCCCACTTTTCGTTGCTTTCATGTCAACATTGCCCCCCCTCATTTGCCTCATGCCCCTGCTCTGTGCAGTGCAAGAATTTCCATCATGTATCAATAATATTTTCCCTGCTTTAAAATTTATTGATATGCTGGAAAGGGTCTAATTCTTAGAAAGCCTCAGATTCTGACTTAAAAGGTTAAATTACAAGCCCCCTAAGTTCTTTGCAACAAATGTGCCATGCCCTCCCCTCGTCTGTGTTCATGCTGCATCTTATTAAAAAATACTCAAAGAAGTCTTAAGCTTGCAAAACACTTTGCCATTATTTTCATGTTCATGATATGATTTATTAAGGTACAAGAAGTGATTATTCCTTCTCACTATTTCTTTTCATCTTGCAGATCCATAACAAGATTTTAACAATAATCGCAATCATAAGTGAGTTATGCGCCCTTATTTGGTGAGTTTTCCTTTCACAATCACCTCTCTCTACCTTAGTTTTGTGCCCAAGGAGAGGGAGATCGGCACTTTCCTCTCTACCTTAGTTCACTTGTTAACAGTCTTCATAATTTGTGTTTTATATTTTACATGCTCTATTTCTCTAGCAAGATCTTTAATATAGCTTCACTACTCTTGACTTTGTAAGACCTAGCTAACTTTTCATGATGGTTTTGATAGGCACTGAGCATATTAGTGATGAACTGTTTCAGGTACAGTCTGAGTTATATTCCTTTTGCTCGGAGAATTGTCTCTGGATTGATGATGCGTTTATGTGACACTGAGCTTTAGAAGTTGAAGTTGATCTTTTGAGAGAGTTGAAATTTTGGGATGCGAAATTTTTCTTTGCTCTGTTATTATTAATGTTTGAGTGGGTTACCTGCAAAAAAAAAGAAAAAAAGAAAAGAAAAAAAGAGGTTTTGAAATGCCCCGACCAGATTTAGGTTGGTTTTTTAAGGGCTGTGATTGTTGTAGGAAAAGATAATTGTACATTTCTTAGCTGCTGCTTCCCATTCCCTTTATTGTCTTTTGATTTTGCTTTACTTTCTTTTGGTTAAGAGTTTGCAAAAATTTCTCTAGCATTATTGCATTTTTTTTTTAAGGTTGAGTTATTTATTTATTATTTATGTATGGCTTGGGATTTTTAATCAGACATGCAGCTATTAAGCTGGTCACCACCTCAGGGAGATATCATTTAAAATAAAAAATAAAAAAAACCAATAATTTTATTTTAAAAAAGAAGAAGAAAGAGGATATAAAGTAAAGAGTAGGCCAGTGCTATAGAAAGCCTAATTGTATTGGAGTTTTCTATAAGAAGGGCCAATTTTAAGCAAGCCAATCTCTTTTAGTAATAAGTTTGTGCATGGAAAAAGTTTGGGGCATCCCATTAGAAGAAAGCTGCTGAATTTGTTCAAGGCAACAAGGAAACCCTAAACTTGTCTCCTCACCCAAAATCATTGACAAAAATCATTTATGCTGCCTGTGATTGTTTCTGGTACCGTGAAAAACAAAAGTCAATGAAACTAATTTTTTGTGATCAATGTAAATCAAAGTAAAAAGGATTGCGGAAAATGTTTTCCCCCATTTCCTTGTGTCCTCACCCTCATAGTCCCTAAATTCCTTTGTGCAACCTATATTACCACTAGCATGCTTATATGAAATATTCATGATTTTCGAGCAAGCAAAATGGCAAGAAATTTTTTTGAACCATTTTCAAATACTCAATTAAATACAAAAACAAGGTTTTTTTTTTTTTTTTTTTTTGTTTTTCCAATCCCATAAAAAAAATTTTTTTTTCCACAAAAAAAACTTCCTTGCATATTCTCAGCCCAAATCATAGTGGGCTTTCTTATCCTACTAACTGCAACTTAATGGAGAGGAGAGCCCAAAGAAGATTGGATTCTCTCGATTATTTTCCAGCCCAACTAGCCACAATTGTTTGATTTATAATTTTTCACATCTTTAAAGCTAGGCCCCTCTGTTTTTCAGCTGAACACAACACATGAGTCATCCAGTTGCAACATAACTCTCAAAATTAAAACTATCACCAAAGAAACCATTGGTAGTCACAGTGAATAGTGTCATAAATGGCCAAAGGAAAATCAAAACAAAACAAAACAAAAAAAAAAAAAAAAAATAATTAAGTCACTGATTAGGCAAAGACAACGATAAGCCAACTTTCTTCCTCCTTTAATTTCCAACAACCAAACAATGATATAATATGACATCAACTCATCACCCACAAGCATGTGAAATCCAAACTCAACTACCTTAATGCTTGCTATCTACCACATACAAAACTGTGCCCTTAACTACCAAAACTTGAATGCTAAGTTATGAAACTTCCTGAACCCCACCATCTCCCACCTCCCCCCCAAAAAAAAAAAACAAAAAACAAAAAAGTTTATGAAACTTCATAAATATCACCATCTATTTATTGTCATCAATGTGACTGACAATTCAATTCCATCATGTCTCTGTGGCAAATAAAGCACTTACCGTGACAATGGCATGCAGAACAGGATCATGTTAACTTGTGTAAACAAGATCACGTTCCCATAAAAAAAAAAAAAAAAAAAATCATGTTAACATGACATACTTTTCGTACCCCAAATAAATGACATTTTAGAACTTCTTTTTATTACTAGGGTCTAGAGTGTGCAAGATCTTTCTTCATAATGATTATGGATCATGGGAAACATTGGTGCGAGTTAATTAAGAAGCCTTGAGAATGCACGGCTTATAATAGGCCACTCTTGTTTTGTTTTGTGTTTTTTTTAAGCAACCATTTTATTAACAAAAGAACAAGAAACAACAGCTAAGAAACCAAATATCTAGCTTGCTTAAGAGCTAATACATCGCAAAATACAGAAAAGGGTAGAGCTAAGAATAAAACAACTTGAATACTTGTTTTTGAAAGACCACGAAGCCAGAACATGGGCAGCTTGATTTGCCTCTCTAGGAGCCCATTTAATTTAGATTGAATAAACTGACAAAGAGCAACCAACTTGATATGTCTGAACATAGAACCTGAATTCTCCATGAAGATGCAATGGATGGTCCATTAATAGCATCTATATAGATCTTTGCATCACTTTCAACAATGGCTCAACTAATACTATGTGAAACCAATTTCTGAGTTGCCCAATTTATTACTTCAGCTTCAGTGACAGGAATATTGGTTTCTACTTATTTTGAGAGAGCAAAAACTAATGTCCCTCCCCAATCTTTACCAACAACTACTCTCTCCAATCTCTACCAACAATAGACCACTCCCGTTGGTTGTTGCATAAGTTAACTTTTTATGCTCATATCAAAAGGGAAAGTAAAATGGCTGCTTCCCCGTAACTTCAAAAGAATCACTCAAATTCTATAAACGTGAGGAACCTTTAACTTTTAACTTCTAAAAAGGTGGTATTTGGCTGTTCATGACTCACAAGCATTGTGAATCCATCAATAAACTATGCATGGAATGATGAAAGATACTTTTACACGGCAAAAGTTTAACTAGGCATCATTCTTATTTGAAAATTCTGCATTTGCTATAGAATTCAGTTCTAAAATGCACCATCACCACAACCGTTTTTAATCATTAATAAAGTTTAAGAAACCCACATTTTTGAAAACAAATTTTATTATAATCAAAGTCATCATGGTTGGTGTTAGAATAATCAAAGCAGTCCATAATTACAAACAAACATCACAATCATTAACATACATGTGTGCAAAAACTCCAGTACACTCCTTTTCCAAGATTTTTTTTTACCTTATAGGCACACAGAATCAATTATCAATAGGTAGAGTTTTGACTAATGAAACACAAAGTCGAAACTTCGTCCCCAGCAAGCTAAAAAGCAATGCTTTATTGGGTTGGTGGAAATACTTTATAATTAGTTACCTCAAAGTTGTAGTCTTTATATTATAATTTATATAATATAGTTTTTTTTATTCCGATGAAACTGGTAAACATAAGCTTTTATAGTCTTTATTTAATTCTTTCAACTACCCACTGAATAAGATTGGATGGTCTAGCAAATACTAATTATATCAACCTACCACTTTGTCAAAAAAAAAAAAAAAAAAAAAAAAAATATCAACCTAGCTACCACTATCTACTCTTGGCTCTTGATGAGCCACGAGTCAACAAAAAACAACAAAAAACACCATACACATTCAACAGTAGTTAGGACAACTTGGAATAACAAGCATTGGCACTGTTAAATTAATTATAAGGAAATTGGAATATGTCGAAATGATTGCTTTTAAACAGGTGTTAATAATACAGAGTCAACCAAGTTTGGAACTCTGTCAATTATCAAGAAAAGTGTGTATTAGGACAATAACAATGAAGCTTCTTTTTGCACCTAAAACAAAATGTTAGATTGCAAATGTGATTCTCACAGATTTTTTATCTCGTTCATCATTAGTAGAGATTTTTTATTTACTTATGATAAAATCCTTTGCTTTTGACTACCTATAGTGCCAAAGGGTTCTTACTTTCTTATCACAAGGAATTCATTGCTTATGCTTTTGTTACTATAATATGATTTCTTACCGGAAATTACCCATTTAATTGCACCCTAAAGTGAGTTTTGTAAGTTGATGACTATTAGTATAGGGACGCAGTTTGGGTCCTAAGCCCAAAAAGTAAGTGGATCTAGGCCTAATGAGTCTAATATAATGAATTTGTAGAGAGTGTGTTAGAAAACTAGGTTACAATGAGTTGGGTGACAATTATAATGGATCCAGATGACAATAAAATAAAAGTAGACTGGTTTTATCTAAGGAAAATTATCCTTGACATAGTCTGAGGAGATCAGTTCTTGTATATTTTATTTGAAGTTGGTTATAAATACAGTTCTAATTGCTATAGTCTTTCTTTCTTAATTCTCTGATCCCTTTCTTTTAGGGCATTCCTTCTAATTTATACTATTTCTCCCTTCTTATCTCTACCTTCCACGTGGACAGTAGATTGCTTGTCTTGATCTTTGTCCTATCGGCATCTTCATGAAGTCTTTGGAGGTAGCTGTAAGACTAAAAAACATTGTTCAGAAATCATTTCCTCATTAATGCGGCCAAAGAGTTAGTTACAGAGCATTCAATGCGGTGGTAGCAGTTTTCTCTTAGATATTTCTTAGCTCCCATCACTCATGTATGTTCATAATGCATGTCCTTATCAATAGAACTTCCTGGAACGTCACCCTAAATGATATGACACACATTTTGATCTTTGTCTCGTTTAGCCGATTAGGGAATATTCCTCCTCGGCTTACTTTCCCCAACCCTCTAATTTGTAACATACTCATGGGGCTTTGAATATTACATCTTCAATATTGTTTATATGTCCTCGGACTATTCAACGCCCTTGGCTAAGGCTCAAGGCCCAATATTTATATACTTTTGGGCCCTTACCCCTACAATTAGCTTTTTGTCAATGATTTTTTATTGACTTATATAATTACAACAACGTTATTGTTGTACAAAAACCTTTTTTTTTGGGAGCTACTATAGTTGTACAAAACCTATATGACTGTTGAGAATTTAACTACAAAATAGTCCCTCATTTCTTTATTTTTTTCAACTTTTTCGTGTTTGTTTAACTACAAATTGAACCCTCATTACTTTAAGACTCTTATTATTACTTTTTAATATTATTAATTCACTTAATGGCGTCAAATGAATCCATGATTTTTTTTTTTTTTTTGTTTGATGAGAAAGCGATAAAGTTACCACAAATTTTATTTCAAAAAATTTACAAACTTGCGTGGTAATGAATATGATTGGTGACACTTCAATAAAATAATAAACAAATATTTGAATAATTTTTTTGTGATTGATGACACATTAATTTGTAAGACCTATATAATAAAATTTGTAATACCTCTACCGTTACTTAATTTTATAGTCCCTCTTAAGAGAAGGGGAAAATGTACCACTTACATAATTTTTTAAAAATAAAAAATTCACTTTTTACTTCGGAGGCTTTTTTCCTACCAATGGCATAGGCCTTGGACAGGCCCATTTTTCACTTTTAAACTCTTAATTCTTAAAAGTATTTCAAAGATTACTAATAAAAAAAATTTATTTACATTTTTTAGTTTTTAATAATATTATATGTGCCTTTTTAAATAGAATAAAAATTAAATTTGTTTTGTTATTTAACTCAACTGTTTTGCTAATTACAAAGGAACATTTTTTGAATGCTATCTTTGCCTTAGTTTACTTGAATTTTTTTTTTTTAATGTTTTGATTCAAGTTTTATGAGTAATTACTTTGAACGTATAATGACATAATATTTATTTCCCTTACATAATAATGTGTTCTAACTTTTATTAATTAATTTTATGAAAATATTTATCATTCATGTAAAATAAAAGAGTACCACGGTACTAATTTAGTGACCATTATTGGTGTTATTTGAACTTAGGACGGCCGCCTTTTACTTTTTGAGGAATCACATACACTAACTTTTATTAATTAATTTTATGATAATATTTATTATTTATGTAAAATAAAATAGTACTACGTTACTGTATTTCGAGATTATCTACTAATTTAGTGACCATTATTGGTGTTGTTTAGACTTGGGTCGGCCGCCCTTTACCTTTTTGAAGAATCACCTTCACGATATCTTCCAGTGTCCCTAGTTAGTCTATGTTTTCCTTTCTGATGTTTTTTTGTTACCCTACATGCTACATGTACCCATACATAATAATGCACGCTTTGAATTGACGTGACACCTGATTTAATTAAAAGGCATGAAGGCGGAAGAACCAGTGCAAAACATGCATGCACGTGAAAAAAGAGTTACAGATCACTGTTGTACCAAAAAAGTTTGAAAAAAAAAACCCTCACTTTCCATTATTTTCGTTCCCCTACTTTTCTTACTCTACAAATTTTGCCAATCCATGAACTTCAAAGGCTGATATTATAGCAATTGAACGTATAATGATATAATATTTATTTCCCTTACATAATAATGTGTTCTAACTTTTATTAATTAATTTTATGATAATATTTATCATTCATGTAAAATAAAAGAGTACCACGGTACTAATTTAGTGACCATTATTGGTGTTATTTGAACTTAGGACGGCCGCCTTTTACTTTTTGAGGAATCACATACACTAACTTTTATTAATTAATTTTATGATAATATTTATTATTTATGTAAAATAAAATAGTACTACGTTACTGTATTTCGAGATTATCTACTAATTTAGTGACCATTATTGGTGTTGTTTAGACTTGGGTCGGCCGCCCTTTACCTTTTTGAAGAATCACCTTCACGATATCTTCCAGTGTCCCTAGTTAGTCTATGTTTTCCTTTCTGATGTTTTTTTGTTACCCTACATGCTACATGTACCCATACATAATAATGCACGCTTTGAATTGACGTGACACCTGATTTAATTAAAAGGCATGAAGGCGGAAGAACCAGTGCAAAACATGCATGCACGTGAAAAAAGAGTTACAGATCACTGTTGTACCAAAAAAGTTTGAAAAAAAAAACCCTCACTTTCCATTATTTTCGTTCCCCTACTTTTCTTACTCTACAAATTTTGCCAATCCATGAACTTCAAAGGCTGATATTATAGCAAAGAAGAATGTATAATTAATTCTACTAACAATATTATGATATCATTTAGTTTTATTGGTTTGACATTTTAAAATATTAGTGAAGAATAATAATTTGATTCAAGTTGATGGGATGAAAAGAGATATATAGAAGATGAACCCCAAAGTCTTGAACTAAGGGGTGTTTTGGCAAATCACAAAACCAGGCAAGTTAATAACAACATAATTAGTTTTAAATGTTATGATCAGTTTAGTAATTATATATATATATATATATATATTTTAAAAAAACTGGTTTAAAGTGGAACTAGATATACTGCCTATATATAAAAACCGATTTTAGCTTTGGTTATCAAAAATATTCCTTCCAAAATTGAAATTTAAAATTTTAGTGTTCTCACATACATATTCATAATAAAAGCTAGTTTTAAATGTGACATTTTTATAAACTGCATGGTGCATGCTAATTAAAACTTGCTTTTATCTAATTTTAGTAAACTAGATAAAATAAAATCAATTTGTACATGACAGCTAGGGTTTTTCTTTTATTTGGATGATATATAAGGGGCGAGGCGACCTCCCAAAAACTCCTTTAATATAGGAGTTTGAGGATTAATTTAGGAGAGGTGTTACATCTACAACATTTTCACAACAAATCATAGGTGATAAGTTGTTATTGGTTCTAATTTGAATTTGTAACTTAAATTACTTTTTTGTCTACTCATAATAACAACTAACAATATGCCACCTATGATTTGTTGTAAAAATGTTGAGAACATAGCATTTCTCTTAATTTAGTGCCTCATAATATGATATTTTAGATTAGTTTGCTTGCTCCCTTTCTTATCTGATAAGCAAAAAGAGATAAGTTTAACATAGTTAGCTATTAGAGACATATTAGTCCAATAACATAAGTCCAAGCCCGATCCTACTTTGTATACAAGCCAAGTCTTTTACGTATTATAAGTCTATTAACCATAATTAGTATATGATTAGTTTACAATTTAGCTTCCTATATACACATGTTAGCAAAAAGAGATAAACTGATAAAGTAATCAAATTAGAAATGGGCTCATGGAAGTTTGACCTTTTTACGTAAAAATTTAGAGGACTCAAAGTTTTTTATTTTGTTTGAACTCACAGCTTTTGTTTTTGAATTGGAATTTACGGCATTTTTAGTGAAATTCAATTTTCTTATATCATGACATTCTTTAAATTCAAACCAAATTCATTTTTATCACTACACTATATTTTAAAGGTAATGAGTCCCATATTTTAAACTTAAAATAACTCCCGAAAAAAACATGGCACTAAATTCCTATTGCCTCTATCTCTCCTCTAATTTTTTTTTCCAATCACTCTTTCAAAGTTTCAAACTCTAAATTTCGCTACAAAATCAAATTTTAAATAATTAGAGGGATAGAGAAGGAAATTTGAATTAAAATTAATAAAAAAAAGCATTCAAGATGGTGAAACAATATACAACTTTCTAGGTATATTGCTATAATTATAACTCTTTTTAGCTATGAATTGATTGATTTTATTTCTTATTTTTTATAAAATAAAAAATCAATGAGGAAAACTATGTAAATTACCCTAAGTGTAAAAATAAATTATAGAGATTTTACATTTATATTGCATTTTGTATGAATTTTACTTTATTATATAATTATTTTTTTAATATCAATCAATATTTTTTTAGATCAATTTTTGCTTAAAATCTTGTCTTATATCTTACCCTTGAATTGAAATTCTGGCTCTACCATTACATTGAGTGAGGATAGGATCATAGGACATTCACGACTTTGATTCTTAGTTATTCCAAATTAAAAAAGAAAAAGAAGAAGAAGAAGAAGAAGAGTTTTTTCCCTCAATATCTTAATTCTTAAAGGTAGATTCCAAAATTGTTAGCTATCTCCAAATGTACAAGGTAACATGTGTAGGGATAAGGGCCCAGAATTATGTATTGGGCCTTGGGCCTTATCCGAGGACGTTGGTATGTCTGAGGAGAGATAAAAAGTTATGAGGGGTTCCAGTTTAGAGTCTCCTAAATAAGAAATGAGTGGAAGACGGTCCGAGGAGGAATTCCTCCTCAGATATGATAGATATCGCTCAAATGTGTACTCCAAAGAAGAAAGTAACCTCCATAGAAGCCCCAGTGATAGAGATGTGCGTCATGAACATACGAGAAGGAAGAGAACCCAAAAATATCTAAGGAAAATCTGCTACCATGACATTAAATGCACTACAACTACTTTTCTAGCTGCATTTATGTAGAGAAGACATCTGAACAGTGCTACCTTGGCTACCATAACTCACAGAAAGTCAAAGATGGTGTCTGATGGAACGGGCACTCAAGTAAGGGCTCAAATTATCAACAAGTGTAGGATCAAGATGGTCCAAGAGGAACTATATAATGTAAAAGACCCTCCATGAGGAAAGGATTGAAAAAATAAAGAGAGAGTACTGTAGCAATCAAAATTATATTTGTACCCCATTATTATTGATTTATATAAAAATTCCTCGGACAATGAATAGATTCAGCTCTATTTTCCTTGTTCTTGCTTGATCATCTTTTAAATCCATACTAACCGTTATCAAATTCATTAGGGCTTAGTTCTCTAACCCGCTTTCTACAAATTTATTGTACTGGGCTCACTGGGCCAAGATCCCATACATCTTGGGTTTGGAATGCAAAACTTGTCCCTACAATTGGCGTCATCTGTAGGGAGAGCTTGTGTGATAGTGAAGGCAACGGTCAACTATGGTAGGTTCAGGTCCACACCAAGCAGAGTCTCTGGGATCCCAGCACGGCGACCCTTTTGTCAACCTTAAGCGGAGAGGTGACCGTGAAGGAAGTGTGCATACCACACATACTGATAGGAGTCAACCTCAAGGTGGAAGCCATATATCCCATGCAAAGAGTAACAAGGGAATGCAACTGGAGATCGACCAGTTGAAGAGGGAGTTACACCATACACGGAGAAGGTGAACCCTCTCTAACTCAGATGTTTCTTCTGATGACGAAAGAGATGTCAGTTACAGGTGAAGGTCTCAAACCCCGCCTAGCAAATCTTTCTCCTACGAGGAGGAACACCATCATGAACGGAGGGTCAGAAGCCCACCTCGTAAAGGCGTGGGAAACAATTCTATGAGCAAGGCCTTGAACCAAATCTCCAGGTCGCCTTTCTTACTCAAAATCAAGGGGGCTAAACTTCCTCGATGATTCACTCAATCCGCTTTCACCATGTACAATGGTAGAATAGACCTCGTGGAACATGTGAGCCACTTCAATCAGAGAATAGCTGTCCATTCCAAGGACGAAGCCTTGATGTGCAAGGTTTTCCCATCTAATCTAGGACCCATTGTGATGAGATGGTTCGATAGCCTAAAGGCAGATTCCATAAGTTTCTTTAAGGAGCTCACCCAGGCGTTTGGTTCTCGATTCGTCACCTATAGTAGGGTTCCTCAGCCCTTGGCTTCCTAGTTGTCCTTAAGCATGTGAGAGGGAGAAACCCTGAAAACGTACTCAGATAGATACTAGGAGATCCTCAACGAGATAGATGATGACTTTGACGATGTGACCATCAGTACTTTTAAGATCGGTCTCCCGGTCGAGCACGGTTTGAGGAAATCTCTTACTGGCAAACCTGTTACCAGTGTGCGCCAACTTATGGAACGAATTGATAAGTATAAAAGGGTTGAGGAAGATCAGCAGCAGGGGAAAGGAAAGGATAAGGCTATCCCTTATGAGATGAGGGATTTCAGGTTGGATTGATATAATAACAACCGACTACAGAGAGATTTTACTTGGCAGTCAGGATCTGCCAATCCTTAGGCGGTCAATACTGTGTTCCAAGTACCGGTGCATCAGGTTCTAGAGAAGATTAGGCATGACCATTCTTCAAATGGCTAAATAAAATGGCAGGAAACCCCGCAAGGCATAATTAAAACATTTATTTCTGATACCACGAAGACCAAGGACACACCACAGAAGATTGTAGAAATCTGTGAGACCATCTGGACCAACTTGCCCATATAGGAAAGTTAAAGCAACTCTTGCATCACTCTAATGGCCAGGGAGGCCAGACAAACTCAGTACCCTAAAGAGACGATTCTTCAAGACCGCCCTTGGGAACGATAAATGTCATCTTTGCTGCTCTAGGGAGGACCGATTCCTACCCTTCCAGGGTGATGTCTGTGGCTTGGCTATTCGCCGAAGGTGCTAATTCGGAGCCAAAGAAGGCTAGAATGGAGATCCAATCGGTTTTGGGCTTCTCGGACTAGGATAAGATAGGAACCATCCAACCCCATGATGATGTTTTGGTGGTCACACTCAGGATTGGGGGATACGATGTAAAGAGAGTGTTGGTGGACTAGGGCAGCGGTGCTGAGATTATGTATCCCGACCTATACAAGTGTCCACTTTGATGGGAAGGTCATCGTTCCGAAGGGACAGATTAGACTACCCATACAGATTGGTTTGGAAGTGGTGGAGGTGGATTTCATCGCAGTGGACACTTACTCACCATACATAGCCATCGTGGCCAGGCCTTGGCTTTATACTCTAGGAGCCGTTTCTTCTACTCTGCACTAGAAGGTGAAATATCTATCTGAGGGCTAGGTTAAAGAGATTATGGGAAGTCAATCCACGGTCAGGTAGTGCCTGGTGGCTGCCATCTTGCATCAGCCTGAAGCTGAGTCCTCAACCTCTGCTGAAGGGGGCTTATAGCAATTAAGAGCTCCGGTGTTGCCTATCAACGAATCGGCCACAGAGGCAAAATGTGAGGATTTGGAAACGGTCGTTGTTAGTGATGATCCAGAGAAATTCTTTTAGATCGGGGCTCAACTACCTCCTCCAGAGAAGAAAGAGCTAATAGAGTTTCTTAGAAAAAATGTTGACGTGTTCGCATGGAATGCTTATGAGGCCCTAGTGGTAGATCTGATCTTCATCTGTCATCATTTAAACGTTAATCCCTCTATCACCTCCAAAAAGCAACCACCTTAACGCTTGTCCAAGGATCACTCTGATGCTGTCAAAGACGAGGTGATGAAATTAAAGTAGGCGGGGGCTATCAAGGAGGTGTTCTACCCTGAATGGCTGGTCAATACTGTGGTGGTGAAGAAGAAGAGTGGGAAATGACAAGTGTGTGTAGACTTCACAGATCTAAACAAGGCTTGCCTAAAAGATCCCTTCTCTATGCCAAGAATAGACCAGCTGGTGGATGCAACTATAGGCCATCCTCGGATGAGCTTCCTGGATACCTTTCAAGGGTACCACAAAATACCGCTAGCCCTGAATGATCAAGAAAAGACCACTTTTGTCACTCCCATTGGGAACTACCACTACAAAGTGATGACATTCAGTTTGAAAAATGTTGGGTCTACCTATCAAAGGATGATAATGAGGATGTTTGAGTCACGGTTGGGTAAAAGTATTGAAGTCTATATAGACGACATAGTGGTGAAGAGTAAGGTGGTGTCTAAGCATGTGGGAGACCTTGGAAACATCTTTGAAGTTCTTAGGAAACACAAGTTGCACCTAAACGCTTCCAAGTGCTCATTTGGTATGGGATCAGGCAAGTTCTTGGGCTATATGGTAACCCACAGGGGGATTGAGGTCAATCCCGATCAAATCAAGGCCGTTAACAGCTTACAACCACCTCGAAATCCCAAAAAAGTCCAAAAACTGACCAGAATAATCGCTGCCTTAAACTGATTTATCTCTCGGTCAACGAATAAGTGCAGGCCCTTTTTCCTACTGATGAACAAGTGGAAGGGGTTTGAGTGGACCGAAGAGTGTGCCTTGACTTTCCAGCAACTTAAAGAATATCTATCTCGGCCACCTATCATGTACAGTCTTGAAGTGGATGAGGTATTGTTTGCTTATATCACTGTGGCCCCTCATGCTATAAGTTTAGTGTTGATACGAGTTGATCGTGGCGTACAACGACCAGTTTACTATGTGAGCAAGTTGTTACATGAGGCCGATGTTCAATATCTACCACTGGAGAAAGCCATCTTGGTGGTAGTGCATGGTACACGAAAGTTGCCCGATTACTTCCAAACACATACAGTTGTCATCCTCACTCAGCTTCCACTTAAAGCCATATTTCAAAGTGCTGATTAAACAGGAAGGATTGCTAAATGGGGCACAGTTGTCATCCTCACTCAAGTGAAAGGAGAATTTGAGGCAAGAGATGAAGGAATGCAAGGGTACTTAAGTTAGGTTAGACGTCTGTAGTTAAGTTTTGAATCTTTCAACCTATTGCATGTCCCTAGAAGCTAAAACACACATGCTGATTTTCTAGCCACACTTACAACCTCTTCGGCATAAAACTTACCTCGAGTCATCCTTGTGCAAGCCCACTGAGGTGAACAGAAAGGTGGTTCATGTTCACCATATTAAAGTGGAGCCCAGCTGGATGGACCCCATAGCACTATTCTTGAAGGAGGATATCGTACCCAAGGAAAAATAAGAAGTTAACAAAGTACAAAGAAAGGCTCTTAGGTTCTGGTTGTTTAAGGACTAGAAATAATATAAACGCTCCTTTTCAGGGCCATACTTGCTCCCCGAAGCAACAGAATTACTCCTCGAGGAGTTACATTAGGGGATTTGTAGAAGTCACACTAGGGGCAGATCCTTGGCACACAGAGCCATCACTGAATGCTATTAGTGGCCGAACATGCAAAAAGAGGCCTAAGAGTATGTGAAGAAATGTGATCAATATCAAAGGTTTGCACTAAAGATACACCAACCAAGAGGAGTCCTTAACCCTTGGCCATTTGCTCAATGGGGCTTGGACATTGTAAGCCATTTTCCCAAGGCAGCAAGGAATAAGAGATATTTGCTGGTCGGCACTAACTACTTCACTAAATGGGTTGAAACTGAGCCTTTGACAAATATTAGAGATGTGGATGCCAAAAAATTCGTCTGGAAAAACATTGTTACGCTGTTCAGGGTCTCTCGTACCCTCATCTCGGATAATAGCTTTCAGTTTGATAACAAATCTTTCAGGAGATACTGTTGTGACCTGAGAATCACGAATAGGTATTCTACTCCGGCTTATCCCCAAGGGAACGAACAAACTGAGGCCGTTAACAAGGTCATAGTGAATGGACTCAAGAAGAGGTTGGATGACGCGAAGGAAAAATGGGTGGAAGAACTGCCACATGTCTTGTGGACATACCGAACCACACCTCGCAGGTCAACAAGGGAGACTCCTTTCTCAATGACTTATGGAGTCGAAGTTGTTATCCCTTTAGAGACTGGCTTCCCAACGTTGAGGACTAGTACTTTTGATTCGAGCAACAACAACAGGTTGCTGGAAAAAAGCCTAGACCTGATTGAAGAGAGGAGGGAAAACACAATGGTCCAACTGGCCTACTACCAGCACAAGCTCAAGTAAGGGTATGATGCCAATGTAAAGCAGAGACCATTAGCACCTGGTGACTTGGTGTTGAGAAAGGTCTTAGGAACCGCAAAGAACCTAGCTTGGGGAAAACTGGGGCCCAACTGGGAGAGTCCATATCGCATCACCTCGATGGCTGGTATAGGAGCGTATTTTCTGGAAGACTTAGATGAGCATGTAATACCACGCCTTTGGAATGTAAACAACTTGAAGATGTATTATTATTAAAAGTTTCCCTGATCAATATGTTCATTTGTTGTATAAATGTGTTGTACTTCCTACTATTCTTTCTTTTATAAGTGCTTAAACAGAACTTTTGTTGTGTCTGAGTCCTCAGACTAGATGCTTTGGGAAAATTAACACTGTGACATCTTTTATAAGTGCTTAAATAGAACCTTAGTCATGCCTAGGTATTTGGACCAAATGTTTTGGGAAAATTAATATTGTGACATCTTTTATAAGTGGTTAAACAGAACCTTAGTCATGCCTAAGTCCTCGGACTAGATGCTTTGGGGAAATTAACACTGTGATGTCTTTCATAAGTGCTTAAATAGAACCTTAGTCATGCCTAGGTCCTTGGACCAAATGCTTTGGAAAAATTAACAATGTGACATCTTTTATAAGTGCTTAAATAGAACTTTAGTCATGCCTAGGTCCTCGGACCAGATACTTTGGAGAAATTAACACTATTATATCTTTTATAAGTGCTTAAACAGAACCTTAGTCATGCTTAGGTCCTCGGACTAGATGCTTTGGGAAAATTAACACTCTAGCATCTTTCTAAGTATTAAACATAATCTTAACTATGCATGGTTCCTCGGGTCACATACTTGGGAAAGGTTAACACTGTGATATCTACTGGTCTTTTGCTAAGTGTCAAAATAGATCTAGGGTTACACTTAAACTCCTCAGATTAATGGCTTTAAATAAGTTGAAAAGCCCTTACTCGTTTATCCAAGTAATGGGCAAGAGAAGGTTGTCTCTCCTTTTCATTTTTCCCAAAAGTATATGTTTACTTCATTGCAGAATATTCAATTTTCAATATAAATGTGTGTCAAACCTCTTTATTACTAGTACTTAATCAAATTATTTAGATTGTTAAGCAGTTCAATACCATTGGCAATAGTGATAAGCTTCAAAGCATACTAAGTGAAAATACAAGGAATAATAATAATAATAATTTAAAAAAAAAAAAAACATTTTCATTGTATAGAAATGTGAATACCTTATGTTTGATGGCTGATTGCCATTACAAAAAATATGTATACATGCAAAGGAAAAACTACAAAAAAAAGTCCTACATCTAGGCCTTGGCTTGAGGAGGGTCTTTCTTGGGATCGGCAACCTTGGAATGGACATCATCAGCTTTAAACTTAGCCTTCGCGTCCTTGGCTTAGGAGACCACATCCTTGATTGTAAGGGCATCCTCGGAGGGCTTGGCCTTCACTGGTGGCTAAGTCTCCTTACCCATTCCAGCCTCTTCAGGAACTTCGACCTTAGGAGGGGGAGCTTGAGTGGTAGGGAGTTGCTTAGGAGGAGAGTCTGCATCTAGAATTTCTCGAATATCCTCCAGGAAGAAGATATTCTCGACCCTCCTCAGTTCGAAGTCTGCAAGAACTCCCGCCCAATCCATTGCTACTCCCCATGATTCGGTGCAGTAGTCCCTGCACACTACAACCACCTCCTCTGGCAGCCAAGTCTCCATGTCCTGCACCCTATGTTCGTAGGATGCCTTTACTGAGGCCTCAACGGCTTCCCTGGCCACCCGAGCTGCATCCTTGGCTTTTCGCAGCTCCGCCTTGAGATCCATAATAGTTTGTTTTTCAATGGCCAGGTTTATCTCTGTTATGTGTAGTTGTTGGTGCTGATCATCGGCTTGCCCCTTTGTGGTCTTCAGATTCGCCAAGGCATTCAGACAAGCTTTGTCTGCTTCTTTTAGCTTCTTGGACAGCTCGGCCTACTCCTGCTTTAGAGCCCCTAACTGCTTCTCATCCTCTAAACGGGAGTGGGTCTCAGCCTTGACCTCATCATGAGTGTTCCTGACCAACTCCTCAGTTATATAAATCTGCATAAAAGTAGCAAAGGGATCATAAAGAATATACACATATATGAATAAATGTGCAGCTTAGTATTTAATGAAAAAAGATGCTAATTGACTTACCATTGCAAGGTCCCTCTTCAATGACATAAAGAGGTTAAGTTGCCTAATATGCCTGAGGCCCTTCATGTCTCTAGGGAGGAGAAGGGGTTGCTCTAGGGCCTCAGCGAGGATGCTGGTAGGCCCCCTTTGAGACTCCCAGATCGTGGCATCCCAAGAAATGGAAGCACCCTCCACCTCTAGTCGAGGGGCCCAGGAGCACTGCCCTCAGCGCACTTCAGCCTCATCCCAGCTCTCCACCGATTTGGCCCTCTTGTCCTGGGGGTCTTTAGTTTTCTTCTGTTGCTTGGCACCCTTTTGAGGTGCCACCTCACCTTCCTCCAAGTCCTCAACTGGCCTTTTCTTCCTTAGGTTCGGATTGGCCTTCAATCCAAGGTCAGTAGAGAGCTGAAAGGGCGAAGGAAGATTGGGAGCAACTTGGGTCTTAGGAATTTCTTTTGAAATTGACCCCCCTTTATTCCTATTAGCCATTAGGCCCTTCAAGCTGGTCCTTTGCTTTAGGTCCATGCCTTCTTCTTCCTCGAAACTAGTATCTGGTCGAGCGACTATTAACCTTGTATGACGGACTACAGAAAATCTATCAAACTTAGTCTCGGAGTCCAAGATATCTACAAGCCTTTCTGGTGCCCCTTCCTCTTCTTAGAAGTGGAACTGGTTGATCTCGGCGTCTAGAGAATGGCGGGACGAGCCTAACTCCTCTTTCAGAGCAGTTACTTGTTGAAGAACACGTTGGAATGGCAGCTTAATAGGGGGAAGGTCTCTCTGAACCAAGAACCTAGGCTTGGAGACATTTATCTGAGCCAATCTAGAGCTTCCAGCCCTTATTGTTTGGCTTGCGTCCTGAAATATGCGGGACAGGGGCACGTAGTCCAAAATCAGGTAAGCGGCTCGTAGCTGTCCGTCTTCGTTTACAAATATCTCTGACCTCAGAAGGTAGTTGAAAGTCGGAACGTTGGTCAGGCTGATCCTCGGAGCATTGTGGCTTTTATCTACAAAAACATCCGAGAAGGAAATCGTGGTCAGACCAATGAAAATTATCATCAGAAGAAGATGAAGTGTTAAAAATGAAAAAGAATAAAAGGGCTAAATCCCTTGCCCAAAGAAACTAATCCTAGGGTACCCCACCTAGCTCTCAGCCCGAGTTGGGTAAGGAAGATCGTCATGCCACTCCCCGGAGGCGACTAGATAATCGTCCTTCAAGCCCTTGTTGGACTTAGGAAGGTAGGATATCAACCTAATGACGTTGGACCGGGACTTAAGGTAATATCCCGCGCTAGCAAGGGAATGGCACTCGTACATATGAACAATGTTGTGCCATGTGAGCCCTAGGTTTATCTAGTCGTTCAGAGCATCTACACTCCCTAGGACTCTGAACAAGTTGGGTGCGCACTGATGGGGACACAGCTTGTGATTGAGCAGGTAGTCTCTAGTTATCCTACCCATGGGAAGTATCATTCCTTTCTCTATAAAGGCGATCATTGGAATGACAACTTCACCCTCCCTTCTATCTGTATATATTCGATCTGTGGGACAATATTGTAAGCCAACTCCTTGTAGGATATGGAATTTGGCCCTAAAACCCTCCATACCGGCCGGAGAGTCTACTAAGTGCTTGAATCTGCCCATCTAAGCAAATGTAAATGACGCAAAGGAAGTTTTCTAAAAAAGACAAAAGGCCGAGGATGATGGCCAAGGAGAAAAAAGAAATTTGGAGATAGTTACTTACAAAAGCAAGTAAGTGTACTAAATCCTAAACCTTTAGAAAAATCTTTTGATAATTTCTTAAGGAAAAGAGTTAGGAAAACTCAGGAGTGTAGGGAGTTCAATGAATTCAAGCGCTTGAAATCTCTGAAGAACTTGAAAATTCGTAAAGTAAAGGGAGAACGATTTCCCTCAAGGCTTTATATAGAGGGAGAAAATGAGTGGGAGTTATCCCACTCAAAATTCTAAGAGAAAGATCAGCCGTTGAATCTACGCCTCACCGTTAGAACTAGGGGACAAAGCGCCGCCTGGAGTAATTAATGATGCCTTACGGGTTTCGAAGCGTTAGTAGCAATCATGGGACGCGCGAAAACTTCTTTAAATTGGAAAGATCCCTGTATTTGTAGGAGTTCATGATAAGAGGAATTTCAAATTTGTAAGTGTAACAATTTTCAAAAATATGTTTCCTACAAGAAATCTCACAAACTTTCTTATTAAAACTCATTTTACAATAAGAGGTATTATGTCCACAATATTTTCACAACATTTTACACATGTTCTCACCCAACTTTATGTATTTGTATTACCGTATGAGAGGTACTATGTTCACAACATTTTCACAACAAATTATTGATAGTTAGTTGTTACTGGTTCAAATTTGAACTTAACAGTAAGATTACTTTTTTACCCCAATAATAACAACCAGTAACAACCTGCCACTTAAAATTTGTTGTGAAAATGTTCTGAACATAGCATTTCTCATTGCCGTATTATCTTATAACTTTTTCTATTTTTTGTTAGATTCTTTTATTTGTATGGCATTTCTTCAGTTTCAGTTTTTCTTTTTCTTTTTTTTCTTCATTGTCAATATTTTCTAGTTCATTACTCATTAATTAACTCATTGTCCTTTTTATCTAAAAATAAAAACTCATTGTCTTTTTAAATACAAAAACTCATTGTCAAGCTTGTTAGACGCTGAGACAGGTCCAAAAAAATCTCATTGTCAAGCGTCTAATAAGATTGACAATGAGTTTTTTTGGACCTGACCCATCACCCATGTGGCTCCACCTGTACACCCATTTATGACTTAGTAATATATATATATATATATATATTTTTTTTGGGTAAATTACGTATTTTATCATTATTCTTTACACCATATTTTTAATTTGATTTTTAACTTTTTAATTATGATAATTTGGTCTCTAATCTTTTAGTATCGTATCCATTATGTCAATTAATTCATTGTAAAAAAAAAAAAACTCAATATCATGCTTATTAGACGTTTGAACTTTTTTGGACCAGAGTCCAGACCCATGTGGCTCCACCTATATAAGTATTGCACTCAGTAATAATATTTTTTTTATTAACCATGCATTTGATCTTTATTTTTTACATCATATTTTAATTTAGTCCATAATTTTTCAATTGTATTAATTTGAGCTCTAACTTTTTAGTGTCATATCAATTTAGTCCATATTATTATCTTTTGTATAAAAATTGCTAACGTGACAAACAGTTAAAATTAAAAAAAAAAAAAAATTTATTGTCATATCAACAGAAACTAATTTTTTATTTTGGTTGTTACGTCAGTAATTTTCATTTAAGAGATAACGGCATGAACTAAATTAACACAGCACTGAAAGGTTATTAACTAAATTGATACAATTAAAATATGGTGTAAAAGATAGAGACCAAATATGTAGTTAAATCTAAATTTTTTAACTATATCAATTGACTTTTTTTTTTTTTGACTGTTTGTCACGTCAGTAATTTTCATTCAAGAGATAACGGCATGAACTAAATTAACGCAACACTAAAAAGTTATGGACTAAACTGACACAATTAAAATATGATGTAAAAAATAAAAACCAAATACGTAGTTTACTCTAAATCTTTTAACTATATCAACTGACTATTACATTTGTATGCATATATTTAAATGAGTGGATAGGTTAGACTGATTAGGGATAGGTGTTATGCGCATATTTAAATGAGTGACTAGGTTACACTGATAGAGATAGGCGTTTTCGTGGTCCATGGATTTGAATATGAAAGTACAACACTAACATCCAAATCAAACTACACACCACGCGACCTTTCATAGATTGTTCTCCATTTTACTCTAAAAAACATAAAAGAGTTTTTAGTACTTCCGCAAAAATTATAAACCATGTCACTGTCTCAGTGTCTCTTATCCAAAAAACAAATAGCACTGTGTGCAGCATCGTTTTATATATTATCAACAATTTTTGAGATTCTAAAAAATTTGCCATAGTTTGAAACATGTATTATTGATAACTAGAAGAAAATTTCAAACTTTGACTATGTATTTTTATAATTGTATGTGCATGAATCAATGAAATCATCCATACCTTTCTCAACCTCTTGTTTAGGATTTAAAAAAAAAAAAAAAAAAAAAAACGTGTGATGAGCTCATCAATAAATAATTTATGCTTAAAAAAATTAAAAAGTAATAAATTCTTAGTTACCCATACGCATCTTAGAAGAGGAAAAATACTAGTAAATGACCCTACTTGCTTTCCAAAGTGCAAATCTCAGCACAACCTTGTTGGGTAAGCACTTTCCTTGAAGTTGTACACTGCCTTCTCAACAAAGACATAAGATCACTATACCCAACATTTCAGTCAAGCACTCAAGCTAGTTCTACCACAAAATTTCATTCAAGATGCCGATGCCTTTTGTTTTATGTTCTTTGTCATATCATATAATACTCCTTTTGGGATGATGAAGATTCAAACAAAATAAAGGATGCATTGTATGTATGTGGTAGAAGAAGTGAGTTTGAAATACCAAACCTATAAATGAGATAGAATAATGGGAAATTAAATAGGTGTTACCCAAAAAGATGATGTTAAGTGTGTCCCAAAATTTATTTCTCATTTAGGTTAGTACCATTTCATTCCTACAAGTTTCGTGTCCCCTTCAGCCCTCAAATTAGGATTTTCAAATTTTCTACCATTTTAAAATAAAGTTCACATCAAATTCTATCACTCATCATCATTTTAAACAAAAATTAAATATCACAATTTTAATATCTATTTAAATTATTTATGATAAAACAAAATTTAAGTCAATCCTTTTAACATTTTTTTAGTGAAATCATCTTGAACAAGTTTGAAAATTGAAATTTCTCCAAAACCATTGAAAAAGAAAGAATCCCACTTTGGAGAAATTACAAGGTCCTCATGGCGGACAAGACGTGGTCCACCATTCCATTAAAAGACTCTCACTTGTTTAAAATTGTTAAGTCAAAATTTTTTTTTTTAACATAAACTAATTATTGAATTAGCAATTTTAAACAAGTGGGAGTATTTTAGTAGAATAATTGACAAGTGACGTGTTCCACCATGATGACTGTATAATTTCTCTCCACTTTGCTTATCATACCAATGAAAATAAATATTATGACAATAAGATTTTCACAATAAATTTTAAATGGCAGATTGTTATTGGTTATTGTAGGTGAAGAATTTGTTCCTCCCCACATCTAATTGTTGTCCTCCGCGGTGCCTGGCGCGGTGCGGTTTTTGCCCCTCGTCCCGAGTGCAAGCAGGCAAGGAGGGTTTCATAGTCTCAGCCCCAAGCCTGTTGTCCCACATTGGTTAGAGAGAGCGCCCCACTACCCTTCATAACGCTTCAGGAGCTTGGGTAGTGTGCCACTACTCACGCGTGAGTAGTGGCACACTACCCAAGCTCCTGAAGCGTTATGAAGGGTAGTGGGGCGCTCTCTCTAACCAATGTGGGACAACAGGCTTGGGGCTGAGACTATGAAATCCTCCTTGCTTGCCTGCACTCGGGGACGAGGGGCAAAAACCGCACCGCGCCAGGCACCGCGGAGGACAACAATTAGATGTGGGGAGGAACAAATTCTTCACCTACAAAAAGCGCTTTTTGGGGTTAGGATGAGCCTTAGCTTGCCTCCGCCCCATCTAATTGTTGTCCTCCGCGGTGCCTGGCGCGGTGCGGTTTTTGCCCCTCGTCCCCGAGTGCAGGCAGGCAAGGAGGGTTTCATAGTCTCAGCCCCAAGCCTGTTGTCCACATCGGTTAGAGAGAGCGCCCCACTACCCTTTATAACGCTTCAGGAGCTTGGGTAGTGTACCACTACTCACGCGTGAGTAGTGGTACACTACCGAAGCTCCTGAAGCGTTATAAAGGGTAGTGGGGCGCTCTCTCTAACCGATGTGGGACAACAGGCTTGGGGCTGAGACTATGAAACCCTCCTTGCCTGCCTGCACTCGGGGACGAGGGGCAAAAACCGCACCGCGCCAGGCACCGCGGAGGACAACAATTAGATGTGGGGAGGAACAAATTCTTCACCTACAGTTATTATTTGTGAGAGAAAAAAAAGTAATTTGTTGATTCAAATCAGAATCAATGACAACTTAGAGCATTCACACCAATCTCACCTAATATTTTAGCAAAAAATTATCTAAACCCAACCAAAATAAGTGTGCATCAACCTTACTAAATTAACTAAAGTTTTTAAAAATGATAGTCTCATATTTACATGTAGTAAGCTTCTATCCTTGCTACATTAGATTTCAATGTTGATAAAATATTTAGGCTGATGTATGTGTATAAAAATAATAGATAGTTAAACTAGCAAAAATAGAGTTTTTTGAATTAGTTTAGCTAGATATTTGAGAAGATTGATGTGAATACTCTAACCACCTATAATTTAGTGTGTAGTTGAAACCCACATTGAAGTGAGTAAATAAGAGATCTGAGATCCAATCTTCGCTTATACCAAAAATCGATTGGTGTTTTGGTTTGATGATAAAGAACTATCATTAGGAATGAACGCCATAAGTTAAAATTTTCTAAAATATATATATATATATATATTGAGAATCTAATTTCTTCATCATCTTATAAAAATGCCATAAATTATTGGACAAAACTTATTCAGAAGTTGTATACCTCACTTCATACTACATTGACCACCTATAATTGAGTGCATAGTTTTTGAAACCCACGTTAAAGTAAGTGAATAAGAGATTTGGAATTCAATCTCTTCCTATACCAAAAATCGATTGGTATCTTGGTCTGATGATAAAGAGCTATCATTAGGAACGGACGTCATAGATTGAAACTGTAAAAAAAAAATCAATATATATATATTGAGAATCTAATTTCTTCAGCATTCAATATTTCAATCTTATAAAAATGCCATAAATTATTGGACAAAGCTTATTCAGAACTTGTATACCTCACCCATGACTCATCATACTACACAAGTTGGTGGTATCTCGTGCGCCAGGTGCATGAGACCAGCCTCTCACAAATAGGTAGGCGCCACCTATTTGTGAGAGGTTGGTCTCATGCGCCTGGCGCATGAAATTTTTTTCCTATACTATATTGAAGTGGCTCTATTTATTTTTTGACCTTTCGAATATGTGAAAGAGTACCAACTCCTCAAGTACTGATTAAACGGCCAATATCAGAGTCTCATTAATTAATTAATTAATTTTTTTATTAACCATTTGTCTCCATTATTCAAATAAATTATTTTGTATTTTAAATAAAAAAATAATTTAAACTCAACATTACTTGTCGAGTGTGTACTTTTAAAGGTCTAACTTTTAAGCCTTCCCATGTGCTGACATACATACGCACAAACCGCCCAGACAACAATACGTTACCAAATTGTTTTGTGTTTACAGCTGCTTCGGGAGGCCGCATCCATTTGTCATAGTTTATATTTTATCATTTTCGTGTTGATAAGTTGACAATGTTAATTAATTAATTAATTGTGTGTATTCATTTCTAATTTATAGCTAGTTGAAAAAGAAAAAGAAAATGGACCAAAAGAGAGAATTTTTGACTTCTAGCTTCAATGACTGGAATGCCTATATGTGTTTTTTTTTTTAAATGCCAGTATGTGTTTTTACAGCTAGGCATGACTTGTGAGTAATCTATACTATATATAAGAGGATTCTTTTCTTTCAACTGGATTTTTATGTGGTTTAAAAATACCCTCATTAATGAAGGGTAACTTTATTTAGAAATAGGGTAATAAATGTCAAATAACAAATTTCATTTTGAATTTAAAAAGAGAATTCTTCTTTCAACTGAACTTTTATGTGGTTTAAAAATACTCTCATTAATGAAGGATAACTTCATTTAGAAATAGGGTAATAAATGTCAAATAACAAATTTCATTTTGAATTCAAAAAGAGAATTCCTAAAATTTAGGATTTTTTTCCCTTCACATTTAAAAAAGAAATTACAGTTGCTACTTATCTCTAAAATTTATCATTTTTATTTGTTTGAAAAATAAATAAAAAAATATTTTTAAATTATAATAGATGTAAATTATTAACTTTTATTCAAAAAAAATAGAAGAGCATCTGAGTACACACATGAGCACGTGCTCAGAGGCTAGTAATTAATAATGGCTTATAGTTGGTTTGCGATAGCTAAGTGTTTGTTTGAGAACCGCTTATTTTGTTAAAACTGAAATTTTTTTGCTGAAAATATGTAGAAAGAAAAAAAAAAAAAAAAAAAAAAGCTAAAAGATGAATTTTGGAACAATGTGACCCACTTAACGTGCAATGGGACCCACTTTTAGGAGCAAAAATAAGCTGACTTTTTCTCAAATCCCAAATGCAATCTAAAGCATTAGCATTCGGAGATGCCAAAAAAAAAAAAAAAAAAAACCTTATTTGCAATTTTGCATCCTCAAACACCACTTTTTATCTATTTTTACCAACTCATTTTACAACTTACTCTACATTCTAATTTTTATTTTTACACATAACCCAATAAAATAATAAAAAGTACTCTCCTCACACTCTCGTTTTCTCTTCACATACAACCACAAGATTAAAATATTATTATTTTTCTTTAAAACCTATGAACAGTAAGGTTGTATATATGCAACTTTATTGTTCATAGGTTGCAAATTTTTTTATGTTTACAAACCCGAATGGAGTGGGTTTATGATATCTTGGTTTGTAAAATAGCAACTGGTGGGTGTTTACACCCACCAATGCTAGTGCTCAGGCTATTACACCATACAATGGTGAATCAAAGACTGAGAAGCCCTTCAATCATATAGGTTTTTTAAGCTTTTAGTTTTTTAGTTTTTCACTTTTTAAACTTTTACATCTCTTAAACAAACCATAATTGTACACTATCTGAATCCCAAAATTGGAAATCCTAATATATGAGCTTAATTAAAAGAAGATATTTGATATCAAATGATACCATATCGACGATATCAAAACCTAATAAGTGAAAAACATGTCTACAAAAAATAACTTTCTTACTAACAAATGAAAGATTTGTGTTAATAGATAATTTTTTTTACATATAATTAAGTCTTTCGTTTATTAGCTAGGTTTTAATACAGATTATTTAATACAAAATACTTTTTCTTTAACACTTCACATGGATGCCATAACGAGGAAGAGGTCAAAATCCAAGCAGGCTTTGGGACTTTGTTGAGGTGGGCCTAAGATTCATTTATGAAAAAATTGATAGGGCAACCAATAATGGAAAATGTTTCCCAATGAAAATCATGCAATACGGTAGTGCGTTGGTCTTCATGTCCAGAATAGGAAGAAAACCGCCAAGTCCAGCTCACCCAAATCTACTTTTGGAGAGTTGCACTAGTATGGTTATTGCCTTAAAACTTAAAAACGACAGTTTCCACTTTAGACATAAAAACTAATGTTGTTAATAGTTTCTTTAGGATCACCGCACACTCATCATCGTACATCCTTGCTGCGGTGGTCACTCCATATGTATAAATGCTTATGAGGTGTGGGGGATAAGGACCGAAATTCAAGTCTCTAGGAGGGAGCTTCACACACATATATACTTAGATTAGGCTAGATTAGAAATTCAATCTTGTATTAAAAAAAAAAAAAAGATCACCGCACACTCTTAGCATGATAATCACTTCACAAATATAAAATTTTTGTAGGATGGGGACAAGGGCTGGGATTTAAATTTCAGAGAATTTTACACACGCATCTATATTTAAATTATGTTAGAGTATAATTTTTATATTGTATAAAAATAATAATAATAAGGTGCTTTTAAGATAATTGTTGATAAAATATTTTAGAAAAGTTTTGACATTACTTGTATATGAAAAATAAAAAGTTGTTAAAAAATTAATTACTTTTTTATTTTCTTTTATTAACTTTTTCCAAAAACTAATATGTCATTATAAAGATAACAGACAGAGAGAGGTACACCACTACTTTTGCTGTTGCTTTCCTCAAAGTATGAAGTTTTTAACTTTTATCCCCTCCCACCCTTTTTTTTCTTTTCTTTTTTTTTTTCTTTCCATCGTTAAGCATGTGTTCTTTTGGCTTTAAATTGCTATTAATATTGCATATTAATTTCCTTTTTATAAAACGCTAATAAAAAATAACAAAGAAGTTTGACCCTATAATCCTCAAGTTTATTTGGGTAACTTTATTTGACAAATTAATATACAACTTTTTAAAATTTTAATATTTAGATAAAATTATATTTATTGTCTCATTTTCTCTTAAAAATTACCATAATGTTTTTGTGAAGTTTGTGGTGTGCCTTTGTGTTAGAACTCATTTTCTCTCTTCCTTGTGCGTATGTTTATTTCTCAAAAAGAAGAAGAAGAAGAAGAAGAAGATAAAATTATACTTTTATCTTTTTTTTTTTTTTGTGTGTCTAATAAACTAACTAAAATAAACTTTCTAAACAATCACTTGAAAATTGTAAATGTTAGGCAAATAAAAAAATTAAGAGGAAGAGTAGCAAATTGTTTTTCCCGGAACCACTTTAGGTCCTACTTGCAGCTAGTGGACAAGCAAATGCTTCCAATTCATAATCTTGTTAATTTAAGTGTTTCCACAATTTTTATTCAATTTCATTGCTTGTACTTTTCGCTTAAAGCACGCTACAACCATCATCATCATCATGTGAAGCAGCCCAAAATGCAAAAATTTACACATATTATAATAAAATATGTTGTTTATGATCTAAACTATTGATGGTTTAGCTCCACATACCCCATTTAAATATTCTTCACCTCTCTTTTTTTGTTTATTATTTTCCCTTGCATCTATGATTTCTTGAGTTTGGTGACTAAAATTATTGGGTTTTTCAATTAATTTAATCTATTGTCAAATGCAATTTTTTATGATTGATCCAACTTTTTCCTTGTTATGTTACTCCTTGAATATGATGATATGAATAAAGAAAAGCGGAGTTTACGAAAAATTCTGATTTCTGCTGAGAGAAAACAACTTTCTCTTACTTTTCTTTTCCTTGAGTAATTCTTAGGTATTTCCGGAGCATGGAAAATAGTGCTCCCTCATCTCACATTTATGGTGGGGTCTGCTCATTAAATTCATGGTAGGGTCCACCATGAATATGAGAGGAGGGAGCACCATTTCATTATACTCCAGGACTACCTAAGAATTTTTCCTTTTCCTTTATGTTCTCTTTTTTTGTCAATGAAAGATATGTAAGGAATTTCCTTAAAGGTTCAAGGAGCCAAAACCTAAGTTGTGGTTCGGATAAATTTATGTGCTGATCTGAATCTTTTACTAGTTAGCTAGGTTCGGGATTAACAAAATTAATTTTAATTACCACATGCCAAATCAAAATATATTACTACTTTTTTTTCAGAAGAAAATATATTACTAATTAATTATCATTGAACTATTTAAAATATAAAAAAATAAAATAAAAAACAACTACAATATATAAACTTGGATTCCTAATCACTTAATTTCCATCAATTCACAAAGAAAAAAAAACACATGCAAAAAAAAAAAAAAAAAGGTCCACGTAGAATTTTTATTTATTTATATGGAAGGTATTGTATAAATGGAAACTTGGTTAAACTCATTATATAGTACTATTAAGAGCACGTTTGATAGACTGTAATAGATATTGAATGTAATAGATATTCCTATAGCATAACTATTTAGTTATTTGATTATATTTTTATTACAATGAATAGTTATTCTTTATGAATAGTTATTCTTCAAAATGAGGAATAATTATTCCTTATCAAAAGTACTAAATATCTATTCCTTCACCTTATGTAATAACTTTATAAAAAAAAATTTCCTAAAAAGCCATTAGTTGCCACATCTTCAAAAGGAAAGAAAATAAAATTTTCTTGTTATTAATTATTAGCTCTATTTTGAACACCCTAAAATAAGTGTATTTTAGGAAATTTGACTTAAAAATGATTTAATTACACATTTTTTTATACTCTACTAAATTGTGGATGCATATTCAAGATTCTATTCCTAAATGGTCACCAAACTAATGAATAGTAATACTTATTACATTCCAATTAAATGTATTCCATGTAATACTTATTCTAATTCTCATGCAATAATTATTACAGTGTACCAAACGTGCCCTACGTATTAAGAACTATCACTTGTGACTTGTCCAAAACTATAGATAAAAAAAATATATTATTACAATATTTCCAAAAACAATGTTATGGTGAAAGTTTTCTAAAACTAGTAACACTTTAAGATTTAAATAATTGTATTATAATATTTACTAAAGAACAAAATTTTTAGTTGAGGGAGGGTTTTTTGACAGTAAGGATCTATTTTAAAAAAATTAAATTGATAAAAGTTATTAAAAAAAAAAAAAAAGAGTCAAATGATCAATGAACATCTATATTCGATGATTAATTCAGTGACAAAGATACTTTTACTGTTTATTGGCTCACCAAAAACCTCAGTTTGACTTCAACAGTTCAATGAGATTGAATAATTATGTTAGATATATATGATTAATTATTGGGTAAAATACTATTTTGATCTTTAAACTTTACAAAAAGTTTGTTTTTGGTCCCTAAACTTTAAAAAGTTTAAATAAGGTTAAATAATTCTTAAACTTTATCAAAACTTTTCAAAAGTTTGTTGGTTAATTATTAATAATGTTAAGCAAATCATCATTGATTTTTGTTGGTTAGTTCAAGAATTGCAAGTGTTATACATCCATCTCTATTTTATATACATGAAAATTCTATTAAGTCAATAAAAATAGGTAGCACACCTAGCTAGCAAGTAGCAAAAAAAAAAAAAAAAAAAAAGTTAGGACATCGTTGTCGCCTTAAAATCTAAGGAAACAAATTTTGCATTGCATTACACATGCAGTATGGCCTTTGGGACATAATTTTTGTTCAGATCAGATGAACTATTGAAAACAAATCCAAAATTAGTAAGAGACTCTTATGCATGAGATTATGGGGGAGATTCTCTTGTGTATGCTTTTTACATGCTAAATTTTGTTTTGTCTTCCAATTCTGCAAGTGCAACCATGTGCCATGAGTATGTAAAAAAGGTTTTATCACAGGGAGGCATACCTAATTTCCAAATCTGGCACCCTGGCAACATGGGTTAATTAGTATTTAGAATAAATTATCTTAAAAGGTTAAGAAAATCAAAAGAAAATAAATATAACAAAGTGGTGATTATGTTTATGTTGGAAAGTGCAAAAATAGAAAACAAAAGAGGGAAAAGAAATGGATTTGAAGGGATAGTGTAGCCCCCATTGCTCTTTCCCTTCCCCTCACCCCATCCTTAATTTGAAGAATTTCAAAAAAGAAAAAGATATTAGAATATTTAATAAATTTTTATGTGCTTGTTTTCTTATTCTTGTTGTGACATGGACCAAGTTGGCATCCAACATGAGATTGTCTTATATTTAGGAAAAATTATCTTATGAAACTGCTTTATATAGAGCTAGTACCCCTCTCACAACATGTGGATACCACATCTGTGATGGGTCTATCAAATGTGAGGGGCATTCCATGAACGGCATCATGGGATATTTTTGCCAATTGGAAAGAGTGCCTCCTCGCCTTGCAGGAGTGTCAATCTCAAATCTGCAAATAAAAGAGTAGACAATTATTGGGTTGCCAACAAGCCGATGGTGCCTTCACCGTGTGCTACTCTAAGTACCTTTTACCTTCCGCCTTTTATGGCAGGCATTGTTGTGCTCGACCTATTATTTTAAATCCAAAAAAAAAAAAAAAAAAAAAGTTAGGACATCGTTGTCGCCTTAAAATCTAAGGAAACAAATTTTGCATTGCATTACACATGCAGTATGGCCTTTGGGACATAATTTTTGTTCAGATCAGATGAACTATTGAAAACAAATCCAAAATTAGTAAGAGACTCTTATGCATGAGATTATGGGGGAGATTCTCTTGTGTATGCTTTTTACATGCTAAATTTTGTTTTGTCTTCCAATTCTGCAAGTGCAACCATGTGCCATGAGTATGTAAAAAAGGTTTTATCACAGGGAGGCATACCTAATTTCCAAATCTGGCACCCTGGCAACATGGGTTAATTAGTATTTAGAATAAATTATCTTAAAAGGTTAAGAAAATCAAAAGAAAATAAATATAACAAAGTGGTGATTATGTTTATGTTGGAAAGTGCAAAAATAGAAAACAAAAGAGGGAAAAGAAATGGATTTGAAGGGATAGTGTAGCCCCCATTGCTCTTTCCCTTCCCCTCACCCCATCCTTAATTTGAAGAATTTCAAAAAAGAAAAAGATATTAGAATATTTAATAAATTTTTATGTGCTTGTTTTCTTATTCTTGTTGTGACATGGACCAAGTTGGCATCCAACATGAGATTGTCTTATATTTAGGAAAAATTATCTTATGAAACTGCTTTATATAGAGCTAGTACCCCTCTCACAACATGTGGATACCACATCTGTGATGGGTCTATCAAATGTGAGGGGCATTCCATGAACGGCATCATGGGATATTTTTGCCAATTGGAAAGAGTGCCTCCTCGCCTTGCAGGAGTGTCAATCTCAAATCTGCAAATAAAAGAGTAGACAATTATTGGGTTGCCAACAAGCCGATGGTGCCTTCACCGTGTGCTACTCTAAGTACCTTTTACCTTCCGCCTTTTATGGCAGGCATTGTTGTGCTCGACCTATTATTTTAAATCCTCAAATTTCCTCAAGATGTGAGACATATGACATTTTAAAAACCAAAAAGTTAATGAAGTTAAAAATACATGTAAATCGCACTAAATCAAACAAATGTTGTACGTCTAATGTCTACATAAAAAAAAAAAAAAAAAAAGTTGGAGGAATTGCACTGGAAATTATAATAATATCTAAACTTATTTCTTCATCGGTCAATTTACACAATATCCTGTCATTTTATTTCCTTAAACGAACAAGGAAAGAGATGTTTATTATGTTCTTCCATTTTAGTACCTAGCTTGTATTTGGACTTTGGAAAAACTTATGTTTATAGATTTATTTTGTTTAGTGTGTAAAAGTATAATTGTATCTACAAAAATTTGATAATTTTTTTATTAAAAAAAATTATATACTCTCTTTTGAGATGAAAATAAGTTCTTCCAAACAAAACTAATAAAAATCCAAACAAATAAAAGGTTAATTATTCTCTCTTTTCTTATTCTCCTATTTTATACCCTTCTAAACTCCCAATAATAATAAGAATGATAGTTATGGTTCCGTGGAAAAGAGAAAATGCCTTTTATTTTATTATTATTATTATTATTATTATTTTTATGATTATGAAACTCCATCTGTTTAGATCCGCTCCTTGATAGTTGGAGAAATTCGAAATTCCAAAACAATTGAGTCGAAATTAAACTACTTATTAGTCACGCAAAGAAGAAGCCCACTAGCACATCACTCATTTCATGGAGCATCTCCATTTTGCTTTAATCAAAATATCCAAAGAAATATTAGAAGAATCAAGAATACGTTATACGTACATTTTAATCAATTTCAGTAGGGCTAGTATTGATGGTTCTGATGATGAAACTCATGATTTGCTCAAAGAATGACCTGATCATGTTTTGATGAACCTATGTTCCTCATGAAATCTTTCTTTATTTATCTTTGGTTATAATATATGTAGCGTAGAGGATGATTGTCAAAGGTAGGTGGTGGTGTTTTGGTGGCCATGTGAATTGTAAAGATCAATCTGTGCTCTGCCAAACCCATCGGGCCCTCATTGGTATTTGGTAGAAAAGTAACACCGATCAAAACATTGCCTTACTATGTCCTAAATATGTGTTGAAAACCTCATACACACCTACACAAAACGTATCACAGAGAGAGAGAGGAACTTCCTTTTAATTAGGTTTTGCTAACTAATAAAGGGCCAAATAGTAAATCATGAAACTGACGCATCTATTATTTTATCAATTATTTTCATGTTCATATAATTATTTATAAGATTTTATTGTTTAAGAAATACTTTAAAAAATTTTTATATGACAAACTGTAATTTTAGGACCACAATTTATTCTACAATTCACATACTTTGTCATATTTATCTTATACAACAGATTATAACTATCCCAACATTTTTTTTTCCACTACCACAGCTAGCCATGTAAGAGAGTTATACAAAATGTGTGATAAATTGTGGTTACATAATGTTTTATACAAATTTTCTTTTCAAGAAAGCAAAAAACCACTAATAATAAGAATAAGTGTCAACAATTTCATGGTACTGGGGGGGTAGGTGGCAACATGGACAGATTAGTTTTAAAAAAAAATTATATAAAAAAGATGGAGGACATGGACCCAAAATGTGAAAAGAATAAGACCACAAAAAGGGTCGAACCACGTGTCACGTGGACCCTGATCCTTGAAGGGACCCCATGGTTCGAAATTTCGAATCATGTTTTAGGAATCATTTCATGTAGGGCCTAATAAGTACTGTAAAGAGCATTTGATAATTTAGCTTCTGATTTGTGAGATATTCTCTGTAAAAAAGTGTAAAAAAGCTTCTAAAAGAGACCTATAATTTAGTACACGGTGCCACACTCTTTTATGGCATGAAAATAATGTGGTCTTTGGGGCACCTTATACTTATACCTACAGTTATTGGCACTCCTTTATGCTAGAAAAAGCAATTAGAGGTAAAAAATCGAATCACTTTTGCTCTGGTGCTAGAATTTAGGATATAATAAGACCCAATTACGAATGTTCTTAGTTGTGATGGAGAATTGAACTAGCTTTTGATTTTTTTGTTTTTTTTTTTTGTTTACTGTGACTGTTAAGTATCAAATGCCAAACACATTTGGATTATATAACTATATATAAAACACAATAATAACATTACCAACTTATTATCATTACCTTTTCTTCTTTAGATTGTGGAACGTAACGATAACTTATCTCCACTTGTTTTTGGTGAAGTAAGTTATCTCCAGTCTCTACAGTTCACCAGTCCCAGTCAGCAAGATTGCCTATAGTTAATGTCTCTGTTGATGTACAAGAATGTAATTGTTGATGCTGCCAATCCATTACACGCTAGGGGCAATTAAACTTTTTGAAGGCATGTTTCGCCTTATAAATTATGATCTTTGTTATACTTTACATTTTGATATTAAGTTTGTTGTTAATTTTGATAGAATTTCAAATTTTAAGGTGCAAAGTGTAATCAAGAGTATAGTTTAGAGTGATAAACTTTTTGAATGTATGTTCTACACCATAAACTATGACTCTTATTACACTTTACACTCTAACATTAAGAGGGTATTTGGTAGTGTAATTTGAACAACAGTTTCAATATTTAAACAATATTACATGTATTTTCACACACTTTTTCACTCACATGTATTTCTAAAAAATACAAACAATGTTACTAGAACGATATTACCAAACGAGCCCTAAGTTTTTTGTTAACTTTATAGAAATTCAAATTTTAGAATGTAAAGTGTAATCAGGAGTATAATTTAGAATGGTAAAGTGTAATTTATCTTTTGTTTTTAAAGCAATAAAAAGATGGTCAATTAGGTTTTTTTTGGGTGGTGTCATATTTTTCTATCCAAGTTAACATCAAACTTGATGTTAGGATGCAAAGTGTAACAATGATCGTAATTTATAGTGCAAAACGTGCATTCAAAAAGTTTATTGTACAAAGTGTAATTAAGAGTAGGGTGGTAAAGTGTAATTTTCCTAATATTAATAAAGAGACCATTACAATTTGGGTTTGAAAAAATATTGTCATTTTTTTTAATGGGGGCAAGTGACGGTAAAAACCTAATCCTATATCAATGTGTCCATAATAATTTTTACTAAGAAATTAATTTTTGATGAGTTTAACTTCATATTCACTAAAATCTCAATATATTACAATTTTTTTTTTTTCAAATCACATGAGTCATGACACATTATAAATGACATAATATAATTGCATATAAAGTGAAATACAAAAAATAAAATAGAAGATTTATATTCTATGTTAGATGTCATTTTAAGTGAGCAAACATTTTGTTTCGGAAGGGTTCAAACTTAGGTATTGAATCAGAATTAAACTTATATGGGAGAAAGTCTTTACCACCATCCTAGATGATATTCTATCATTATACTTGTAGCTTTGTGCAACACTCCTAGGCATCATTTTTTAAACTATTTTTTATGCGCCAATAGAGTGAGTTGTGAAAGTCACTAATAATATTACTATTAGGATAATAACTATTTTAATCCTTTTTTAGGAGTTTGTTTTAATATTTTCAAGATATGGGTAAGTAAACAATACCCCAAATTCCAATGCAAGCAATTTTTTTTAATAAAAAAAAAAAAATTTAAGATTACAATTTTCATTTCTATCCTATTTTCTTGAGTTATGTTGGTGCCACAATTTGCCCATGTGACGAGTTATAATTGGTGAAGGGGTGTCATCACATGGATCCACCATCACTTCTCCACCAATCACAACTCTTTACATTGGCGAGTAGTGGCACAAATTATGGCACCAGCATTAGTCTATTTTCTTAGATGAAATAGAACATCGTGATTGTGATCGGCATAATTATAAACCAGTGTGTTGTCACTCATTATTGCCTTTCGGTAAGGGTCAAACGGTAAATGCAGAACCCAATGTGGTGTCGTTTTGTGGCATAGTAATTTATTGCTGCGCATCCAATTTCATTTTCAATTGGGACAGAACTCAAGCTGTCACTAAACGTGCTTTGTTTGTCCCTGTTGTTTTGGGATCATTTCTATTTGGTACGTTTCTCTTTCTCACCAAATCTTTTCCTACCTTAAAAACTATCTCAGTGATATAACAATAATGGTCTTATATTATAATATGTTTATATGATATTTCAGGTTTCATGGCTCAATTCATGAGTCATATCATTCATAGCTTTGGTAATTTTCATCTCAATTTTAATTAACAGTGCAAATTGACTTACCTAAATATAACAATGTCTTTGATAGTATACAAAATATCTTTCAATATAGCATGTGAAGTCAGAGACTAGCTAGCTAGAGAGATCTTTATCAAAGGATTGAGCCAAGGTGATAAGTAATTTTTCTTTTAAGAATGATTGTATTTTCACATCCCAAACTTTCTAAGAGATTTTATCTTAACCATAAAATAGGTTAATTATAATGGTAGAAGATTCTAAAAACTTGGTCAATAGGTAGAATGTTAGCACCACACTCGTAAACAAGTTTTCAATTTTTATTGAAAACTGGTAGCATGTCCGAGAGATGCACAAATTAGTTTAAGAATTCTATATAAAAGAAAAATATATTTTAAAAATATTATCTAAATAAAAAAATAAGAATTCTATATTGAGTTACTTGGTGTGACTATGATATATAATGTGTAAATTTTATTGTATTAAAATAAAAATTATCACGATAGATGATCAAAATAAATTATAAATTTTATCTTAAAATTTTTGAAATAGAATTTTACTTGAAGTAGAATTTTAAATTTCTTGAAATTTAGCTAATAGAGATTTTTACCTATACTAAATTATAAAATTTTAAATTTCTTGAAACTTATAAGTTAATGGACTTTTACCTATAGGAGCTTTGTAGCTTAACTGGTTAACATTTTCTAATCTTTCTAACGAAAAAATCTAGGGTTTAACTCCCCTTAACCCAATTATCAAATTATTTAAAAAAAAAAAAAAAAAAAAAGACTTTTACCTAAAGTGAACTATTCTAATTATTGAGAATTTAAAAAAAAAAAATTAGAAAGGAGAATTTAACAATTTGTTGAAGAGAGAATATAGCCATTTTGATGTAAGTCATGTAACCATAGTTACTAAACCTAATTTTTAGTATATAGTACATGATATAGTATTGAATGATTTATTACTTGATTCTGTCTTAAATTGTGGTCATAAGTGATTGGCTGATTTCTTTAAATGAAAGTGGCCTCTATCTCTATTTTCTTTAAATAAAGAAAGACATATGTCTTCCTTTATTTTTAAGATATATACAAAAGAGTTTAATCGTTATCGAAATCGCCTAGTCATAAAAGAGGTGGCAAAACAACTCAATTGTCTTGTATATTTGGCTCTTTAAGTCCCTAGAAAGCCATTTTAATCAATGTGCTCCAAGTTTTATCCAAGTCTTACAAGACCATCTACATTTGAATATTAACTTTCATTTTCTTTACTCAACATGGATCATCCATAATCCATTCGATTCTCATCTTATATTACCTCATTAACCATGAAAAGTAGCTAGCAATTTTGAAAAACTCAAATGACTACACGTCATTAACAGACTAAACATTAGGGTCACTGTCTTACCCTTGAATATTAACTTGCATTATGGGATTATACAACAAAAAGTCAAGGATTAGCTTCGGATCCTTTGCACCACACACTTACTTTAACAATAGAAGACATTATGGGGTCCTCTTAGGTCTATTCATGTTATTACAAGAAAATACAAACGACCCAAGTATGACATTTTTTGTTTCTACACTCCAAGACTTCCATATGAGAACACAATAGTCAATTCTATTTTTAACCAAATTTCTTTTCAATTCCAAATCATAAGCTAGAGTGATTTCCAGGCTGAAAAAATATGTTCTACGCATAATACTCTTGTTATACACTTGATGTAAATAGATAACATGGACAAAATGGGCTTTTGCCCTTTTCGGGCAAATTAATTAGCTTCATACCCCATTTTCCAAACTAAATAGGGAAATGCTCCTCTTTTAAAACTCGATTTATGATAAATCGAGTTAGACCCTATAGTGGTATTTTAAGGAGCCTATAGTGATGTTTTTTAAGACCTATAGTGATGTTTTTTAACTCGATCTCAATAAAATCGAGTTATAGGTAAAAAAAAATTGCCTATAACTCGATTTCATTGAAGTCGAGTTAAAAAAAAGTCACTATATGTCTTAAAAACGTCACTATAGACTCATTAAAATGCCACTATAGGGTTTTAGAAAAAAAAAATTTCCTAACTCAATTCGAGTTTTAAAAGAGAGGCATTTCCTTACTTAGTTTGAGAAAGGGGATATAAAGCTAATTAATTTGCCCGAAAAGGACAAAAGCCCATTTTGTCCTAGATAACATGGATTATAGTATCATACATTAATGGCTTATGACCTTTGGAAAAGAAAACTAACTTTTCATTTGTGCATCGTGCAATTCGCACCGAGCATTAATTAAACTGGTTTCAATATTCTAAAACATACTAAAATAAATATTGGGTTGTACCGACTGTACCAAATATTTTTCATATGGTTTGGTCTGTATTAATGTTTCGATCAATACCCCGTTTCCTCGCTTCTTCTAACCATTTTTATAAAGATACAAATTAAAGTGACTCCAACCTTTCTTTAGAGCATTCCTATCTGCTTATTCCAAAAACAGAGAAAAACATTTTACCTCACAAAAGATCACTTTATTTATAATTACCCTTTTATATAACTACTTTTCCCAGGTTCTATTTTCATTTACAATACATTACATTAAGGGTGTGTTTAGATATCACTTATTGCTAAAAACTAAAAACTGAAAATACTGTAGAAAAATAATTTTAAAATATGTGAATAGTGCCGTGAGACCCAATTTTAAAGTTGTTTTTGCTGAAAAAAATACTTACGAGTCTCGTGAATAGTGCACAAAACCCACTAAAAAACATGAGACGCAGCTGAAAAGTGCTTTTAGCACTATCCAAACATACACTAAAAAAATATTATTTTTGTTAAAGTTTGAGAGAGGAGAGAAACTGACACAAGATAAGAGAGAGAAAATGAAATTTTAAGCTCACCCAATGTGGATGCTTTTATGCATTCTCATTTAAATATTATTTTTTAGCTATTTCATTTAAATATTACTATTTCTTTATTCTTCCCCTCTCTCTCTCTCTCTCTTCCTCTCCTTATTTGTGAACAAACTACACACCCACACCACCACCAGTCACATTTACCACCACTACAACCATTGCCACCACAAATCATAACCCACAACCATCACAAATCGAGGCAAACCCAAAAACTAACACCCAAAACTCCACCACCACAACTTTGATTTAAGGAAAAAAAAAAAACAACAACAACAATAACAACAGCAGCCACCACCACCACAAACCCACCATAACGATCCACCCACAACAGCAACAACCTGATTTCAACCACAACAACAACAACCCAGCCACCGATCCCAATAACAACCCACACCACCACTAAAACCATCAATCCAAACCACCCAACCACACAAACCTGACCCACACTAGTGATCTCAACGAACTTAGGTGGCACCACGAGACACCATGAAGAGAAGAAAAGCTTGGTTCAGTTGAGAGGGAGATAAGGGCAGTGCTAAAGAGAAAAAGAGGAGTTAAAAAGAAGGAGAGAAGACTGGAGAGAGAAAGAAAGAAAAAAGAGAGAAGATCGAATATAATATATATTATAAGGACACAATTCGAGTACCTGGCTCAAATGATAATTGAACTTAGGCCCAAAAAATCCAATACAATGAATTTATAAAGAGTGGGTTGGAAGACTAGACTTTAATGAATTAGTCAACAAAATAAGTGAATTCAGATGACAATAAAATGTAGATAGACTAGTTTAATTTAAAGAAAACTATTATCGGCACAGTCCGAAGAGATCAATTCTTATATTTTAATTTTCAAGTTTGATTACAAGTTCAGTTCTTGATCGCTATAGTGCTTCTCTTTCTATTTCTCGATCCCCCTTTCATTAGGGGTCTTTTACATTGTATATCTCCCTATGAATGATCTTGGCTCTCCACTTGTCGGTTGTCCAACCCACTACTTGAGTGCTTGTTCCATCGAACACCCTCATAGGCCCTCTGTGAATTGGGTCAACCAAGGCAACACTGTTTAGGGGTCTTCTCCACATAAATGCGGCCAGAGAGTTAGCTGCAGAGCATTCAATGTGGTGGTAGCAACTTTTTATCAGATATTTCTCAGCTCCCATTTTGTCCCGTACGTTAACAGTGCATACCCTTATCAATAGAACCTTTTGTAATGTCGCTCTGGATAGTAGAACTCACCTTCTAACCCCTTCTTCGTTTAGCTGAGGAGATATTCCTCCTCAGCTTACTTCTCCTAGTCTTTACAGTCGTAACTTGCTCGTGAAGTTCAAAGCCTTACTTCTTCCTTATTGTTGGTCTATTCTCGGACCACTTTGCCTCCTCGAACAAGGCTCAAGGCCTAATATATATTTGGGCCTGCGTCGCCACATATATATATATATATATTTTTTTTTTTAACATTTGAGTTATACAGTGTACAGCCAAAAATAGCTATGCACTGCAGTTGAGAAACCAAATTATTTGATTTTGGCTCCACCAATGCAACCTTAGTTGTGTAATTGGTGGTGCTAAAAATAGTAATATGACTTTTTAGCACCACCAACAATAATGATCTCATGCACAAATCAATGAGAATGCTCTTATATTTGATTGTGGATCTTGAATGTTCTTAAAATAATTGTGCTCCACTTATTACAAGTTTGTCTATAAGAATGAGTAATGCCACATACACAAAAAATTTGACAACATTTTTACAATAATTGAATTGGCAAGTTTTTTACTTTTTATTAGTTTTTATCTAAACCCACTATTATTATTACTTTTTTTACTTTTCATTAAAAATATGAGACATAAAAAAAGTGTCGGTAAACTTTCTCCTGTATGAACATAGCCTCTTTCTTTTTCCCCCCCGTGAAGTCTATATTGGTGTAACCAAACTCCTGAGAAAGCAAACCTTAGGCATCAGTGTTTTTAATTATTGTCTTGAATGGAATATAAGAACAGGAAAATCCACTCTTTTTTTTTTTTTTGTCAACGGGTAACAACACAATTGAAGTTGGTGAATTGGTGGTGACATTGAGTGCAAAGTGCGTGCAACTACTACTACTATGTACTTTGTAATAATTCCTCAAAATTTTTCTTTAAATTTAAAAATATAATTCAGCGATTGGACAAAGTGTCAATCAACGAAAAGTATAACTTTTTTTTTTTTTTTTTCACGTGAAATTCTGCTCAATAGTCATAGCATTGGCCTCTGGAGAAAAAGCAGAACTAGAATTATGTACAAATTGAAATTTTACATCAATTCCGAGCTCCGAAGAATTGTTTCTTTCGTTCGAGTTATATAACGAGAAAAGTGAGCATCCGTACTTCTCTGCAAATTGATAATAAGGTGTCCTTATATACACGTTGTTTGCAAAAAGTGCCCTAGCCTGTTCTAAAAGTCTTATATCTTGAAGCATAATTGATAGGTTTTATTCTTATATTTAAAAGCTATAACCTATGGTAGGTGAAGGACTAGGACAGCGTGGTAGGTAATGAAATGTGGGCTTCAGTGCACCACGTTAGATCTGTCATTTGGAAGAGAGAGAGATATATATGTTAAATTATTGACTAATTTCTTAGAGCATTATTTCTCTAAATAAATAAATAAATAAATTTTAGAGCATTTGCATTTGGCTAAGAGCATAAGCATGATTGTTGCTAAAAAGTTAAATTATTATTATTAACACTACTAATATTAAAAAGTATGCTGTAATGATGGAAGGAAAGCCAAAAAATTTTGTTGTTCAGCTATAATGCACATCCAAAGATAGTTGTGCATTGTAGCTAAGATGGTAAAAAAAAATATTTTATTAAAAGTTATATTATTTTATTGTATTGGTGGTGGTAGTTCTTGTTTATTGTAGTAGATATATTATTTTATTGTGTTAAATACTAAAATAAAACTTCTGATGTTGGGTATTTTCTAAAATGAGATGGTAAAATCGATAAAAATAGCTTTTTGTGGTGTCAAATTGATAAATTTTTGGCACCACCAATGCTAATGCTCTAAAATTGGCTCACTAAAATCCCATTTGACTTTTTAAACTAAGTTACAATTTACATAATCTATCCAAAAAAAAAACTTACAATTTTCATTAAACTTAATTTTTTAAATTTTATTTTATTTATTGTTTGCCTCTTATTGTAAAGAGACAATACAAAATATTTTAGAATTTTATGATTTATGCAGAGTTATTTAGTTGTGAATATATGAAAATGAAAATTAATTTTGCTGAAGGAATTCAAATTATTGGTCCAGGAGTTTGCTACATAGTCAAGTTGAACTACATGCCCAGGCTATGACATTTTGCTTTCATCAATTAACCAGTGCAACTGCAATTGCAACACGATATAATCTCCCATATTGTTTATTGATGTGACAGCACAATTGTAGTTTGAAAATATATTTCAAGTTCCTCTTTAAGTGTTGTAATATTTTTGGGATAAGATTCCTTCTACTGAGTTGAATGCTCCAATTTTCTCTTATTATTTAGATAAAAGATATATGACATTTAATATATATATATATATATATACACACACACATCATACATCCGGCCAAAAACTAGAAGAAAATAAAGGATTCAACTGAAAATGATAAATAGAAGTTCCTAAACCCATCTCAATCTACACTACATATATATATATACACACACATCATACATCCGGCCAAAAACTAGAAGAAAATAAAGGATTCAACTGAAAATGATAAATAGAAGTTCCTAAACCCATCTCAATCTACACTACATATATATATATATACACACACATCATACATCCGGCCAAAAACTAGAAGAAAATAAAGGATTCAACTGAAAATGATAAATAGAAGTTCCTAAACCCATCTCAATCTACACTAGAGAGGGTGTACCATGAGTATAGACAAAGCAACCACTATAGGTAACAAGAGAACTTTAGAGTTTAGAAACAGAAACTTTACTATAAAAGGTAAGCAATAATAAAAATTACTATGTTTGTAGTACTTTTCTTTGTATTTGTAAATAAATAATTAATGCTAAGCTCTTAAAAAAAAAAAAAAAAAAATTAGAGTGATTAGTAAGAGTATTTAAATATAGTTTTTTGTTTTGCAATCCATAAAATGGTGGGTCCTACACTTAAATTTATTGTTTGACTAATATTTTCTAAATACAGTTTTAAAAAAACTGTATCTGATTTTCTTGATTTAAAACATGATTTTTGAAAACGACTTAGGATGTGTTTTTAGGATACAGAAAAATATTTTTAATGACATAGTTGTAAATAAATTGAAAACGGTGAGCCCTACATATTTGTTCGTACTCTTTTATCTTTTTCCTTTTTTTTGAGAACAATACTCTTTTATCTCTTAAATTTAGGAGTTTATCTTTATCACAAAAAAAAAAAAAAAAAAAAAAAAATTTTTTTAAATCTCAAAAATAGAAATGGTCTCCCAAACAATTTTTTTTTTTTTTTAGTATTTTGAAAATTGTTCTTAAAAGTGGGAGCCAAACATGTAAAATATAAAAATTATTATCTGAAAACTAGTTTCAAGTTCAAATTTTTTGCAAATTGTTTTTATACTATTTTGAAAACAAAAACAAATATCCTCCTACCAATCAAGTCCTTAAATGCACAACTATACCCTTTGAAATTACTACTCAATAACAAGAGCTTACTCTAACAAAAACAAATCAAAACAAAAAAATAATAAAAACAAAAGCAAACACAAGACCCATCTCTATCTTGAGATATGTCATTGAGCTTTCACATGATCGTTTCCAATGGGATGCTTTCCCCTTGTCACATATAGCCAAAAACTGCAACATAATTATCCTAAAGTTAAGAAACCTACAAAACCATCTTTCACAATGCCTATTTTATGTATCTTTAATAAAAAATTCTTCTTTGATTTGCATTTATCTTTTTTGGGCAATCAAAAACTTAGACACGATTTCTTTGAAACAAAAATTAACAAGAAAATATAGATGTACGGGGAATGGTCCCAGGCTCACTAAGCCTTGGGCCCAAGCCTTATAGTACAACGCATGATCCTATTCCCGTTGGACCTTTGGCCTTGGGCCGAACGCACTTTAAGGCCCAAGCTAAGCCCAAGCATCGTGTCGAGTCCATCTTGTCTTGAAAGTACCAGGGGCAAGCACCAGTCGATCAATTTTAACTTGATTGGGAATGTGCTTGCTTAGGACAGCCTGTGTTCTCAGCAGCTTGGTATTGCTTTGGGGAATATCATTGCTAAGTAGTCTTTTGGAGGTTGGAACCAGTTCCAATGCCATTACTACCGTTCCCAACGGAGCATATTCTCTTTAGGAATAATTTGTTTGGACCCCACCAGTACGAGTGAGACCAGAAGGTAATCACGACGCCTCCACCCACCTTAAGCTATAAATAAGATAATGGAATGGGAAGAAGGGGTTGGCAATTCTGGAGAGAAAATAGAAACAGAGAGAGTGAATTAGTACAACTAGGGGAGAGAGCAACATAGAGAGGGAAGTAAGGGTGTTCACGGGGTTAAGGGAAGTTATAGTGTCACTGGGAGTGGAACTGCCCGTAGTAGGAAACACTAGGCCCACTCTACAAGTAAGTTGTGAGCCTGACCCCAGGCTCGGTCCGTTAAGCAGAGGTTGGGTTCGCACAATAGACAAATTTATGGACAAAGATTTCATCTTTTTAGTAATTCGACTTATTTTCTCTGCCTAACCGAAGTTAATTCAATGCATTCCAAATCTAATGTCACAAATTAGTAATTAGGTAATTTTCATGTTAGAGGGTGATTTTACCTGTCAAACTATTTCATTAGATAAGTGATAAAATGTCATCACTAATTGTTAGCCACGTAAATTCGGATGGCAATAATCATTGGAGTTTATGTTAACGTAGTACCATTTATGGTAGTTCTTTTTGCCTTTTACCAAAAATAAATCTATTGCCACTAAGTAGTCCAATACTATTGTGTTAGATGATGATTCAAATTATTTTCGTTAGTTAATTTGGTAAAATAATAAAAAAGAAATAACTTATTGGGAAAAGTTAACAGATGCTTTAAGGTTATTGGTAAACAAAAATTAACAAGAAAATGCAGACAAATTCATGGACAAAGTTTTCATCTTTTTAGTAATTCAACTTATTTTCTTTGCCCAACCGAGGCTAATTAAATGCATTCATAATAACGCCTAAAAATGTATACTTGTTATATATTTATGTGGGCGTTATCTCCTTACTACTATGCTTAACTTGTATAATTAAGCCATGATTTGCATTAATCCCTATTATTTATATTTACATAATTTCTTGAATAATATGCCATTCATTGTGTGTAATTTTCTACTTTCAGGGAATCGTGTGAGAAAAATGAGTTTACAGGAGTTTGTGAAAGAATAGATACCAAACTAGAATTAAAGTGGAGCTAAAGGACTATGCTTAAATGTCAAAGGAGGTGTAGCTGGAGTGCTTTGGTCGTCTCCCATGTTTGGAAGCTTCAAATAAGAAAAGAAATCAAAGAGGTAGAATTTGAAAAAGAAAAATTAGATTTGAGCACTGATCAATATTTTGGGCGTATCTCTCTCCTCAAAACCCCAATTGACACAAGACCAAATGGCTTGGATGACTTAAATATCTACAACTTTCCAGTTTTGAGTTTTTCAAAATTCTCAATTTTTGAAGGCTGAAATTAACTCAGAAGTTGCTGCTATAAACCTGGACAAAAATTAAAATAGTAGAAGTTATTTTTTCTTTGGACACTTTTACATAAGGGTTTTGAAGGAAGGCTATGTAGAACGAATTTTGGAGAAAAAACCTTGTATTTTCCTTTCCCTAATGGCAGCATAAACTCTTTGCTAGGGCTAGGGGTTATGTTTCTTCTATACAGTATGAATACTCAATGTGATTCTTTCTAAGATTTTAGACAATAACATATTTGATTGTTCAATTAGATTGTTTTTTATGTATTAGTTTTTCTATACTTTCAATAAGTTCAAACATGTTTTTCTTATTGTTTAGATGAATTTCTAATAGTTTCAAATAGAAATCACGTTTTAAAGTGAATGAGTTTTTCTAAAACCTATTCTAACCGCATTATTAATCTAGGTTATCATGCGTTCTTGAATTGCCTCGGTTCAATTGAATCATAAGTATTTAACTGTATAAGAATAATCAATTATTAAATATATAATTTCTTATATCACAAAGAATTTCATATCGATATAGAGAAATACTCCAATGCTCTAGTATTTACATTATTGACTTAAATTAGTTATCACTGTTATTCTTGTTTACAATTATCAGGCAAAAAGTATTATTCATCTTCACTAAATTTTTTTTGTTTAATTACATTTATGGACTAAAATGAGAATCGTCTGAAAATGTAAGGACAAAAATGTAATTTTTGCCAATTCAAAAATCGTCTCTCGATATTTTTAACAGATTATCATTTCCCTTTGTAACTAAGGAATTTATAAAAAAGGAAAATCTGCTGGCAAGAATCAATGTGTTAAAATGTAGTTTCACCTTACCTCTTTTTAAATGTTTTACCAAAAAACAAATTTCATTTTGGCAAAATGATTAAAAAATTCACTCATATACTGTTGGCCGTGTAATAAATCCGTTGGCAGCCTAATCACTTTTACTATTGGCCGCGTCTGCCGCAATAATAAATACTAATGTGTAATTTCTATAACACAGATTTCGTCATTTATAGCATCACATTACGTGGTCAACTACCCACCTAATCAATTGGAGCTTATGTTAATGTAGTATCATTTGTGGCAACTCCTTTTGTATTTTACCAGAAATAAATCTATTGCCAGTTAGTAGTCCAATATTTTCATGTTGGATTATGATTCTACTTGCCAAATTATTTTCGTTAGTTAATTTTGTAAAGTAATAAAAAGAAGTAATTACTTATTAGGAAAAGTTAACAGACTCTCTTAAAACATTAGTTTATGAATTATTTTTTATAAATTTTTTATGAAAAAAAATACAAAATTTAACTAACTTTTTTTACAAATTTTTATATTTTTCATGAAAGCGATATTAAAAATTTTCTTAAAATAGTTTATTAACAAATATTCTGAAGACATTAGTTAACAAAATTTAAAAATCATCTCTCGATAATTTTAACCGATTATCATTCCCCTTTGTAATTAAGGAATTTATAAAAATAAAAAAAAAAAAATCTGCTGGCAAGAATCAATGAGTTAAAATGTAGTTTCACCTTACCTCTTTTTAAATGTTTTACCAAAAAACAAATTTCATTTTGACAAAATGATTAAAAAATTCACTCACATACTGTTGGCCATGTAACAAATCCGTTGGCAGCCTAATCACTTTCACGATTGGCCGCGTCTGCCGTAATAATAAATACCAATGTATAATTTCTATAATATGATAATATTATAATCACTTTCACACACTTTTTCACCTACACCTATTTTCATAAAGAGGCAAAAAAGTAATATTAGCGTTAGTTTTAAATTTGAATAGATAACAACTAACCACCTGTGATTTGTTGTAAAAACATTGTAAAATTATTGTAGATGTAGCATCTCTTTGAAAGAGAAATGATATGTCTACAATATTTTTACAACAAATTTTAAGTGGCAGGTTGTTACTGGTTGTTATTGGTTCAAATATGAAACTAATGCTAGATTACTTTTTTGTCCTAATAATAATAACCAGTAACAACCTGTCACTTAAGATTTGTTATAAAAATATTGTAAAAATATTATAGTCATATAATTTCTCTTTCATAAATATTTTTAAATAACAAACCACATTTACCAAACATCATCTTATAGTATTAAAATGTAGTTTCACCTTACCTCTTTTTAAATGTTATACCAAAAAACAAATTTCATTTTGGCAAAATGATTAAAAAATTCACTCACATACTGTTGGCCGCGTAATAAATCCGTTGGCAGCCTAATCACTTTTACTATTGGCCGCGTCTGCCGTAATAATAAATACCAATGTATAATTTCTATAATTCAGATTTCGTCATTTATAGCATCACATTACGTGGTCAACTACCCACCTAACCACTCATTGTCTTTACCAAACCACCCTCGACAAGTTTTCAAGATTGCCAATTCCTACCAAAGACTTGGCTCTCAAGAACTTCATACCGTTTTTTTTTTTTGAGCTTATCAAACTGATTAATTAATACTCTGTTTTTAAATGTGTTATTTTATACTGATTATTTAAATTTTTTTATAAATAATAAATACGATTTTTATAAGGGTTCTTTTGATGAAGATCTAAAATAAAGTGATTGTACTATTTTTTTGAAGGGGAGGGAGAGGGATGTCTTATTCAAATAATAAACACATACCATCATAAGAATATTATTACAATTGAGTGAAACTCTATTACCTAAGTTTCAAGATTAAAAATTCTATTCAAAATAAAATTATATTACCAAAAAAAAAAAAAAAAAAAAAATTCAAAGAAGTGAAAGTTGGGTCTTTTAAGTGAAACTCTATTACCTAAGTTTCAAGATTAAAAATTCTATTCAAAATAAAATTATATTACCAAAAAAAAAAAAAAAAAAAAAATTCAAAGAAGTGAAAGTTGGGTCTTTTAAGTTGTGGTTGTGCTAAGTGCTAAGTGGCCATTTTCTCTCCATGAAAAGTGGCTACCCGCTTTTATTGTTATAATTAAATTAGCCTATCTAATTAATTGGTAGGATAATTTAATTCTACCTCAATTTCAAGAAATTAAACTCCAACTAAAATTCTATATATCTTATTAATTATTAAGTTAATTTAATTTAATTTAGGCAAAACCCTATTATCTAAGTTTTGAATTCAAATTAATATTCCAGTTAAATTTCCATTGCCAAATTTTTCAATTCAAGATTTTTTTAAAATTAATATTTATTTTAATAATTCTTGCACATTACATTATATCTCTACGTCAAGTGATTCAATATACATATCGTATTCCTATAATTATAACTAGCCTCTATGCATGCGTATTGCATGTACTAAAAAACTCTTCTATATATATTTTAAAATATTTTTTAGTGTAATATTTTTTAAACGTGTGTTTGAAAGTGGTGTTGTGATATATATAAAAGAATGGGTGGGAAAAATAAGATGAATATGAGGGAAAGAAGACTAAATTTTACGAGTTCTCTTAGTTTTTTGTTTAAAAAAAATGGAAAAAGTCTAAATTTTAGGAGTTTTCTTTTTAAATTCAAAATGATAGTAGTTGTAGGTGTTGTAGAAAGTATAGATAGATATCATAGATTGGTTCTTTTTTTTCACATTTATGACCCTATTTTAAGAAAAGTTACCTTTAATTAATGAGAGTATTTTTTAATCACATAAAAGTCTAGTTTAAATAGGGAATCCTCTTATAGATAGTATAGATTACAATTTTAAACATCTCACTAATTATGATGATAATTTGAATTATATTTATAAAATAAATATATATCTTCTTTTATTTTAATTCGCATGGACATACAGCTATTAGCGGTAAAAGAAGAGAACGAGGGGGTAACAAATTAATGGAGAGTGAAAACGAGGAATGAAGTTGCTTGTTATTCTAAAAGACTAACATTTTTTCTCCGTGTTTGTTGAAAGTTGAAACTTGTGAACACAAAATGTATCAATTCAATAAACTAGTATTATGTTTTCAAAATATATATATATATATATATTATAAAAATAAAAGTGATATTTTATGAAGAGTGTGCACGCATGTATGCCTTGCTTATTACAAAAAATGTCATTTCGCAATTATTTTGATTGCAAATAAAAAATAAAATTATTCCAATATTACTTGCTCGACCTTTGCTTTTCTTTTTTTCCTGATTGGTTTTTAGAGTTTCTTTTAGCTCTCAAACGATATGACATCATTGAGATTGAGAATAATATAATTGTATTTGTGAGAAACAAATTCATAAAAAAATGAAGTTATTGTTAAAAGTGATATAATTACCTAAGATGGATGAGAAAAATATTTGGTAAATTGCATTTTGGTAAGTATCTCAATTTGAAAACATTTTTACTCTGGTATTTCAAAATCTAAAATGTTTCTCCATTGTAATTCTTTTTATCAATTTCTTACTCACATTTTATGTCCCTTAAAATATATGGTCCGTTCAATTAGTCCATTAAATATGGGATTAATTTGATCTTGGTTGTTCAATTATAGGTGCCTCAAGCAACCCTAATATTAGGAAATATAGCGTTGGTTAATTCCATGACAAAAACTATTGTAATGTTTTGGGATTTTTTACTTTGTAAGGGTGTAGAATGAATTGAATACTGAAATTTTTGTTCATTGTGCAAGACTACAGACTTGAGCGAAATCGAAAACTCATTCCAATTAGACATTTGTTCAGGTTGAACAAACCTTATTATGAAAGGTTACGAATTTTCCTTCCAAATATTTTATTGTAGCTATCTTACATATATTCAAGTCAAAATGAATTCCAATTTTCAAGAGAGGAATGCGATGACAAAATAAGGAGAAAACCTTCATAAGAATCCCTATTGTAATCCCAACTGTCTTCTGACCTCTCCATTGAATAACCTTGTACATTTTAAATTATAAGCCTTACTTTTGGTTTTTTTTTTTTTTTTTTGTTTTTTTTTGTTTTGTTTATTAAATATATGAATTTGAATGTAGTGCGCATTAATGCATATATTAATTGCAAATTTTATTTATTTATTTAAAATTTAATTATATTCTATATTTAAACTATCCATTAAAATCTTGTTATAATTAAAATAAAAGACTATTAATAACCATCATAATTAACTATTAATAACTACCACAATTGTTAAGTTAATATGTAGACAAACATAAAACAAATTTATATTTTGTTAAACTGTCTTAATATATCATATTATATATATATATATCTATATATATAGCTCCATAAACAAACACATATAGTCAATGCCATTAATAAATTACATAATCATTAAAGTTTATGTTTAGACAAAAAATAAAAGAGAAAAATATTATTCAAAGTTAGATTTTCCCGTGTACAAAAACTATCACAATTAATACTTAACTAGCACGTAACTCATGCAAATGCATTGATACATTTAAAACTAAACACAATTTTTATTATAAAAATATAAATGATTAGTCAAATTATTAAAAAAAAGTAGCATGTAATACGTGCATACCCATGGATACATTTAAAATTAAACACAATTTTTATCATAAAAATATAAATAATTAGTCAAATTATTATTTTTTAAAAAAAGTAAATGCAATTAGTCATATATTAAAATTCTTACCCAAATTTAACACTACTTATGATAATTTTTTTTCTAATTTTTAATAAGATAGAATGTGTGATGATCTTTGTTGTGTGATGATTTCTATTGAGTATATGTGACTTTTTTTTTTTTAATTTTATAGTTCATTAATATTAGTTTCTTAATATATATAGCTCCATAAACAAACACATATAGTCAATGCCATTAATAAATTACATAATCATTAAAGTTTATGTTTAGACAAAAAATAAAAGAGAAAATAATTATTCAAAGTTAGACTTTCGTACAAAAACTATCACAATTAATACTTAATAACTAGTATGTAACTCATGCAAACGCATTGATGCATTTAAAATTAAACACAAATTTTATTATAAAAATATAAATGATTAGTCAAATTAGTAAAAAAAAAGTAGCATGTAATATGTGCATACCTATGGATACATTTAAAATTAAACACAATTTTTATCATAAAAATATAAATAATTAGTCAAATTATTTTTTAAAAAAAGTAAACGCAATTAGTCATATATTAAAATTCTTACCCAAATTTAATACTACTTATGATCATTTTTTATTTATAATTTTTAATAAGATAGAATGTGTGATGATCTTTGTTGTGTGATGATTTCTATTGAGTATATGTGATTTTATAAAAAAAAATTTATAGTTCATTAATATTAGTTTCTTTGTATTTTGCACTCATTAACTCACTTAGCACAAAGATTAAAAAAATTAAGTGGATAATATACTTCCATATACAAATACACTCATAATCAATGTCATTAATAATTGACATATAAATGTTAAATTTAAAAATAAAATAAAATAAAAGAGAGATGAAATTCTATAACAAAATATAAACTTCCAATGCATTGAATGAGTAACCAACTAATATGATTTTAACACTAAAAAAATAAAATTCATAAATGATTTAAATTCAATATGGATAAGTAGTAGAGAGAGAGAAAGTAAACGAAGGTGAAGGATGAAAAGGAGGTGCTAACCGTGATGACCGTATCTGAATGTGACATGTTAGAATCGAAGGATGTAAATAAGAGATTTTACATAAAATATGCTATTTTTATGTAAATATATAAAATAAATGTGATTGATTATTAAAAAGGGCAAATGAGTCATTTAAAACAATTTGGCAGCCAGCAATAATTTCAGCTATCGGTTTTTTTTTTTTTTTTTTTCAATAAAAGGACCTATTGATTGTGGATAAACAACTAAAATTTACTGGTACTTATCTAAATCTTTATGGCGAGTCAGTTTGAAACATCTGGAGGAACAAAAAAAAAAAAAAAAGCCATCGTATTGTACTTAAAAAAAAAAAATTTCTAATAAATTTTTTTGATAGAAAATAAATTTTTTTTTTATTCGTCCATATTATTAAATTAAGATTAAAAAAAAAAACGTATACGTCCAAAACTCCCATATATATCTACTGAGTCTAGTAGTCTACTCTTATTCCCAGAACCGAAGCCCACAATTAGGACCCACCATGAGCGGCTGTCGCGTGCCGCATAGGCCAACTCACACGTGTCACAAAGTCTAATTCCAATCTGTCACGTCTCGTATCGGTAAAACCTGTAAAAAGAAAAAAAAAAAAAGCTAAAATCACATCTATTTTTCCCAGATTTTGTATATAGTAAGTGATTATTTATTTATTTTTAAGAAAGTTTATAAGGTGGTTATAATTTTTTATCATCAAATTAATATACTAACCGGTAATTGATATAAGTAAAAATTGAAGCTCAAATATTTTATCTAATTATCAAAGACTTTATCAATAAAAAAAAGATAATACCTTCCGCATTAATTTAATTTAATACGCCAGCTACACGCTATAATAATATTGTAAAATAATTTAGAGTGTGTGGTCCCCACATACCCCAAAGCCATCTTTTTCTAAGTTCTCTTTTCTCTATATAATCACAGCTAGACCTGTCTCTTCAAAGAGAACCCAAAATCTCCTTCTCTTTCTTTCTCTCTGTGCTTTCTCTGTTTCTCTGGTCTATAATCTTTCTCTGTCTTTCTCTCTCCCTCTCTTTCTTAGTGTGCTGTTCGTTTCCCGGGAAAGTCGGCGTTTGGTTGGATAGTTTAGGCTGGCTATACCTCGATTCGAACCTCAACAACCATATATTTCTCTCTGCACGTGACTAGGGAGATTCTCTCTGAAAATAGCGTGTGTGAAAATTATTGTTATTATTATTATTTTTTTAAATTTTAATAAACTACCTGTATTTGTCTCTGAATCAAACGGATTTTTCTCTGCAAAAAAAAAAAAGCCATTTGATTTGGCGGAGAACCAAGCTGAACCGTTTAGATCTGTGAATCTTATCGTAAATATATTAAAAAAAAAAAAAAGAATCAGAGAGAGAGAGAGAGAGAAAATAGTGAAACTCTCTCTCTTTCGAAGTTTATCTTTTTGTTTCTTCGCTCAGATTTGAGTTTATCTGTATCTTGTATTTCAATCTTATTTGGACTAAAATACTTAGATCCGATTTAGGCTCCTAAAAGAGCTCGAAATTTCTTCAAATTTTGAAGTATATAAAAGAATCGGGAATCTAGCTAATATTGGACTTTCGATAATTCCCGAAAATGTTAGCGAGTTCGGGTTCGATTCTCCATCTCCGAACTGGTTCTTCCTCTACTCTGCTTTCGCTTAACAAGTCCTCGAACCAACCGAAACCGAAACTCAATGCTGCCCCGATAACCCGGTTCAGTACTCGGTGGTCGGCGGCGGCGGCGGCGAAGAAGTCGTCGTCGTCGGTGAATGTATTAGACAAGAAGTTTTTGGGGACCCGATTGAGAGCTTCCGGGTCGGGAAGGCTCCATTTTTGGCAGTCGGATGGACCCGGCCGGACGCCGAAGCTCAGGGTCGGAAAAGTCCGCTCCGCATTGTCTTCTGTGCCCGAAAAGCCCCTCGGGTTATACGACCCGTCGTTTGATAAGGACTCGTGCGGGGTCGGGTTCGTCGCGGAGTTATCCGGCGAAAGTAGCCGCAAAACGGTATGTATGTATGTGTGTGCGCGTTTGTATTTTGCATGCATGTGTGAGATATTTTGTTTTTGTGCATGTGAATTTAAGCTATGTGATTTGTGGGCGCGCGTGTTTGTTTTGTTGCTGAAGTGGGTGTTGGGTGTTTTTGATTGGGGGTTGTTGGATTTGTGGGTGTGCGTGAGTGTGTGTTAAAAACTTTATAGCTTTAATGGGTTTTTAATGGTTTTTGTAGGTAACTGATGCTTTGGAAATGTTGGTACGTATGGCACATAGAGGTGCTTGTGGCTGTGAAGCCAATACCGGTGATGGGGCTGGAATTCTTGTCGCTCTTCCTCACCAATTCTACAAGGAGGTACTCTATATATATATAAAAAAAAAAAAATTTGGATTCTATTTAGGATTATTTTTTTTTTCACCTACTTTGCAATTTCTATATGTTGGTTTCTGTTTATTTTGACTGATTTTAGCCCAAAAAAATGTTTTTTTTCCCTCTCAGTGGGGTATTGTATTAAATTTATCATTAAATTTCCTTTTTTTTTTACTTGTTTGTTTCTAGTGGTCCCTGTTCTGGAGACATTTTCCCCGGAAAAAAGTTTCAATATATTTTGAAAATACTAAAAATTTGTTCTTGTTCAAGAGCCTCTGGTTTTTTTTTTTTTTTTTTTTTTTATTTAATTTTTTTTTTTATGATTAGCAATTAGGCAAATTGATCTATGTTAGTTGAATTTGGGATTTATTTTTTGTTGTTGGGTAAAGATTTGATTTCATTGATGTTTGGTTGGTTTTTTTGTTTAGGCTGCTAAGGATCTTGGGTTTGAGCTTCCATCACCAGGTGAATATGCTGTTGGCATGTTCTTTTTGCCCTCGTCTGACACTCGGAGGGATGAAAGCAAAAATGTATTTACAAAGGTAATTTTGATTTGAGGTTTAATGTTTGCCTTCGAGGGGTTTCTTTATCCATTTTCACCAATCATACAGTTTAATTGCTACGTGTCATACACACACTGTCAGTTACTTTGTTGTTATCTTAAACTACTTTGTTTGATCCTGTAACACTTCCAATTTTGTTGTTCAATTTGAACGGACAAGTCTTTTTACTAGTGCAGTAAAATTTCCTTATTTGCATGGCACTTATTTGGTTTGAAAACAAATTTCCCAGCTATTTTCTGCTGATATCTGGAATTTGGAAATCCCATTATGATCCAACGTGAAACATGCCATCAATACGTAGGTGGTCTTCTTATGCCTGTCTTTATTGGAGGAGATTGACCCTTCACTTCACCCCCATGACCATGCCTATATCACTTACAATCACAATGTATATTAGCCAGATGGACTATGGTCCTGTGAATATAACTTCTTTCCTATTTAGGTGGTCTCCTCAGTGGATTCCGTGTTCTTTATTGAAAGTGGTTTTTGCTGCATACCTGCTTATGTTTCACTATGTCCAATTTGCTTTCTTTACTTTCTCATCTGCTTCTTCTAATGATTTTATCTTTTTGCCGGAATATTTATGAAAATATTTTTTTGAAGGTTGCGGAGTCTCTTGGGCATACTGTTCTTGGGTGGCGACGTGTGCCAACAGATAACACAGATCTGGGCCATTCTGCCTTGCAGACAGAACCCGTGGTTGAGCAAGTGTTCCTTACCCCAGCACCTGAGTCACAAGTTGATTTGGAGCAGCAGGTACATTTCTTTTTCTGATACCCTACAAGTTAGTTACAGAGGATCAAGGTGGAAGGCATGATTCTTATGCAGCAGTATTGTTAGGAGAAGGTTTTCTTCTTAATCACATTGATAGTTTCGTTTTCCCAATTGTCAATTTTTTGGAGCAAAGCATATGTTTTCAATTAGGAACTCATTTTGAGAATTGAGTTGGTAAAAGAAAAATGTTGCATGATTTGATGATTCAAACCAACCTGAATGTTTTGGACACAAAGGAAACAAAGGGTTTGATTATTTGTACTTCAATTTATTTTTTATAGTTAATGTGGGAACAAATTTGATAGCATTCTCCTGTAGTTAATGCTTCTTTTCATTGCTTTCTCCACAGATGTACATACTGAGAAGGGTTTCAATGATTGCTTTAAGAGCTGCTTTAGACCTTGAATATGGGGGTGCCAAGGACTTCTATATCTGTTCACTTTCCTCAAGGTGAGCTTTTTGGAAAGCCAAATCACTAGGTAGTATATCATCTAGTTTCTTTGCCTACTTGCAATAACATTGTTCATTTCTTTTCCTGATTTGTGCAGGACTGTTGTTTACAAAGGTCAGTTAAAGCCAATTCAGTTGAAGGATTATTATTACGCAGATATTGGCAATGAAAGGTTTACGAGCTACATGGCCCTGGTAAATATTTTATCCATTCACTTTTCTTCTCTCTACACTAACCTCATACTCCAACAAACAGCATGGGAACAACCGGTAACTGAAGAAGTGCAAGGTTGAGGAATGACTTCTGAGGCATTGAGGTTTGAATGATCTCTTAAGTACTTCCACTCCCTTGATTACTGTTTGAATTTGGATGCTGGATTAGATGCTTTGGGTGAGTTGGTTAGAAAGCTTCATTATCAAGATAATCATGTTTGCAGAGAAACTAGGTGCAGTGCTCTTTGTGATCAGTTATTGAGGATGAGATTTTTCAATCGACTGGTGGGAAAGAAATTGTGTTGATCAAACTAGCTTAGGTTTTCCAAGATTTATAATGGCATTGCATTAGTGCCTAAAAAAAAATTTCATCTATGCTGTTTCCACATCTACTTATTATACTCTGAATATGGTAGATTGGATTGCCCATGACAATCTTGGTTCTTTTGATTGTTGGTGCAGATCCACTCTCGATTCTCAACAAATACATTTCCTAGCTGGGATCGTGCTCAACCTATGCGTGTCTTGGGCCACAATGGAGAAATTAACACTCTTAGAGGCAATGTAAACTGGTATGTTGTTGAGCAAAAGGGTTTTGGTTATGTTCTTAGTGAATGGTGGGATTGAATGATGTACTGTATAACTAATAAAGATCGTTCTGAACATAAAACTATGCATGTCTTGTTAAATCAGTTTGTGATTGATACATAAGCAATGCACCTTGATTTAGACACGGTTCCTTTATTTCCTGTCAAGAATGCTTGTTCATGGCTGAAGTTAATAATTGTGATGTCATCTCACAAGAACATTTCCTACTGATGTTTTGCCATTATTGTCATTGGGTAAAACTTGTAATTCAAATTTTAGTAATGTTGTGAAATGTGCTTGTCCTTTGATTGGTTGCTTATAATATATGCTGGTGAAGATCAAACAGAAAGGCCACTTTTTATCTGAATGCGCTTTATGAGAGTTGAAATAAATATAAGTGTTAAATGATGCTTCATAAGATACAGTTCTCATCGACGCTGCTCAGTTAATGACTTCTTGAACAGGCATATGATATCTGGAGGATACTCCAGAATTACAGTCTTTAAGCTCATTGTTGACTGCAAGGAATAAATAAAGGAATCTTTAAAAATCCACTTGGTAAAGAACTTGAGTTTGTTTATGAGACAATCACCATAGTCTAAATCTATTTATATAAAAAAAAAACCATAGTCTAAATCTGTCTCTAAAACCTTGCCAACCACTGTGTGCATTCTGTTAATTCACAAAATTACTAAAACGAGGGAAACTGTGAAAAACACATAGGCCATAGCTGGCTGATTTACAGCATATGGTCCTGTCAAAGCTGATCTCTCTCTCTCTCTCTCTGGTTCCAGAATAGTGAATGGACTGACACATTTTACGTTTTACTCAGGATGAAGGCCCGTGAGGGTCTATTACAGTGTAAGGAGCTTGGTCTCTCAACTAATGAGTTAAAGATGCTTCTACCAATTGTTGATGCCAGTTCATCTGATTCAGGTGAACTTTTTAGCTTGATATCTTGTATATATGCATTCATATATAAGTTCTTGCTTGAAGGTTATGAAGGTTAAATGGTTAGATGCATTATAAGTTCTGTTTATGATCTTATCATATTATGATGTGCCTTTTATGACCTTTTTTTTATGTCCATAGGAGCTTTTGATGGCGTCCTTGAGCTTCTAGTTCGAGCTGGTAGAAGTCTTCCTGAAGCAATTATGATGATGATTCCTGAAGCATGGCAAAATGACAAGAATATGGACTCTGATCGAAAGGCACTGTATGAATATTTCTCAGCTCTGATGGAGCCATGGGATGGCCCAGCTCTTATATCATGTAATAATTCTAGCAATTTTTGCACTCTCTCCAAATCTTTATAATAAATATTATCTAATTTTTCAGCTATATTTGTGAAATCATTTGCAGTTACTGATGGCCGCTATCTGGGAGCAACTTTGGACCGCAACGGGCTGCGACCTGGGCGTTTCTACGTCACCCACAGTGGACGAGTTATCATGGCCAGTGAAGTTGGTGTAGTAGACATTCCACCTGAAGATGTGAGTAGGAAAGGCAGGCTAAACCCTGGCATGATGCTTTTAGTGGATTTTGAGAAGCATATTGTTGTTGATGATGACGCCTTGAAGCAGCAATACTCACTGGCAAGGCCTTATGGCGAGTGGCTTAAAAGGCAAAAAATTCAACTCAAGGATATAGTTGACTCTGTTCATGAATCTGAAAGGGCCCTTCCTCTTATTGCGGGAGTGATTCCTGTAAGTATGAGAATGCTGTTCTCTTTAATTTTCTATTGTGAGAAATTCTCATTTTGGTTAATGTATTTTCTTACTTTAGGCATCTAGCAATGATGGCAACATGGAAAACATGGGCATTCATGGTTTATTGGCTCCATTGAAAGCTTTTGGGTATGTAAATCTCTGTCCTGCAAATGCTATTACTTTCTTGAATTTTACACTTGACTGGAATGATTTACTAATTGTTGCATCCCTATGTAGTTACACTGTTGAAGCTTTGGAAATGTTGTTGCTACCCATGGCAAAAGAAGGTGTAGAAGCCCTTGGTTCTATGGGAAATGATACTCCCTTGGCTGTAATGTCTAACAGAGAGAAGCTCACTTTTGAGTACTTCAAGCAAATGTTTGCCCAAGTAACAAATCCTCCAATTGATCCTATTCGGGAGAAGATAGTCACCTCCATGGAATGCATGATTGGTCCAGAAGGTGACCTGACAGAGACCACTGAAGAACAATGTCATCGTCTTTCTTTAAAAGGTCCTCTTTTATCTATTGAAGAAACAGAAGCAATAAAAAAGATGAATTATAGAGGTTGGCGAAGCAAAGTTCTAGACATAACTTATTCTAAGGACCGAGGTAGCAAGGGACTGGAGGAGACGCTGGATAGGATATGTGCTGAAGCACATGATGCAATTAAGGAGGGTTATACATTACTTGTGCTTTCTGACAGAGGTATAACATTCTCTCCTTTTTTGGTACATTTAATTTCATCCAATAAATTAAGCATTTGTAGTTGATTTGAGTTGAGCTGAGTTACATTTAAATGCATTTAACAGATACTTGATGGAAAACCATGGCTTTCTGACTGATTTATTTTTCCTTGTTGAATTTGTAGCTTTCTCACCTAAGCGTGTTGCTGTAAGCTCCCTCTTGGCTGTTGGTGCTGTACATCAACATCTAGTTAAAAAGCTTGAGCGCACTCAAGTTGGGTTGATAGTTGAAACTGCTGAGCCACGTGAAGTACACCATTTCTGTACACTGGTTGGATTTGGTGCAGATGGTATATGCCCATACTTGGCTATAGAAGCTGTTTGGAGATTGCAGGTTGATGGAAAGATCCCACCGAAAGCAAGTGGTGAGTTTCACTCCAAGGAAGAACTGGTAAAGAGGTACTTCAAAGCAAGCAACTATGGAATGATGAAGGTTCTTGCCAAGATGGGGATATCAACTTTGGCATCTTATAAGGGTGCTCAGATTTTTGAAGCTCTGGGTCTTTCGTCAGAAGTGATCGAGAGGTGCTTTGCAGGAACCCCAAGTAGAGTTGAGGGTGCAACATTTGAGATGCTTGCCCGTGATGCACTTCATCTGCATGAGTTGGCATTTCCTTCTCGAGCTTTCCCTCCTGGAAGTGCGGAAGCTGTTGCACTGCCAAACCCAGGGAATTATCATTGGAGGAGGGGTGGTGAACTTCACTTGAATGATCCCCTTGCCATAGCAAAGCTGCAAGAGGCTGCCCGAACTAACAGTGTAGCTGCCTACAAAGAATATTCCAAGCTTATTCATGAGTTGAATAAAGGCTGCAATTTGCGGGGGCTCTTGAAATTTAAAGAGGCAGAGGAAAAAGTTCCTTTGGATGAAGTGGAACCTGCCAGTGAAATTGTCAAACGGTTCTGTACTGGGGCCATGAGTTATGGATCAATATCATTGGAGGCGCACACAACATTGGCTATTGCTATGAATAAGATTGGAGGAAAGTCGAATACAGGTTTGCTTTTTACTACCTTTATAATGTCCCCACATTTAACTAGAGTACTTACTTAGTGTTTGGTCAAGGTTCAGCTAAATACTATAACATTCATACGTGGGAATTTGGTGACGATTGAATCAGGCTTTGGAATTGATCTTTTTTGCATTGCTTATGTAATGAGCTTTTTATATGTAATTTCTTACACATGAATTTTTTTAAATTTTTTAATTTTTTTATAAAAATTTTAGGAGAAAAGGACTAATGATATTTTCAAATCACTAATTCTTCATTTGAATTTCGCTGAAGGTGAGGGAGGTGAGCAGCCATCTCGCATGGAGCCTCTTCCAGATGGCTCAAGGAACCCAGAAAGGAGTGCAATTAAGCAGGTTGCAAGTGGGAGATTTGGAGTTTCGAGTTATTACCTTACTAATGCTGATGAATTACAGATAAAAATGGCTCAGGTACCTGTTTGATGTTATACGTTTGAACTTCAGTTTATGTCTTTTGATGTTCATACATTCCTATTTGGCCCCTATATTCCTATTGGAATGGAGGTTCCTCTTGTTTATGGATCTGTGTTCATGGCAGATGATGTTGTATCTGCAAAGCACCTCTGGGTGCCTTTGCATCTTTTTCTGACACGTACATTTGGCATTTGGTGAGGTTAAATAAGAACTGAGTTTGTTTATTCTCTGTAATTGATGTTGTTCTAACTTCGATCTTTGTCATTGCTCAGGGGGCCAAGCCTGGTGAAGGAGGTGAGCTTCCTGGACACAAAGTTGTAGGAGAAATTGCGGTCACCAGAAATTCTACTGCTGGGGTGGGACTTATAAGTCCTCCTCCACATCATGATATTTATTCAATTGAAGATCTTGCCCAATTAATTCATGATCTTAAGGTTTGTGCACATGCTGTTCCTATACCTGTTTCTTTGGTAAATTTACTTATTGTATCCCCCTTCCTCCACTGAAAGACCTTATAAGCTGCTTATTTGTGTTCTTTTGTTCAGCTCCCTTTCATTTGTTAGACTATTGGTTTTGCTATTAGGTAGAAATAAACAATGAGTCTAGATGTAAACTGAATCTTTTTCAGGAAAATGGGGGTTGAAATTTGTATACTTTTAATTGATTAATGGAGTTGTAGGCCATCTGATGTCTTTCCTTTGATTTGTAGAACTCCAATCCCGCGGCTCGAATTAGTGTGAAGTTGGTATCTGAAGCTGGCGTGGGAGTTGTTGCTAGTGGTGTGGTGAAGGGGCATGCTGATCACGTTCTGATCTCAGGTCATGATGGAGGAACAGGGGCCTCTAGATGGACTGGAATCAAGAATGCTGGGCTCCCATGGGAACTTGGTTTGGCTGAAACTCACCAGACATTGGTTGCTAATGACCTTCGTGGTCGAACAGTTCTCCAGACAGATGGCCAACTTAAAACTGGAAGAGATGTGGCTATAGCTGCACTTCTTGGTGCAGAAGAATTTGGCTTCAGCACAGCACCTCTCATTACTCTTGGCTGCATCATGATGCGAAAGTGCCACAAGAATACCTGCCCTGTGGGCATTGCTACCCAAGATCCAGTACTTCGAGCGAAGTTTGCTGGAGAACCAGAACATGTTATTAACTTTTTCTTCATGGTAGCAGAGGAAATGAGGGAAATAATGTCACAACTTGGACTTCGAACTGTAAGAGAGATGGTTGGCCGTTCAGATATGCTTGAAGTGGATAAACAAGTGACTAAGAACAATGAGAAGCTGGACAATATTGATCTCTCTTGTGTACTTAGACCTGCTGCTGAACTTCGACCTGAAGCTGCACAGTACTGTGTCCAGAAACAGGATCATGGCTTGGATATGGCACTGGACCAAGAACTTATTTCACTGTCGACAGCTGCATTAGAAAAGAGTCTTCCTGTGTACATTGAAACACCAATCTACAATGTGAACCGTGCTGTTGGAACAATGCTTAGTCATGAAGTGACTAAACGCTATCAAATGGCAGGGCTCCCTGCAGATACCATCCATATCAAATTCACTGGAAGTGCAGGTCAGAGCCTTGGAGCATTCCTCTGCCCTGGAATAACGCTGGAGCTTGAAGGTGACAGCAATGACTATGTCGGTAAAGGGTTATCTGGTGGCAAGATTGTAGTTTATCCTCCAAGGGAAAGCAAGTTTGATCCAAAAGAAAACATTGTAATAGGTAATGTGGCTCTCTATGGGGCAACAAGTGGGGAGGCGTATTTCAATGGGATGGCAGCAGAAAGATTTTGTGTTCGTAATTCTGGGGCTAAGGCCGTTGTTGAAGGTGTTGGTGATCATGGATGTGAGTACATGACTGGTGGGACTGTTGTTGTACTTGGAAAAACTGGCAGAAATTTTGCTGCAGGTATGAGTGGTGGTATTGCATATGTCCTTGATGTGGATGGAAAATTCCAATCTCGATGCAATACTGAGCTTGTAGATCTTGATAAAGTTGAACAAGAAGAGGATATCATGACTCTTAGAATGATGATACAGCAACATCAGCGTCACACAAACAGCCAGCTTGCCAAAGAAATACTTGTTAACTTTGAGAATCTTCTGCCTAAATTCATTAAAGTTTTCCCTAGGGAGTATAAACGGGTTCTTGCAAACATGAAAGCAGAGGAAGCCTCCAAGGAGGCTGTTGAACATGCTTCTGAAGAAGCTGATGAACAAGATGAGGGAGAATTATGGAAAAAAGATGCTTTTGAAGAGCTTAAGAAGTTAGTATCTGCATCTTTAAATGGAACGTCCAATCAGGTAATTCTCTTCTGATGGTAATTAGACATTACGTTTAACTCTGAATATTGGTCCTCTCTCTCTCTCTCAAACACGAGAATTTTTATAGCTAGGTGGTTCATAAAATCAAAATCCACGACATATTTCACAACTACCAATGTGGCAAGTTGTTAATAGTGGATAAAAAAGTGGTATCAATGGTGGGTCCAGATGAGAATCATCAATAACTTTCCAACTCAGCAATGGTGAAATTTGTTGTAAAAAATGCTGTTTGTAGCATTTCTCGATTCAAAACCTGTAAGAAAGTGAGGATTTCCTCATGATAAGAGGAAGGGGTTGAATCATAATTCATTTATCAGAAGCTGAGTCCGTAGCTGGTCATATTGATTTCTTGACTGGAAAGTTTTAGTCTTCAAAACCACCTCACTTCTAAAGGAGGTTTCTCCTTGCTTATGCATTTGATAGGCTTAGTTTTCTACTTCACCTGTATAGTGTGTATAATTTATATGAGGGTCTGATGTTAGTGGTGATATTTGCAGAAGGTAGAAGAGGCTGAACCATTGAAGAGGCCTACTCAGGTTGCCAATGCAGTCAAAGATCGAGGGTTTGTATCGTATGAGCGTGAGGGTGTTCATTACAGGGATCCTAATGTTCGGATGAATGACTGGAAGGAGGTTATGGAGGAATCAGAACCTGGCCCACTTTTAAAGACTCAGTCAGCCCGCTGCATGGACTGCGGTACTCCTTTCTGCCATCAGGTAAGAATTACTCTCTCATTTTCCCCTTTTTCGTAAATTGTATGTAACTATATATTTTCATCTTGGTTTGAACTTTCATATGCACTTTTCCTCATTTAAATCTTTATTTTTAAATTTTGCAGGAGAATTCTGGATGTCCTCTTGGAAACAAAATACCTGAATTTAACGAGTTAGTGTACCAAAATAGGTGGCGTGAGGCATTAGATCGTCTCCTTGAGACAAATAACTTCCCAGAGTTTACTGGCCGAGTGTGCCCTGCACCTTGTGAAGGTTCTTGTGTCCTGGGCATAATTGAGAATCCTGTATCTATCAAGAGCATTGAATGTGCCATTATAGACAAGGCCTTTGAGGAGGGATGGATGGTACCGCGGCCTCCCCTGGAGAGAACTGGGTATGCCTTTTTTTCTTAGAATATATGAACATGATTTTGTATTTTCTGTCAAGTTTTCCTTCTTTGCAATGAGGAGGGGTTTTTTTTTCCTCCTTTACTGGAGAGATTTGGAATTATTTTCTTGATTAAATAGTTGACTGACAAAGTTACTTTTTGTTGTATCACCCAATTAGAATAGCCCTAGTCTTTTAAGAGAGATTCTATATGGATAATTGCCTTCCATTTCATGAATATAATTAATGTGTATGGTTGCAGAAAAAGAGTTGCAATTGTTGGAAGTGGACCAGCTGGCTTGGCTGCTGCTGATCAGCTAAACAGAATGGGACATACGGTGACTGTGTATGAGCGTGCTGACAGAATTGGAGGACTTATGATGTATGGTGTTCCAAACATGAAGGCTGACAAAGTGGATGTAGTTCAACGGCGGGTGAACCTTATGGCTCAAGAAGGTGTCAAATTTGTGGTTAATGCTAGTGTTGGAACTGATCCCTTGTATTCTCTTGATCGGCTCCGAGAGGAGAATGATTCTGTTGTTTTGGCAGTAGGAGCCACAAAACCAAGGTAAGTTTTAGTAGGTGGATTGATTACGTTAATGGTTTGTCTTCAGTTCCTATTTACCACTAGAAACTCGATTATCTGCACTTAGTCATTAACAGTGCATGTTCAATATTGCTGGCTATTTTTGGTGCAGGGACCTTTCTGTACCAGGACGGGAGCTATCAGGAGTCCATTTTGCTATGGAGTTTCTTCATGCAAATACTAAAAGCTTGCTTGATAGCAACCTCCAGGATGGTAACTACATTTCTGCCAAGGGAAAGAAAGTAGTGGTCATTGGTGGAGGTGACACTGGCACGGATTGCATAGGGACATCTATCAGGCATGGATGTAGTAGCATTGTAAATCTAGAGCTACTCCCTGAGCCACCACGAACAAGGGCCCCAGGCAACCCTTGGCCACAGGTTTAACTTTCTTTACCGCACTATTTCCTTTATGATGCATGTCAATGTCAAGCCTTTTCCTTTAGTTACATAAGTATCTAAATACTGAAGGGACCATCAACCAAAATTTGATAACTAAAAGTAATTGTTTCAGTGTTATCATTTTTACAACAAATTCCTTTATGTTCACATTTTTTTGCTCCAAAGTTGACAAAATTTGCATGAGATTGATAATTTATTGCGAATAATATTAATTTATGTTGAAATATTTGGTTGCTATTTTCAAAGAAAAAGGTTTGCAGAAAATAAGCTTTGCCAAATATATGTTTTGATGCTTATGTAACTAGTTTCTTTAATTTTGGGATTGCAGTGGCCTCGTATATTCCGGGTGGATTATGGGCATCAGGAAGCTGCAACCAAGTTTGGAAAAGACCCAAGATCTTATGAGGTATTGACTAAGCGATTTATTGGAGATGAGAATGGGGTTGTCAAAGGGCTTGAAATTGTACGTCTCCAGTGGGAGAAGGATGCTAGTGGGAAGCTTCAGCGCAAGGAAGTTGAAGGCTCTGAGGAGATCATTGAGGCTGACCTTGTTCTACTAGCCATGGGATTCCTTGGCCCTGAGCCGGTTAGTTTTCTTCATTTTGCTATTACCTTATAATTCATCGTTAGAATGAAACTGGTGACCAAGTTGAGTTTCTCCCTAGAGCAAAGTCTGAAAGAAAACAAATGGCCTAATTAACTTTTTTATTTTAACTAATGAAATCCTGGTCCAAGTTATGTTGGGGCTGAGGTTTAAAACTGAGTTTACCTGGTTTGTTAAAGAGAGTTGCTCATTGATGTTCTGCTTTGTGCTTATACAGACAGCAGCAGAGAAGTTGGGTTTGGAGCAAGACAAGCGATCAAACATCAAGGCAGATTATGGCCGTTTCTCAACCAACGTAGATGGGGTCTTTGCTGCAGGTGATTGTCGGCGTGGCCAGTCTTTGGTGGTATGGGCAATCTCTGAAGGCCGGCAAGCTGCTGCACAGGTTGATAAATATCTTACAAGGGAGGAAAAAGACCTTGAAGTTAGCCCTGTGATCAAGGAAGACCTTATCAAGAGGCATCATGACCTTAACAAGAGGCACCAAGATAGCAGCAAACACACTGTAATGACATAGGTGACGTCAATTATTCTTTCCCATACAGTATTCAAATGAAAGAAGATATAGAAAAAGTATAAATTCAAAAATTGGAGTGGGAGGAAAAAGAGGATTTCCTTGGGTAGCAGCAAAGGTATTTGCAGAAGTAAGAAAATTCTTCAAAGTGGCTGGACATAGATTTTAGGATTTTGGGTTTAATTTATGTATTAATAATGTTTATAGGTTCTTTAAATTTGGTCCTTATTAAGGAATAAAATGTACAGTTTTGCTTCTAAATTATTGATTAAAGAATTGCGTATGGGAAATTTAAATTTTTTTTAATGCTATGTTGATTGAAGTTCTGAGTTGCCTGGATCTCCATTTGTGCACATCTGTCAACAAATTTGAAATGAATAGCTCTCATAAAAGTCCATTAATAATATTTATGAGAGCTATTGATTTCAATAAGTTCATTACAATCTGTGTTGGTCTTGCGATCTTAAATTACTATGAATTGTGTTTATTAATATGTTTTTGCAAGAATTGAGCGATGTATTTGTAGAATTTATTATAGGTTGTGTAGGGCATCTTTTCCTCGTTAAGAATTCAAATAGGTCAATGAATTGATGAAGGGAAAGAAAACTCCCCTTGTCATATTTGTGGGTCATTTGCTTAAGACTCCCAAATCCCAACCCTCTGGAAATTTGGAATGCCTATATTGTCACATTGATGTGCTAACTTTTTTTGAGTGAAAAGGGATAGACTTGTACATGTTCCACTTCCAGATAATTCATCCTTAACCAAATGCAGGGGTCCTTAATATCCTTAGCATATGCAGCTAACAGCTGTGCCATCTTATTACATTGCCTAGGAATTGAATGAAAGAAAATTTTCAAAAAAAGAGTAAGCAAGATCTTGGACAACTCTAGAATTGAGCCTACCATATCCTTGTTTATTTTCTGGTTCATTGCCTCCTTTTGTTAAAAGAGAGAAGGTGAAACCATTCTGTCCAATTAGACTGCCAGAGCAACTAATTTGTGGGATAAAACTTATGAAATTTTGCTAATTCCTTCTGATTTGTACTTGATAGGAACTATTTATGGTGCTTATTAAGCAGGAATAGGAAATGGTGCTTCTTCTACATCATTTTGATATTTATTCCAATTATTTAGTCCTCTTCCTTGTTTGATTTTTTTGGTTATTTGTTTTTGATTTCTGGATGAAAATCATTAAGTTCTAAGAAATCGGTTGTTTGCTTGAAGATTTTCGACAGTCGCATATCCAATAAATATCATAATTCACACAAAACACAAGAACTATAGCTTTTATCTTTTAAAATGAAAATGTTGATGTTCATATATCTTGTCTTTGTGAAATATTAATTTCACACATGTTCAACTTTTCATTGCAAAAGTAACTAAGTAGATTATATTTTAGAAAAAAAAAAATCTTATTCTTATATTTCACCCTAAGATACATTTATTAACGGTTGTGCTTGTTTTGTTTGTTGTTTAAAAATATATCCATAGTTGTCAAATTATGAATTCTATAGCTTCCCTTCTAGATAAGAAAGTATAAAATTATTTTAAAGACATTGTGCGCCCAATATATGATAGAAATTTAAACAATAGAATATCCAAACAATGACCATGTTTTAACAATAGAATATCCGAACAATGGCAATAAATCTTGAGATTTTATATGCTCAACAACCAAACAGGCCTAGATGTTGGAGTTCAAGTTAGATTTTTCACTCACATGCTCCCTCATGCATTGATAAGCCCAGGAAAATCTTGAAAGACTGGCCGCTGTTGGACATGGGAGGAGTCTAATAAAAGGACCTCCAGCTAAATAATGATTGTACTCATAACACAACAGAGATGGAGTTTGAGAGAGGTGGTTGGTACAAATCCTTACCTTCAATTCCTAGACTCAAACACCTGATGCATCGCTTAGGTGGATGACAAATTATATTGGTTGACAATCAGAAGCCCAGTGCCTCATACTCACAGTCTAACAGACGTGAATAGTTCCTAAGCAAGAGGCAAAGAAAATACATGGACTGAAATCATAAAAAGAAAAAGAAAAGGCAACGAAAGTATCATAGTCAATGCCTTTTTTTTTTTTTTATGGAACATTGAATAAATAACCACATTATTTCCCGGGAAATCATATACATCTGTTACTTTTGTGAGATCAAAGCAAGGTCTATTTATCCTGCCCTCAGAATTCCTTTACATTCCAACTCTCTTACACATACAATAAAGAGTATTTAAAGAGCTTGATTATTTAGCAAAATGATAGAAAACAGTACATTAAGACTCTTGATGACATTGCATTTACATGGTAATAATTCTTGGCCAGATCAGTCGCATCCACCCAACTGGAAAAAAGTGAGAGGAACATAACAATATATCAGTTTCTAGTTGAAAAGTTACTAGTGGGGCTTGATATGTTACTTAGATCTTTGTACATCCTTAATTGTTACCGGAGTGATGAATTCCAGTAATGAATGCATTACATAAAATCAAGTAGTAATAAAGGAGTTTTCCAGCATACAATTTCAGGGAAATCTTATCTTTCCAGGGCTCAATTACTAGGCAGGTATTTTGCCACAAAAGATGGTAAGTTACCAAGCAACCTAGCCCTCTGTGTGGAAAACACCCTTATTGCACATTTTGAGGTTTAGAGGTCGGGTTCACTTCTGATCTATCCCAACTCCAAATATTTGAATTTTGATCATTCTACAGAATATTTATCTTACCAGTATAGCCTCTATCTCCTTGTTTGAGACTGGTGTACGTTTTGGCTGAAGAGTAGCTTTCCCTCCCACAGCAGTGTTTATGGGTGCTGCTGGAACATCTGACTTATAAGTGTCCTTATTTGTTGATGCATGTTGAGCTAGAGATGCAGAACCTATATATGGAAAAGTATGGCAATCTAAAATAAATATTTTTGTAGGTGCACACTTATAAACAAACAAGAAAAGCTATAATGCATATCTGTACTAAAGATCAATAAAAGCAAATGCAACAATGCTTCTACAACAGTTGCCAAAAAGGTAGGTCGGAGGATACGCCTTACATCAACGCAGAGTTATACCAAAGAATACATCAATGGACAAAATTTTTGACCAAAGGTGTTTCCTCCTTAGGATTACTAGTAGGTACCAGTTAAAATTAGAAAATTTTCAAGGGGAAAAAAACAGCTTACTTATCAAAAACAAAAAATGTTTCATATCACTTCATTACGCTTCACACAATTAAAAATAGAGTTGCTTGCTCAACCAAAAGCATCTCATTTTCTAATTTGTTATATGTGCTTCAATGATGAAGCCATTCCCTTGAGAGTTCCATTAGGTACATCAATATTATTGAAGCTAGCTTGAAACCATTTCTTGGTAGTGCAAATTTTGTGATTGGGTGTCTGAAAAATATTTGCAAAATATCAGATTCACAATGTAGATAGGGGGAGGGATATTGCTTGTACAATCATTGAAGGAGCCCATGTCTACAATTTTAAGCATAACAATGTTAAATGGGCATACAGAAGAAAGGCAAAGCACTGAGCAACAGACTACGAAAAACTGCTGCCACTCATCATATAAAATGACATTCTTGTGCCATTGATGTATTTCAGATTGTTTGAATTGAAAAACCATGGGTCTGAAGACCAGACCAGTATTACAATTACCTGGATTTCAGTAGAGACATCTTCATGGATTTGTGGTCCCACAAACAGTCATATGATACAATCTAAAAAGAAGCATTACTAATTTTTTTTTTCCTTTCAACAAGCTAGTCACTAGACTATTTCATGAGAAAAAGAAAAGCCTTGTCCTTTACTTGGGATCAGCTACAAAACCTTCTCTGCTCCATTATAATGTCAACATACATTCCTCATTAGCTAAGACCAGATACCACATTCTTGTCAGCTTACAAGTGGTACATGGATGTAATGTGATGGCATTATCTAATCTTCCTCTTTTTGATTTTATCAACCTCTTGCATTTTTATTTCTCTTTTGTATACCTCTGGTGGACTTGGGTGCCCATTGGTGTGTTTCCGGTAGTTTTAGGACACTTCAATAATTTCTCTCTCGTATACAGCACTTGTTGCGCTTCTACATTTAAAAATAAAAAGGAAAAGAAAAAGAAAAAAAATCTAAGGTTTCAGAACCAGTGAAAGTCATAATCAACAGTTTCCTGGGCTTTGGACAGACATCTTAACCTATATACTTCCTAGCAGTCATAGGATAAAACTTGAACAACACCTTACAGGATGAACTTAAAAGTGAAAAGGCCCATTACTTTAATAAGTATCACCAATATTTCCTTTTCTGCTCCATTATATGCTCTATCATTGGCTTCCTTTTTGTTCTTCTAGATATTCATATCATTAAAAAATAACATCATAACTTCTGTAAAGCCAACTGTATTTCTATTTTCACAACCCCCATGGCTTTGCCACTCCATTTATAATTGCATCAGCAGCATCCATGTTATATAATCAAAGCTTCACACTACTCACTAATGGCCAGTTTAATAAGGCATCACATACCCCGTATTCTCTAATACCATATTCCAAAATCCCAGCTTCACATTACTCACAAGAGAACCATTGAAGCCTACTTTCCTTTACATTGTCACGATTACTACCACCTCTAACTTCTCATACTGTGTTTAACTTGATCACATCCTTCATGAATCATACATTTTTTTTGGAATTGGCTGCAAAATCCTCTAACATTATTTGTGTTCCTCCATTTTTTCTCATCTAAAACCGTGCCCATTCTGGCCTTCCCTTGCTCTTGTAATGTTCCACTAGAATCAACAAGACATAATAAATACAATCACATCAATCAATCTAGTATAACATTTCGAACAAAACCATATGCCATTGTTGCTTTTCTTATAACAATAGCTCAAAGACATCCTCATTCCTCATCTGTTCAGTCTTGGTAGCATACAGCTCATCCATATAAATAGTATGGACATTTAAATTGGACATAAATTAGCAAATCTGATTACTAATCACATAAAAAGTTTGAAATAAAAAACAAGAGTGACCCAGTATTTAATTTGACAAAACAACATAATAGAGATGCACAAAACATGAAGCTACCATAGTATAAAGCATTTTGAATCAAAATTTGACCCGAACTTTTTGACCTAATTATTTCTTTCTTAAACTGTGTAATGTAAATATAGACGTGTAAGAATCATTGAGCACTTTTTATATGCAAAAGGAAGTCATAACAACAGATGAAACTGACAATAAAAATAAAAATAAGCAAAGGAAAGACGAAAAAAAAAGAACAGATTGAAAAGAATAGAAAGAGACAGAGACCTGAAGAAGCTGAGGAAGTTGGGTGTCTCTGTGGGAATTTAATGCGTGGAATTCTCTTCAATAAATGCCCTTCTGCACCCATTATCGCCTTCTTCCACTTTACCCTTCTTTCCTCTGTGTCCTTTTATCTTGTAATATCTTTCTGTGCTGTGAATAGCAATATAGGGCGTGTTTGGATTTTGGAAAAGCCTATAACGAGTTTTGGTTGTCTTTTTTCCTTTTTTTGTGTGATTTTTACACAAGTCAAGAATCTTGAACCTATTAATCTTCACCCTTCACCTTATACTTGGGAAAACTCTTGGTCCACTTTGGTATCCAGTCCATTTGGTCCACCTGATAATAGTTTTTATTCTTCAAATTAAGATGCTAATTAGTTTTTGGTGTAAGCGAGGGTTAAACCCCAGATTTTTTATTCAACCATCAGAGACTTTATCAATTGAGCTAACCGAACCCCATATGGTCCACTTACTTAAGAATGAAAAAAAAAAGACAAATTTGAATTAAGAGTAACTATTATAAATTCTAATTTATTTTTAAAAAAATATAGATCTCAATTTTGTGTTACAAATTTTACTACAAAATCCTTGCATGATATGTTAACTTCTAAATACAAAACAAAAATATTAATTACAAATTTATTTATTAGTATGGTGATGATGTATGTAGGGACTCAATTTGGATTGACCCTGAGTGATGGATTTTCAGCCCAATAAACCCAAACAATAAATTTTTAGAGTATGGGTCCAAGAACTAGTACTGTTTTTCAGAAAGGGTTCTACTCATCAATCAATAAGGGATACTTTCGGTTCGCTCTCTGAGGATTATTATCCTCGGCTCTCTTTCAATTGATCTCTCTTTTTCTTTTTCTTTTTTTCCTTTTCTTTTTCCTTTTTTTTGTTGTCCCCCCCTTTCTGTTTTCTTCATTCCTATGTTATATACTCCGTTCTCCCCCTGTTTCCATCGTACACGTGTAGTTCTTATCCTGGGAGCTCCTTTCTGTCCCATCCAGTACCTACCGGAACCTTCAGCTTAGTGGCCATAAAGCTGCTTAGTTACTGTTCAGGTATCACCTCCACATTAATGCGGCCAGACTGTTAGCTAGAAAGCATTTAATGTGGAGGTGATGGCCTCAAAAGATATTTGCTACCTTCCCCGACGCCTCCTAAGCTATATCCAATTTCCAGTTCAGATACAACTTGGTGGGGTCTTTCCGCTAACATGAAATGGCCTCAAAAGATATTTGCTACCTTCCCCGACGCCTCCTAAGCTATATCCAATTTCCAGTTCAGATACAACTTGGTGGGGTCTTTCCGCTAACATGAAGGTTACCTTGACCTCGGACTTTGTTGTCCTCGGACGTGTGTTATGCCGCTGTATATAATATCTACTCGCTTCTTCCATACCACCCATTTGACAAGAATAAAACTTTTTAGGCTGTCCTCGGATTACTAAATGTTCTCGGATTGGGCCTTTGGGCCCCGAGCCCATTTCTGAGGATTACTATACATTTTTACCTAACAGGCCCCACAATGTAATATCAAACACATTCATTATCCTATTTTGTGTAATTTGATTCTATCTCTTTTCCTCATGAGAATAATACAATACATAACATAATACCTAAATTTTTATTGTGATTAAAATTAAGATGTTGACATTGTCATTAATAATATGTGAACTTCAGCTTTTGTTATTCTAATTGTAAGACCAAAAAAAAAAAAAAAGAGTTTCTTTAGTCCTTTTTATTTCTTATTGCCATAAGAATCCTTTTAAATTTATTTTGCTTCTTTTCAGAAATTTAAAAAAAAAAAACTTTTTTTTTTTTTGGGAGTGAAATGATTCTTAGTGATCTATAAAAGATTATTAGTCTTAAACATAAATATCTTCCTAGAGTCTGGTCAAATTGAAACAAACTAATCTTGTATTTTAAAAAAAAAATATATTTATATGAATAATATTACGTCCATAACATTTTCATAATAATTCTTATTAGTAGGTTGTTATTGATAGGTTAAAAGTGATCTCCTTAATGGGTCTTGATTAGAACAAAAAATATTCTTTTACTTAAAATTTGTTGTGAAATTATTTGGAGATAGCATTACTCTATTTATAATTTAATTTTTTTTTTCTTGAGGAATTTTTTTTTTTTTGAAATTCTTGAGGAAGTTTTAGATTAGGGCCTGGTCCTATCTTAATTTGACCCAAAAAAAGAAGAAGTCAATAGCCCAGACCTATTACCCAACAAAAAAAGGAAGCCCAGACCTATCAGTAGCCCACAAAAATAATAGAGTTTTTTCAAATTTCAATGGTAGAAGACACGACACCGTTCACTTATTAATAACCTCAACAATTCCTGACATTTTTAGAGGTATTTTCATTATTCAGGCTTTGTTTGTTTGTGTGATTATATATTTTTGCAGAGGCAAAGAAGGAACGAGCGAAACAATTCACAATGGCGAGCCGTCGTTTATTGTCATCAACAGCATCAACTCTCTCCTCCACTCCCAAGCTGGTCTTTCAAGCTGCTACAACCGGACCCGACCCGCTGATTCGCTCAGTAGTGACCCGATCCATGAGCTCCGCGACTCCACACCAAGAAATCCCTCTTCAGAATAATAAGCAAGAGTCTATCAAAGAAGACCTAGAAACCAAAAATAAAGAAGAAGAAGAAGAAGAAGAAGATGATGATGATGCTCAATATGTAGATGAAAATGGCAATTTTGTCAATAAAGCCACCGGCGAAGTGGGTGGGCCCCGCGGACCCGAGCCCACCCGTTATGGCGATTGGGAGCAAAAAGGTCGCTGCTCTGATTTCTGAAAATCATTCCACTCTTAATCAAAACTTATCTTAGTTTTTTTTTTGAATTGAATTGAATTGTATGCTCTCTCTTTGTGTTCAATTTTTGTTATGTTTGTTAGTGTCTAATATTTGATGAGAAGGAATAAAATTAAGAGCAAATAAATTTGTGTTTTATACTATTGCTTGTTACATGGTTTTTTTCTTGTTTGTGAAAAAGGGTAGAATTGAAACCTATGGGCATCATTGGAGTGTAGTGAATGGTAGATTAGCTAAAATTTTGGTTTGATTGCATGGAATATGGCCGAGCTATAACCATAATCAATGCTGTTTATCCTTGGAGGCAGCTGGGAACTGGGCCTATTATTAGACTAGACTATTCATGGTTGCAAAACTTCACAAGGCGGTGGCCGATGGAGAAAAGAACATGTCATTAAAAAATGGACCATGTAAGCATTTTAGTTAAGATGTTAGGATACCAAAGAACTTCAAATTCTCACTCGCGCGCATTTGTCAGCGTGGAAGTCATGGCCTGCAGTCTCAAAGGGCATACCCTGAAAAAGGTCTACCACAGGACAATGATTGCGTTTGGAATGTCTCAAGCGTGTCATTGGTGTTGAGAACAACAACCGGGTACATTGATCGATACTATTATTTGGGTTTTCTGTTCAGGTATTGCTTATGTTATTTTTATTTCTCTGTCTGTCTGTTGATTTACATATGTTTGATAATTTGTGTGTGGAGTGTCTGAGAAAATGCCTGAAAGAATTTTGACCTGAAAAGTGTGGAGACAAGATGAAAAGTGTGGTGGATACAGGAATGGATTTTGTCTGGTTTGATTGGAGCGTACACTAGGTCAAGGTGTCTGTTTTGAATTTGTAATGACCTATCAATGTGAGAGTAAGCAGTGTTTTGGAAGGTTATGTTTCATATTTTAGCTTGCATTAGAGTTTGTCAGGCATTTTTTGATAGATAAGTGGGTTTTGATTTGAAAAATGGTGCAGAGGATGAGTGAATTGTTTGCTTGTAAGCATCTGAAAATCTGATGTGAATACTCTATTGTATATATCTTTATATTATGTATATAAAGAAGAAGAGTGTGAAGCACTGGCACTTAATTAAAGTCATGGCCAATTTTGGATGACAATGACTTTATAATGACCATTTTGTTTATTTTATTTTCTTAATGCTAGAATTGCATATATGTTTAAACTATCTATTCACTTCTCTGGCAGTCTAATTTTTTAGCAGTAGATAGGAATTAATTATAATGTCAAGCATTTTGAATCTTTGTTACAGTGAAAAGATAGAATGCTTGGTTTCTAGCTCTCATAAATCTAATTTATATTAAAGAGTTAAAAAAGGCTTAGGTTGCAGTAGCTGGTTGATTGTGGATTACAGAACAACAGATATCTGAATCCATTCCATATTCTTCTATTATCCATTTCTAATATCTGGTTGTGTACATTTCCTTTGCTGTCCATAAAAAATCAGAATTATCTTGGTTAAATTTTTTAATATTTACAAGGCCATTTAGCGTTATTTGATTTCTGTTTGTTTGAATCAGACAGTGTTTTTTTTAAAAAAATTACCATTTGGATTTTTTTTTATGGGTAAATATGGGCCATCTAGCCATATAGGTTGAACTTATGATCTTATCCTCCAATTTTATTTATGTAGGATATGCCATTTGGTCCATAGATCATTCGAAAATTATTTTTGAACCATACAATGACTTTGTTGGAGTGGGAAGTATATACTTATATATGCTACTTCCTCCGTTGGTATCAACTGATAGTTTTGACTGCCTGGAAGAATACTTGATATTTAGAAAATTGTGATGATTGTTTATGCTGTTACATTGAAGTTTCCAAGAATCACATGATTGTGTTCTATTGTATAATCTTTTAGCATAGAATGGTATTTATGCCATTATGTTTTAGAGGGCGGCTGTCTTACTAAGAAGTGAAAATGGATGTCGTGTGGTTCCGTGTAATGAGGAGAGCTCATAATCTGCTGTTGTTGTCTGTAATGTTACTGACGGGTTTTGTAGGAACCGCAAAGAATGTGAGGAATTATCTTTGATCTGCAACTGGCTTGTTCAGATCAAAAACAGTGATCCAGTCTACTAGATCTCCTTCAGGTTTGTGTCCATGCTTGAGAATTGAGGTTATGCATTTGTCACTGTGATGTTTTAATCCCTCTCTCTCTCTCTAAGTTGTTGTGGATTTTTCCTCATATTGTTGGACTTGACCAACTGGTAAATCATGTCTGCCTATGCCAAATGATTTTAATTTATTTATTTTATTGGTGCCCTGATTGAACACGTGACCTCAACCTTCACCTTGCACACACTCGAAGTCTTGAAATTATAGATGACCCACCATAAAATGCACTAAGAGCTTAAAAGGGTGCCCCCTAGAATAAGGTGAAATGGTGGAACTGATTGTGGCAGAAATTTGCAGCTTTTGGTACACAAATCAAATTTAACATGACTTTATGTGGATGAACTTAGATTTCATTTCATACGAGATTCAGGAGTTCCAGAGAAGTGCAAAAGTTTTAACACTTCTATCTTAAAATCTATTTGGAATAGAGCTTATGAGATATCAAGTCATAATAAGTTGGCATTAGCTCTGTGGCATCTGCCTTGAACACTGAACTAGTCACAACTTTTAGTATCACCTCTGGAAGCAGTCTAATGATACCCTTGTAAAAGAAAGAAAAAGAAGCTAATTCACCAAAAAAATGTTGTCATCTTGTGCAGTGTTCATTACTAATTGATTCTTTCTTTTAATAAAAATTGAGAACTCACTTAGAATGAGCCACAAAATGCCCCATCATGGTATAGAGGGTGTATGGAGGAGTAGAGCTTATTTTCCATTTTGTTAAGAGTTGTTCCATTTGTTTTGTTTCGCAGTTACTTGATCTGGAAAGGTGGTAATGATGTGGATACAATCATGATGATGGGCATGCATATATGGTTTTCCAAGTGAAGTCAAGGTATTGACTGATCCTACAACAGAAGATTGAGATCCCTAAACATCCCACGTTCAATCTCTCTGTCGGGTTTTATGAAGATCTTATAAATAAGGCATCTCTCTGTAGGGTTTTACCAAGATCTTACAAATAAGACATGTTACATCAATGGTTGGCCATCAAAATTATTGTGGTATTGCAACTGCTAGCAAAACCCTGAAAGAAAAGGAAGAGACATGAATCAAATAGAAAAGTAGGATGTGGCGTCACTCAATGTACAACTTCTTGATATTAAGATTTCTTGCTAGGATAAGGCCATACCAGAGGCCCCACCTTCGCATTTTCTGATTAGATCACCTGCACTGACTTTTCCTAGGTTACCTTGAACTAAACCATCTATATTGAGCTTGAAATATTCCATGAATAGTTTTATTTGGCTTTTCTTTTGCCAATTAACACATTTTCCCACCATAACCTACTCGTCACTTTGAGTTTAGCCTCCGCAAAAAAAGGGTTTTCACTCTTCACCTAACTTATACCATTTCAAAAAACTTTCTATATTATGCAATTAATCACTAATTTCTCATTTAACACTTTTAGTCATACTAGTTGCAGACTTGCACGATGCGCATAAAAATTTGACAATTTGTTTTTTTGTTAAGTGAAAAATAAAAATAATAGATGAAACTTATAAGTGTTTTGAATAGCTAAAAGAGAAAGCAGATATAAGTAAATTAATAATTTATATTAGAAAAAAAAAAAAGTAAACTTTAATTAACAAAAAAAAAAAAAAATTTATCAAAAACCTACTAACATTACGTTGAGAAGATGACATAATTGTCAATGAAGCGACTCCACATTCTACTCAATCCTCTCCTCCTAAAGCATAGCCGAAGTGGACCGAATGTATTGAAATGAACCAAATTGGACTGAAATGGATCGAAATAGATCGAAGTGGATTGAAATAAACTAAATTGGATTGAATGGATCGAAATGCTACACTGATGTGGTTCAATAAGAGAGTAGCAACAATAAATGCTACCTTTAAACTTTTAGATGTTATATAGATTAGCCAATCTAGGCTCCCCTTGAAACCAAACCAATGATGAATGATAAGGGTGATTTTCTTCCATAAAACTAGCACCTTGATGTGTGAACATAATGTTCGATTGCCAAGAACGATAGCTGCCTATCCAGAGTTCCTTTTGTAGCGGATAATTCTTCAAGTTTTACTTCCATTGGTTTCAACTTCTCACACAATTGGTTGTAGTCTTGAGAAAAAGTCTTAAATTGGGACTATACTTCTGCATTAGTCCCCACTATCTTGTGCGAATTTTGTTGTCAAATGATTGGCTGAAGAAGATTTTAGCAAAGAATTGTAGTAGGATTAGGTAGGATTTTGGCTTCGATACGATGGATTGAGAATACTTCCATTGGTTTCAACTTCTCACACAATTGGTTGTAGTCTTGAGAAAAAGTCTTAAATTGGGACTATACTTCTGCATTAGTCCCCACTATCTTGTGCGAATTTTGTTGTCAAATGATTGGCTGAAGAAGATTTTAGCAAAGAATTGTAGTAGGATTAGGTAGGATTTTGGCTTCGATACGATGGATTGAGGGGTTAGTAGAGTTTGTGGATTTGGGTTTAGAATTTTTAAGGTTTAATTTTTGTCAACTTAGTTCCTTAATTTGTTAAAATGAGTCAATATGATTATTTTATCTAAATAAGAAGATATATTAAATGCCACATCTCATTAATGTTTTTAGTTAAATTTTTTTATAATAAAAGAATAATGTTTAAACGACATAATTTTTTTTTTTAAGATTTGTATAAATGACATTATTTGCTAATAGATTTGAACAAAATAGCCAAATTGACACATTTTTACAAATGAGAGACTAAATTGTAAAAAAAAAAAAAAAATCCTTTGGACTAAGTTAAAAATTACCATTTTAGTTTTATTATGTTTCTAAAGCTTTCATTTTCCTTTCTCTCTTTTTATCTCTAATCAATGAACTAAATTAATTTTCTTTGGTTTTCTTCCCTTGGATTGGAAAACTTTCTCACCAATAAGGGCTCGTTTGAATGGAAGGGAAGCGAAAGAGAGTAGAGTAGAATTGGTTAAAAATAGGCTAATTTTGGGCTAAATTTACTCTACCCTGCTCTATTCCTTCTCCCTTTCCCTTAATCCAAACAGACTATAAATGTACCGGGATTTCTTGGCTCTGCTTTGTTCATTTGTAGGTGGGAGGCTACCAATGTATCAAAAAAAAAAAAATAAATAAATAAAGGAGGAAAGAAAATCCTCTTAGATTTCACTATTGTGAAACCACCATTTTCTTTTCGAGGTCAAGACCACCACCACCAAATTTTGAAAACTATATGTAAATCAATTAATTTGGTCACAAGGATTATTAGTGGTGGAAAACATGGTAAACATCGTATAAAAAAAAGGAAAAAATAGTGGAGGAAACTAGTAAAGACAATCTTTTATAATACACACACACACACACACACACACATATATATATATAACAGCATCGTATGAAGGAGCAAAGTCTAATTTTTATTTATTTATTTATTTATTATTATTATTATTATTATTATATTTTTCTTGAATGAAAAATGTGGAACCCTAGGAGCAAGTCACTTTTCATCCCAAGCTAGTTGGTCCTACCAAACCTGGTACTAATATGTGTCACACAACTTGAATCAAAATGCTAAGGTGATCAAGGCAGATGAGGTGCTCAATCACTAGACTCTCACCCTAAAGTCCAATTATGTTAGACTCTTATAATAAAGCTATGAACTCCAACACAGAGGCTGGAGCCTATGTTTAGTGTCTAAAATTTCGGCACTCTATGCCTATGGTGGTCTTATGTCCAGGTATAAACAAGTTTTTCTAAGATCACAATTTTTGTCATAACTTTAATGTGTCATACTGTGAATAGCTGCCTATTACTTTTACATGCACTTATTGTTCTTTTTTTTTTTCACCACTCACAATCAGTTACATCAAGGTTTGTAGTAAAAGTCATGTCTCTGGATTGATCAAGCCTTGTCATAAACCCAATCAAGGAAGCAAAAAAGAAAAGAAAAGAAGCGCGGAACAGTAGAGGAATGTGCATGGGACTTGTTGATGCATACAAATATTTTCCACATAAAAACATTGAACTAGCAATTGAGTTGTGGTTCGAGTTAAATTCTTCACATTTTCTTTGACTTCCGTTCGAATTGAATGCCCAAGGCAAAGAAAGCAACAGACTGGCGAGGGCATAAGCCCATTAAGTGTCAAGAATTTTTAGACAAACTTTGAACAACTCACTTGGACCATCATCGTATGGGTGTGTTCTAAGTCTTTATCTATCTTTTCTAGACTATATATCAAATAAGTTATACCAAACATACACTTAATCTAAATCATTAATAGTGTCGGCTGAACCTATAGGCCATTTAGGCCACCATCTAAGGCCCCCACTTGTAAGAGGGCCCCCAATAGTACTAATATATTATATAATGTTGTGAAAAAAAAAAAAAAAAAAGTAAGGCTTGCTCAAAAGATTTAAGACCCGTCCAAATTATTTAAGCTCTTAATTGAAAATTGAGAAGAAACAAGTTATTTCTAACCCTTTCTCACAAAGCAAAAAGGCTGAAAGGACATGAAGTCCAATTAAATTACCAAATCTTTAACTTTCTCAGGAAAAAAAAAATCATCATATCCAAGTATCTTCTAGATCAAACTTTTGTACCACATTTTATTAAGAAAACCCATGTTTATTACTTGAAATGTAGAGAGGGAGAGAAAGAGAGACACTGGTTTTCTCAATATACAAGTAACAAAATGCAAAAGAAAAGATAACAAAAGGCCAAAAAAAGAAAGAAGAAAAAAACACTCACTCTTTCCATCTTGATCCTAAAAAAAAAAAAAACTCTTTTTAGTTGGCATACTCATTAATTAGTGTTGGCAATAGACTTGGTGTGTTCACAGATCTTCATTTCAGGTTTTTTTTTAATTTTTTTTTTATCTTTAGTCTTCCCTTTGCCTCTTTAGTCTTCCTCATGGTTTGCTGCTGGGTTTTTATTCTCCATTTTTGCTTAACTTTTGTTGTACTCTTTAGTCTTTACTCTTCTTTGTTTTTACTCTTAAATTTTGATTTCTTTAGTATTTTCTAGAAGACTATGGAATGAACCCACTTAAAGCATTGATTCTAGTCCTACACGTTTTTTAAAGCTTTCGCCTAGGGCCCCCAAATTCGTTGAGCCAGCCCTAATAATTAAATATGGGTTCCAGTTAGCTCAACTAGTGAAATTTCTGATGGATAAATAAGAGATTTAAGATTCAATTCCCGCCTACACCAAAAACTGATTGGTGTTTCAATTTGATGATAAATCAACTAGTGAAGTTTCTGATAGATGAATAAGAGATTTGAGGTCCAATTACAGCCTACACCAAAAACTGATTGGTGTTTTAATTTGATGATAAAGAGTAATCATTAGAAGCGGACATCATAAGTTGAAACTCTCTTTAAAAAAATCTAAACCATTAAATAGATCTCTTTTAAATGCAATAGTCATTTTTCACCATAACGAACCAAAGAAGAAGCAATTTCACTCGGAGTTCAATAACCATGTGTTGCTGTTGTACTTGCTGGGGGCAAAGTGGCGTGATAAAGAGAGAAAAAAGAAAGAGTCCAAGCTTTAATTACACACGAAAAAAAGTTTTTAAGACCATAACGAATAGAAAGATATCATTCTTTGCCATGTTGGCCTTGCCAATTTGAATTGTTTGCATTAGTCTTAAATCTTAATAAATATTGTCATCAGGTCGTTATCATGTTAGCCATGCCAATTTGAAATTGTTTCATGATTTCTTATATTTCTTGATATATGTGATAAAACAATCATTTATCCATTGATCTCCCATTTGATTACATAAAATTTTTAAACATATAATTTGATTACTCAAAATGAATTGAAAAAACAAATCAATGTAAAAGCGTTTCACTAACTTGGTTGCTTCTAAAAATATATAAAATTCAAATTTCTTTCTTTATTCTTCTAATTACTATTTAAAATTTGAGTTTATAGTAAAAACTTAGTGTGCAAAACTGTAAAAGAGTCAAGAATTGAGGAAAAAGTTGGGCTGGAAAGCTAACTTAAAGGGATACAACTTTGTAGTTTACCAAAAGTCCAAATTCTGAAGTTAGATGGGCCAAAAATGTCAATTAAATAAGCCTAAAAACCTGGGAATTTCTCAAACAGGAATTAACTTGTAATAGGATCCTCGACCTATTTAAAGGCTTCTTAGGGNGGCAAAATTGAGGTGAGAGCTGCTGTAGAACATAATTTAGGTTTTCTTAATTTTTTTTTTTTTTAGATTTTTATTTGTGTTATGGCTTGCTAGAAGCCTTGCTAAGGCAAAGGGTGAAATCCAACCATATATTGGTATATTCTTAACAATTATTTATTGGTTTTACTACTTATGTTTTTGATTGTTTTACTCATCTAGAAAAGTGTTTAGTTCTGTATAATTTTTTGATTTATCGTAGACTCCGGGCACGTTAAATGCTTAGTATTCCCTGCGAACTAATTCACTAGTTTTGTTTTGCCTAAAATCAATCAATTTCATGAAACTACCTTAGACAATTAATTCTTGAGTTTTTATTGTTAAATTATCCTACAAAGATCATCATTCATATGAATTTTAGTTGAGTTATAAAATAAATATTGTTAAGATTACCAATAGATATGTTGTATGTGGATCCCTAAACCTTAGCGCCTTAATATATTATTATTTTCTCTCAATTTAAATTAACTTTACTAAAATATCAAAAATCTCTTAAATTAAACTCTATTATTTTAGTTTTATTCTCTTGTGGTTTGCTATTCAATTCCCCTTTTCCTGTGGATTTGATCTTGGACTTCCTAAGTTATTACTTCGCGACAGTCCTGCACTTGTAAGCATTATTTAAGTTGTAGTAATGGGAATGCTAACTTAGTGACATTTTTTACTTTTCTTTACTAGAAGAACTAGAATTCTAATTTATATTTTCTCTACATGTTAATGATTAAAGTAAGTATTAGTTTTCTATTGTTTATAATTGACGTCACTTTTATTATGTAGCATCAACAAACGATATGAGCAAATGTGAAATTTTTTTTTCCTCCTTACACTTATTGTTTCTTCAGATTTAGGATCAAAAGACCATGTAACATGTGTACTTCAATTTTATTGTACATGGCCCGACATGACCCCGAGTGGAACCATGCTCATTATGGCCTTTTGTTTTTAGTTTGACTTTTTGTTTTCTAGAACTTTAATTTAGCATGGTATTAAAATATTGATGACTGTAGACTTTTTAATAAAACAGTGATTGGTTATATTTCAATAATTTATTTTTGTGATTAAGCAAAAGGAAACAACATACCGATTTAATTATGAGCAATAACACAAATAAATATGATAGATAAAGCAATAAATAGATACAGTATACATTGTGTCCATTTGAAAATGGATAATTATAATTCAATCGGCTAAACTCCAAATATAACAATTATATATAAACATATATATAAGCCGCCTTTGCAGAAAGTGTTTGCACGTGTACCTGGCAATCAAAGAAAACAGTTATACACTGAAATCCAATTACAACTCTGCAACAGTAATAGGAATCTTACCGACGCAATAGCCGTAACCATCATCAACTCTACTTAAATTCTGCTTTAAGTGGGAAACGAAGGCCAGTCCACATATGTCAAAAGTTGAACTTATGTCCAACGAGCATATAAATTCATATATTATCTCTTTCATTTTTTAAAACTCAAAATTTTTACCACTTTTAATAATATCTTTAAATAAAATATCAATTTTTTATTCACTCCATGTTATTTTTTCAACAATAAATATACGTAGTATTTATATTGCTTGTGTAGGGTAGAATATAGCTTTGCATCCAAACATCAAAATATCCTAACACCAAATGAACATTCTCAAAGTCACTTCCTCCATCCTCTTCTTCCTCTTCTTCTCCTCCTCCTCATACCTTGCAACCAGCACAGAGTCATGCAAAAACTCCGTTTGCAGCCCCAACGGCCCGGGAATTCACTTCCCGTTTCGGATACAAAGCCGTCAGCTGGAGTCATGTGGCTATCCGGGTTTTGATTTATCCTGCAATAATGCAACTCAAACAGTGCTTCTGAACCTGCCTTATTCAGGACAATTCATTGTCCAAGGGATAGACTATACCACACAGCAAATATGGATCAATGATCCAAAAAACTGTCTCCCTAAACAGCTTCTTTCGCTTAATCTCTCTGGTTCTCCCTTTAAGGGTGTATATCATCAAGAATTTTCATTCTTTAACTGCTCCTCTGTTTTATTGAAAGATCAATTAACACCTATTATTTGTCTTAGCGATTCAAATCACACAATATTTGCTACCTCGTCTAGAAGAGTTGCTGCACTTTTGTTATCAACTTGCGAGTTCATTACAAATGTTTCGGTTCCAGTTCAGTGGCCATTTTATGAGCAAATATTATCCTCAGACCTTAATGATGATCTCTGGCTAACTTGGGATGAACCTTCTGGTTGTGGAAAGTGTGAGTCACGAGGAGGGCAGTGTGGGTTCAAGACCAATTCAAGCCATGAAATTGTGTGCTCTAATGTTCCTCATCAGTCTGGTAAGTTTCTAGTTGGTCCTCCAAATGTTCTATTTTTATTTTATTTATTTTTGTTGAGGAAATCCAAATGTTCTATTATGTTTGTTATTTTAGCAATTTAATTTAATTTTTTAGAGAAAATATTCACAATTTAAATTAGCTTAATTTAGACCGTTAGCATACTAAGGCTTTTCAGAAAATCAAAGGGTTAATTTATTACTTGGACATGGATTACATATTAACTATATCTTATATCCAAAAGCAAGTGATTTTTTTATCTTGAAAGAGGATATATTATAAATAATTAATAAATATCATGCACTTTTTTTTTAGATAAATAGTAATATTAAGACAAAATTTAACTACAAAATTAGCTGTAGTATAAGATTACAATCTTACTCAATAAAATAAACATTACTATATATTTTGAAAATCTAACTGTTGAATTGCATGTTCTTTATGTTCTTAATACACCTGTCAAATTTTGTATCAATCGGATATTATTTACTATATAATCTATAAGCTTATATTTTATGCATAATTTTAAACTACAAAAACTTACAATTTAAACAATGTATTGATGACATAACTATTAATCTTTAATTTTCTTGAAATTTTGTAAGTATGAAGGATATAAGAATTAGATGTAATCTAATGATGGATTTATCAAAATGCATCTCCAATAAAAAAATATTGAGTAAGGTTATAGTTTAAGGTTATAACTAATTTTGTAGGTAAACTTTGTCTATAATATTATGCCTACTAAAAAAAAAAGTAATAATATTATGCACTTGTCAATTATGCGAAACTTTGCTATATAAAAAAAAAATTGTATGGTCTCACCAGCTCACCAAGTGATAGAACCAAATATACTTTTTCTCAAAAAAAAAAAAAAAAAAAATCTCTAACTAATTAGTAGTTATATGAAAATATTCAGATTAAGACAGATTTCATGGATCTAAACTGATACGAAACTAATTAGTTTATAAATTAAATCGCTAATGGACGTACAGATGATATAATTGTTATGATAAGCTTAATCTGTCATTTTTAATTCGATTATATCATTTTAAAATGTCAACGTCCTGCTGCATGAGTCACTTAATTTTTGTTAACAATAATACTTAATACTTAAAGAATAATATTAGTCGATAATAAAAGAAGATGAATCAATGATTGTGGAGTTAATTTATATAAAATGTGACTTACCTTAAGCCAATTTTGTAGTACCTACATTGCAAGAGGTCAACATTTTGGTTTTTAAATAAAGCTAGTGAATTGGTAAGTTTCAAGATAAGTGTTGACGAAGTATTATATACTCCAAAATTTTGGAGCAATAAAAGCTGTGAATTACTACTTATTTTAAGTTCTCTCAACGCTTTCCACACTGCAATCATAGCTTTTTATTTGGTTCACTTTCGAATACCCAGCACTATGGCTTATGGGATTTGGAATTTTTTCAACGCCTCATCATACCTTCTCCTCGTGTTGCACCTCTTTCTTTATTTCTAGAAAAAAAAAAAAGAAAAAAGAAAAAAAAAGAGTCCATAGTAAGAAGACTAAGAATAGCCATTCTAGTCTTCTAGAACCCCTCCCGAGAAATCAACTAATTATTGATAGACATCTGGGATCTTTCCCTGTTCATAATAATTTTATACTATGTTGGCCGATATAGTTGTAATTGCATCAATAATGTTGATAACTTAGTAAATGACTCTTCCTTGTAATTCTAGTCATTTATTAATGGGAAACGTTTACTTCAAAACTAGTTTGAAGGAAAATTTATTCAACTTGTTCCGTGATGTTTGAGAAAATTATCTGTACGTATTTTTAGTTACATGATTTATTAAAAAGTTATATGACTTAATTAAAGAATAGTTACATAATGAGTTGAAGAAAATTTCTCGAAATGGGTTTGGAGGAAAATTTTGTTGATTTGAATTTAGAGGTGCTCCTTGTAAGGCTAAGGATGCTTTTGGGTACTGCTCTGTTTTGTTAATTTTTCTTTTAAAGCTTTTTCTCGAGGCCAAAAAAAAAAGAAAAAAAGAAAAAGAAAAAAAAAAGACTAGAAATAACCCTTGGTTAGGGTCAAGACAAATATAAATGTCGACATCAAGATAAGGGTTGTGTGGCAAACAATATAAATGGCTTAGGTTTGATCTATATAAATTGGTCTAGAAATAAAATTGGTCAATTTTAAACTGATTTTGATATGTTATGTAATTTATTTAAATTCAAGTTGAAACTTATTTTGAAATTTATGTGTACGTGTAATGAAAACTTATTAATCAACATCAATTACCTTAAAAATCAAAATTTACAAGACTAAAAAAGAAAAATACACATAATTGAAATACCCTATAAGCCACTACCCATTTATGCACACTCAGATAAAGACAAAAACAATCACTACTGGTCCAAGCCTATAAGCATCATTATATTTCTATTAGGGGTTTGATTTTTATGGGCTTGTATATAATGGGCATGATTTAGGCAACGAATTCTCAGTTCTTGAGTCACGTCTAGAATTGGGTCCCAAAACGCACTCTATGGGTTCTTTTTGCTTCTTTAATCAAGTCTAGCCAACCTAAGTTGACTCAGATGCACTGATGAGTGGTAAGTTTTGTTTTAATGATGTGGGGCTAGGTGATTCGGCCTGCACTTTCAAACCTGATATTGGGCTCTGCCTGATTGTAATTTTAAAAATTTTCTTCAACCTGGTCCATTCAGTTGTCTTTGAAGCAATGCTTTTTGCCCGAGGTTGGGTGGGTTTACATTTGCTTCATATTGGGGGTTGGGCTGTTGGGTGCTCAACAGTTGTGTGAATACAAATTTTGACAACAAATTGATTTTTTTTTTTTTTGAGAAGAAAATTGATCGTTTTATGATAGAAAAGAAAAGTTTAAATTGTTATAGGGCTTATACAAATTTTATTATATGGGTTTTTAAACCAATGTGTTAATTTTGTAAACTTTTTACGATAAAATTGATAATTTTTATAGTATTTTACAAAAAGTAATGTAGCACAATTTTACAACTATCTCAATGAATTTTAAGTTAATGTGTAGCTGTATATTTATTGTAAAGTTAATAAATATGAAATGAATTTTCCTTTTTTTTTTACCATTATTGTTCAATATTTTTGTGCATGCGAATGGGTTGTAGTTTAGTTGATATTTAAAGTATAACTTGATGCCTTAATAAAGATTAATGTGGTATGTTTAGGATTTCCAAGGAGCACACGCTACGCCATTACCCTAGGTGTTGGAGTACCAGGAAGTATGTGCTTGCTAGGGCTACTATGTTTTCTCTTTGGCAAGATCGAGTCCTACAATGCAAGAAGACACATTGAAATCCCAGAATTCAATCCTACAATTGCTCCACCGCCCAAAATTATGGTGGGCCTTGATGGGTTCACAATAGAGTCATACCCAAAAATAGTTCTTGGTGAGAGCTGGTGCCTACCCAAGCCCAATGACAACACTTGTCCAATATGTTTGTCAGAGTACCAGCCTAAGGAGACTCTAAAGACCATACCTAAATGCCAGCATTGTTATTAAGCAGATTAAAGTGTAATTCATAATAATTATTTACTTATTTCTTTATCTAATATGTTATGTTATATTTTTAAAATAATTAGTTATCTTTTGTAGGTAATCCAAATTTTTATATTTTACATGCACATGTATAGCTGGCAAAATTAATAACATTAGATGCTCCGCATCTAGTTTTTGTTTATTTTTGGGTTCTTTATGGTGATGATAAGATTAATGAACAACTTTGAATTGTATAATCTTAAGTATTTATGTATTATTTGACTTGGATTGCCAAGAGCTTTGTAGCTCAACTAGCACATCCTAATGTTATTAACGGAGACATCCAGGGTTAAATCCCACCACCCCAACTATCATTTTATAACAAAAAAAAAAAAAGAGTTAGGTTTTGTTAATTTAAGATTTTTTTTTTTGGTTAATAATTGATAGTTACAATGAGGGCTACTTGCTAAGTACGAAATTAAGTAAGTTCCATTTAGTTTGCCTTCATCATTTTCCTCTACATCACATGTGCAATTTATTTGATGTGGCAATGAATATGATTGATGGACTTAAACCACATTGTAAATGAATATTTGAATTGTTTCTTTGTGATTGGTAACACATCAATTCATAAACTTAATGTAGTAAAANAGTAATCATAGATATACAATATTAGTTTTTTATTGACCCAATTTTATTGTATACAAAAAAATTATATTAAAAGTTTATATTGTAAATGAAAATACTGAAGAAATTATTCACTAACTTAAAGTGCAATTCTCAAATATGAATATGAATATTTTCATTGTTAGATTTACAACTAATATTAAGCAGATTAAAGTGTAATTCATAATAATTATTTACTTATTTTCTTTATCTAATATGTTATGTTATATTTTTAAAATAATTAGTTATCTTTTGTAGGTAATCCAAATTTTTATATTTTACATGCACATGTATAGCTGGCAAAATTAATAACATTAGATGCTCCGCATCTAGTTTTTGTTTATTTTTTGGGTTCTTTTATGGTGATGATAAGATTAATGAACAACTTTGAATTGTATAATCTTAAGTATTTATGTATTATTTGACTTGGATTGCCAAGAGCTTTGTAGCTCAACTAGCACATCCTAATGTTATTAACGGAGACATCCAGGGTTAAATCCCACCACCCCAACTATCATTTTATAACAAAAAAAAAAAAAGAGTTAGGTTTTGTTAATTTAAGATTTTTTTTTTTGGTTAATAATTGATAGTTACAATGAGGGCTACTTGCTAAGTACGAAATTAAGTAAGTTCCATTTAGTTTGCCTTCATCATTTTCCTCTACATCACATGTGCAATTTATTTGATGTGGCAATGAATATGATTGATGGACTTAAACCACATTGTAAATGAATATTTGAATTGTTTCTTTGTGATTGGTAACACATCAATTCATAAACTTAATGTAGTAAAACTTGTAGTACTGTAAGCACTACTCCTAAGTTATATTGGAAAGCACCAAGGAGGTCTTAGTGTTGGAAACTTCATTCGTGTTAAGAATGGAATTAAGCTAAAATATAAGAAATTTTTCTAAAAAAATATTCTTAAACAAATCTTAATTTATACCATTCCATATAAGGGTTCAGTTTTGACTACTCTTAAAAATTCTCCAAAATAAGGAATAAAGCCTTATTTAAAAAAATTGTGAAAATTTAAAAATTTAATAATCATAGAAATTTAAATCTTATATTTTTTTCCTACCTCAATAAGAAATTAAAAGATACTTTTTTATAAGCATCACCTTGCTCATACTTGATATAAAAGAAACTGTCCCTGCAATGACCACAATATTAATAATTTCAATCCTCAAGTACAACATAATTGCAACCTATATTATCGTTTAAATATTTAGTCTAATTTTGGGATGACTTCTAACTCTTGGTTTAGATGCCTTGCAGGTATACTTGCATTGACTCTTGTCAGTAGAGGCAAAGGGATTAGGAGGCACGGTTAATTTATCGCCTTTTCCCTCCAACATTTGAACCACAACTTTCATGGAAGGGTGACCTATTGGGTGCCACTGGATGCACCAAAGTCCCACAATTGCTAATTTTTTTTTTGCAATTTTAGCATCTTCATTATCCTCAACATAGATATGTAGGTCTTCCTTTTGCTCTAATAGATTGTAGATCCATTCTGGGAAATATATTTGGCCAGTGGTCTCCCCGTTTGCATCAACATTTTTCCTCCATCCAACCATTTCAAGCAACAATATTCTAAAACTATAAATATCTTATTTGTAAGAAACTTTCCCAAAGTTCCTAGAGAACGCTTCAGGCGCAATGTAACCGATGGTCCCCCTTGCTGCAGTTATAGACACTACACTTTGACCCTTTGCACACAACTTGGCTAGACCAAAATCAAAAATTTTTGGATTGAAATTTCTGATTTTCTCATTGGCAAGGTCAAGTCCTATAATGCTAGAAGACGCCTTGAAAATTGAAATCCCAGAATTCAATCCCACAAGTGCTCCACCGCCCACAATTATTGTTCTTGGTGAGAGCCGGAGCTTGCCCAAGCCCAATGACAACACTTGCCCAATATGCTTGTCGTAGTACCGGCCTAAGGCGACTCTAAAGACCATACCTAAATGCCAACATTGCTTCCACGCTGAATGCATCGATGAATGGCTTAGCTTGAATGCTACGTGCCCCATTTGTTGGAATTCTCCCCGACGATTACCACTGGTGGATATTTCATGATGCTTTGGGATATACAATTTTTCCCTTTCAATTCTAGATTGTGTACAAATTTTTTTTGCAAATTGAATTTTACTTTTCTTCTCTTGTTTGACCCATTGTTTCTTGAATGATCACGTCATTTGATTTGAGCGTAAACTGAATTTTATAGGTACCTGCACCAATGATGACTAAGAGGAGATTAAATGTAAAGTAAAGATGACTAAGTTGCAATTTTATAAGGTCTATTTCTTCTCTTTATTAATTGTTGTCTCAACATCTTTTTCCTTATCATTCAATTAGTGCCACAACATATTGCTATGAATATGTGATATTCGTCGCCTCTTTGTTTTGGATTTCTGAAGCTATCTTTTGACTGGATAACCAATTTAATCCATTTTGAGATGCATTAAAAGTTTATTATTTCAAGGAATTTGATAGGCCAAGTGTTTCCTCTGCTTCACATAAGATACATTCCATTTCTCTTATATTTTTTCTATGAGTTGTGTTAATGGGCATCGCAAGGTGTCCGTTAACAACTTTTTTGAAATTTTTCTGACAATTTTTTTTTGTTTTTTATACAGCTTTATCTCATTTTTTTCAGCTTTACAAGTACTGCTTGGTGTCTTTTTTGACTTTTTTCTAACAATTTTTTTGTCTTTTTTGCACCTTAAGTTAACATTTTCCCTTTTTTGTAGCACTGAGCTTGTTGGAATTTGAACGTATATCTGATGTGTGTGTCCAAGTCCATGAAACCATTATGCAGAATTATCATTGTGCCCCTTCTACCTACAACAATATCCATAACATAAGCTATATGTATCAAATAAAAGACTAAAAAAAAGTCATAAACCTAAATAGTGATTGCTAAGACAAGATCATAGAGCTCATTGGCCAGTGCCATAACTTGGATAAAGAGGCTTTAATCTGGTAGCTAAGCAAGTAAAAAGAATAGTAGATTCTTTCAATTGGCAAACAATTGAACAAAGCAACAAAGTGGGGCCCTTGAGGCCAGAGCCCAAAGTATCCAAGGGATTCTTGGTGCCCAAGCCCAACAGACCACAGGAGAAATCCTTGGGCTATAACCTGGCCCAAAAAATGTTTGGTCCGAAACCACAATTATGTCTTTACTTCTTCTACTTTACCTTGCCGATCAAAATACTTATTTGCACTAATCAGTGACTAAGCACCCTTCCTTTGACCCCCTTTTTAACACATGAACCTTTTATTTATTTATTTATCTCTGAGTCTTTTTCTTTTGTTTCTTTTCACTTTAGAATTGGATGTAAAATTCTTATTTAGTATCAATATTATTTTTTGATTTGCACTCGAAGTTAGTTCCAAGGATTTGAAGGTAATAATTAAGTTATATAAAGAATAGTCATAGTTATAAAGTTTTAGTTCTTTATTGACTCATTTTCATTGTATACTAAAGTTATATTAAAATTTTATATTGTAAATGAAAATAGTGAAAAAATTATTCCCTAATTTAAGGTGCAATTTTCAAGTATGAATATTTTTGTTGTTAGATCTATAGCTAATATTAAGGCAGGGACGGATCCAGGTAGGGGGCTAAGGGGCCTGGGCCCCCCCCGGATCCAAATTTTTTTTTAACAGGTTAAATTTTTCAAAAAAAAAGAATATATAGGCTTGGGCCCTTAGGCCCCCCTTGGGTTTTAGCTCGGGCCCCCTTGGTTTTTAGCTCAGGCCCCCCCCCCTTCCTGAATTCCAAGCCCAGCCAGCTAGCCCAAGAGGCAAGAGCCCATGACCCATGTAAAAAAAAAAAAAAAAAAACTCAGCAGTAAACCTAACGGAGAAAGTGGAAGGAAGAAGGAAAAATAAAAAGAAAGGAAACAGAGATAGTGAGGCGAGACAGAGAGAGAGCGATAGAGAGGCGAGACTACCCACGCCACGTTGACGTGAGACGGCGAGAGTCTACCCAGACCCAGTACGGACTGCCCCACGCCGACGCTGCCATCATCATGCTCAGCTATCGCTGCTGCCCACGCGAGCCCCATCTTGCCGGTTGCTCGAGCCTTCACAGGTATTTAATCTATGATCCTTTCCTAGTTTCCTTCAAAACCTAAAAAATAAATAAAATGTTTGTGCTTGCTTGTGGAGTGTTTGTGACTGTTGCGGCCTGTGGTGTTTTTTTTTTTTTTTGGGCTTTTTGGCTTTGTGACTCTCTGTCACTCTGTGTGTTTGTGACTCTCTCTCTATAGATAAGAGAGATAGAGAAAGAGTAGAGTTGGTAGAGATTACTTTGACTGTTTGTTTGTTCTTTCATCTTTGTTGACTAGTGGTTGGGCATAATAGGGACAAGTGACACTGTAACCAAAAAAAAAAAAAAAAAAAAGTAAAGAAAAGAAAAGTTTTTGTTAGTAGTGCTGCGTGCAGAATAAATTTGTAGTGTCAGTGTGCCGTAGTGGGATTGGGTTAGTGGGTCAATGTCAAAGACAGATAAATAAAGGCAGACCAAAAATAAAATTATATAGTATAGAAAATTGTCACACAAATTTAATATATATGATTCTTATTTTATTTGTAGATCATGAAAAAATCAACTACAATGCTTGATTTTTTCAAAAGAAAAGATTCAAATTCTTCCAAAGTCAAAATGGAATAGCCAACAACTAATGTTGCTATTCCAATTCTAGAAAATGTGGATGTTCCAATTCTAGAAAATATAGATGATCCAATTCTAGAAAATATGCATTCCCCAATTCCGGAAAATGTTGATGTTTCAATCTCTCAAACACAATTTCAAAGACTTGATCTTGATTCTTTGGATTATGATCCCGGAACACGCAAACAAATATGGGAATATCATGTTAATCAACGTGATGAAATTCGACGGACTCTTTGATGTTATACATTGAAAAGGATATAGTTTCGACATTTAGTTTGGATTCAATTGTAGATGATTTTGAAGATTTGAAAGAGTGTCGAGTTCCCTTTTCATAGATGATTGTATTAAGAAATAATAGTGTTTCGTGTCTTTTGTTTTTGTTGGTAGATGATTGTATCTTAATATATTAAGAAACAATGATTTTTGGGTATTTGTCTTGGTTGATAGTTTATTAATACTATATGAATGCGTATTTGAAATTTTTTTTTTCGCTTATCTCTGGCCCCCCCCCAGCTTGAAATCCTGGGTCCGTCCCTGTATTAAGGTACTCCCGGAATATTCAATAATTTTCCCTATGTTTAATGAGTTTTCCCATCATATATGAATATGATTTTTACTTTGCTTCATGTGAACATATATATCTCAACTCTTTTTCTCGTGCACACATTAGTGCATCTCATCTCTCTCAACCTTTGGTTCTTGCCAACACATATTTCATGCATACATAAATAAATATGTCATATCACTACAGGAAAATAGGCCTTTTGTAGTGTCCAAAATTGCAGTAAAATGTTCCCCAAAAAAGGAAAATGTAAGAATTACAAATCTTTTTACAAACTGTACAGATGTTGTGATCAAGTAGTTATTGGTAAATAAAAAAATTATTTTTATGGTGAGTCCAGACCTTAAATGAGTGTTAGGTTTTAAAGAGTTAGGAACTTATGTATTTAGAACTCTAATTTGTATTGTTGGCAAATCATGATCAAAACAGGTTGTTTAGTCTTGTTTAGGCTTGCTCAAAGTATGTTTATTTGTAAAACTGGAATCGAGTGATTGCAGATTTATTGGATCTAAATTTGTAAGGCTCGATCGATCGAAAATTAGACTCGATCGATCGAACCACGTACAGATTTATTTTTTTGCAGAGTTCCAGTTCAGCCCAAACTCCATTTAAACGTCTTGGGGATCAAGTAAAACACTCATATATATAAGGAAAACCCTAGAACGTTTTTGAGATTTTTAGAGAGATTAGAGTGCCTCTTGTGCCTCATTTTATTTTTTAGGGTTTTATACCCAAACCTCTCTAAGTCTTTGTTGCTCATATTTGCGGTTTATGTGAATCTCTTGTGAGATCTTTGAGGAGCTTTCCTTCACATAAACTTAGGGTTTTCAAGGTAGAGATATTATCTACATCTTGATGATCAACAAGGTTGCTGCCATTGGAGCTTAAAGAAAAACAAGCGTGGGTGCTTGTACTTGATTGGAGAATCCAAGAAAGAAAGAAGGAGTTCGTGGATCCGGAGCTTGCACGTGGTTGTGTCAGTAAGTTCTACTGGTAGGTAGCATTAGGAAGTCGAGCGGGGAGCTTGTAAGTCCTTTTGTATGAACTTCGATTCTTTCATAGTGGATTCAGGTTTGCCTTGAGGATAGGTGGGTCAAATCCTCCCCAGGTTTTTACAGTGTGGTTTCCTGGGTGATCATATCATTGTGTTATTTATTATTCCGCTGCTTTATATTTTTGATATGATTGTATGATTGTGTTAACCTAGAATTGCATAATTTGACTAAGTTAATCACTTGGCTAATTAACTAGGTTAATCTGGTTGCTTTAAGGGGTCTAAATTTCCAACAATGAGAATCAGTAATAATTTACTCATTAATAATTTTTAAAATAATGTAAAATTTTTGTGTGTTTATAGCGTTACTATTTATTATATATAAAAAAATAGAACAAAACATTGCAAGAATTGCGTTATGGTTCATATGTATTACGTATACACAGGTTTTGTTTTCGTGACCGCTATAATTAATAGATTTATCATTGAAACAAGATCAAAGAACTGGTGAGATGATTTGAGAATGCATTACCATCAGAATGTTAAAATCAGAATTTGTGTAATTGAGCCTTTCTGCCCTTCAATTCTTCTGGCACACTTATAATTTGTTGCAAAATTAGAATACATAGCCAGGGATGTGAAGGCGGCTTGCTGCATCCGAACTTTTCTTTTTTCTTTTTTTGTATAAAAAAAATTCAGTAGATGGTACAACCTCAGTTCAAATTGAAGATGTCAAAGTTTTTATTAGGCTTAAATGCGTATAGCTCTATTATAATCACTGATTGTTGCTGAAAACACTGTAGCAAAATAATTTTTAAATGTGTAAATAGTATCGTGGGACCCACTTTTAATATTTTTTAATACATAAACAGTGCGTGAACAGTTTTGTCCCCCCAGTCAACAAGTGCGGCCAGAAGAAAAAAAAAAAAAAAAAAAGTAAAACGCAACTAAACTTTCAGCAGAAAAACCTGCTATCCAAACACAGTCATTGTAAGGACTAAAATTAGACCCTTAGCCCATTAGAAATGGATGATAGCCCAACAAGTCTAAAACAATATATTTGTTAGAGAGTGGATTTTACAGGTAAAGACTCAACAAATCAAGTATGGGCCACAATAGATTGAATTCGTGCCAGAAAGATTGAATTCGTGCCAGAAAGATAAGAAAACACAATTTGAAGGGAATAACATTCCTCGGTCAAGTCCAAGGATGAAGTAATCTTATATTCATTGAAGTTTATCTAAGTACAAGATATTTTATTCTTTTTCTCATTTTCTTTTCAGATTACATACCCCATTTTTCACGGGGGCCATTTCCTTATATAGTCCTATTATTTTCAATCCCAACCTTCCACTTGTTGATCATGTAGGCGATCTTTTGGATGTTTGTCACATTAGAAACCTCCTGGAAGCTTTGTGAGTAGCTATGAGCTGAGATATCCTTGCTCAGGGGCCATTTCCACATAAATGCGGCTAGTTGGTTAGGTGCAAAACATTTAATGTGGTGGTAGTAGCCTTCTTCTCAGATATTTCTTGGTTTACTGTGGACTCCTTTATCTGAAATTTATCCTTAGAAGTATGGTAGCCTCTTGCACGGTATTCTCTAGGTGACCGGCCTCCAACCTTCCACAACGCTTTTCGAGGAAGTTTGGATCCTCGGGAGACAACATTTATTTGTTATTACTTGTCCTTATCCTCGACCCATTGTCCCACACACTTATCTTACTGTTCGACCATCCTCGGGCTCCCTTACATTCTCGGGCATAACCCACGGCCCAATACTCCTACTCGGCTCATTTATCCCCACATGCATATACATGAAAGTTTTTAAATAATAATTAGATGCATGTTGAAATTCTTACCCAAGTTGAACACTATTGATGATCATTTGTTTATTTTTGTCGACTCTTAAAAAAACCTAAGGATAATATTTGATAGAGTATGTAAATTGTTTATTTTTGCTCCTTTTATTTTTAGAAAAATAAAATAAAATTATGTTAGTATGTTACCTTACTAAATTTGTGTTATTGTGCTACAATAAATTTATTTCATATTTTCATTTTTCAAATAAGATATGAACAACTATTTTTTTGAACACTATAAAATTTTTAATTGAAATTTATTTTTGAAATGAAAAATTTTTTTTGTAAGAAAATTTGGGAGTGTGTGTAATATACACAACTGTACACACACAATATTTGCAATGAGATCGTCACAATTTCAGTGTAAATTTTGCCCAAGTGTTCGGTTGTGTGCAAGAGTGTGTGTAACAACAAATACCAAAATTTGGATTAGTTTTACATTCAAAGTTTTACGTAGAAGTAAAATAAATTTTGATTAATTTTTTTTTAATTTTTTAATTTTTTAAGTTGAGATTCATGAATCTACATGTAAAAGCACTTAACACGAAATTAGAATGTTTTATTGAATTTTCTCTCAACTTTCACTTTAATATAATATGTATGATTTGTTTTTGGTGGGCAATTTATCTTATTTTGACCCTCAATATGAGCATATATTTCAAGTGGAATAAGGATTGAGATAAAAAATTGAGCAAAGAAAAATGAAAACGAAAATAGAGCCATTGTTGGAATCTTTATGCGTGAGTGATTGGTTAGTTATTAAGTAATGAATTGGATAATAATAATAAAAGTACGTGGTTAATGTAACATAATTGTGTCTAAACCCATTGACTTAAACTTATATGTTATAATAACTCTTTAATTAAAATCTTGCCAAGATATTATCTTCCCAACCTTAGTACCATCTAGGCTAGCTAGCTAACTCGGACAATGGGTCTTCTTGCATATTTTTTAATACCGAATATAATAATTATGTGGTGAATAGGCATTTAATAGGGTTATGATTTTACATGATACTTTCTATTCTTTTATTTGGAGAAAAAAATGTGAGTATTTTGAGGATGCAAAAGTCTATACTTACAAGTTACACACTCAAATCTTTATGAAATTTAATCTTTACAATTCGAATGACTAAACCAAACATGACATTTTGCGCTGAAACGTGAATCATCATGTTTTGTTTTCCTCAGGTCACCGTCCACTTAGGTCTTAGCTCACCTTCAAACCAATTTTTTAAATTTTTTCTGGCAATCACCATCAAATTAAATAAGCTAAAATTGGGATGTAAATCACATTCAATACCATTTACATGTGTTACACTCATGTAATGATTTTGTGCATAAACCAACATTGATCATTCTCATAAACCTTTCCAATTGTAAAAGTTTCTATTACTTTCAATATACAATAGTAAATATTGCAGTAAAACCAGCTAGGATGCAAAATGGCACCCCTATGCAACATAAATACCCAGTCACAGCTGGTACATTTATTATCTATCATCTCAGTTATTCTAAACACATAACATTATCTGTAAGGATAGGAAAAGAAAAAATAAATGATAGAAAATCACCTGATTTTGAATATAACTCATAAATTATAAAATAAGCAATCAATCCCTTAATATTTATTCAAAATTACAAATAGTCTTTAATTTAATAACATAAGAAGAAGAAGTGAAGAAGGACACATTATCTACTACAACACAACAAAAGACATAAAAGGAGATAACAGCAAGTAGTGTTTCCCATGACATGCACATTGTATAGTAATTATCTATACTAGCGGAATATTGGTTTCACAAAGAACTTCATGGTTCCATTCACGCAATGAAAGCCATTGCGCTCACCGCAGGCAAAGTAGTAACGCTGCCGTGGCCTTTTCAGCTCAAACTCGAAGCCCTCCCCGCTGCCTTGTGTCACATTTCCCACCATCGTGGCCTTTCTCAAGTTACATTTTGTGAAACTTCGGAGGTTTGGTAGCAAGTAAACACTGTGAGGAAATGTGTTTGGAGATGGTGGATCATATTTGAAAACTGCAATCAACAACATATAAAGAGTTATTTTAATTTCATGCATATTTGAATTCAGTAAAAAAAATAAATGCACACATTTTTCATGTTCCTTAAGGATCCAAATTGATAATTTATGCTTAAATAGAGTAGAGACAAAGTTCAAACTTAGAACTGACTATTTTGAACTTAAATATGTAACAAGTAGCAATACAAAGTAAGCTCACTTAGAGTGTCATTTAGGTAGAAAGGACCATGTTTGATGGCCCAATCGGTGTAGTTAAAGCCGAAGTTCCAATGGTAGGAGTCACCCACGATGATCCTGTTGGAAGTTCGTGTATTATTGGGGTGATGAGGGTGACAGAAAGGCCGATTCCCAAATTTGCAACCCCTGTTGGCCTTGCTAACTGCCATTGTGGAAGCAATTAGCAGCAATAGCATGAGTCCTTGTGCAACTGTGAAACCCATTTGCAGCTTGGGAGAGAGACTAGGGGGTGAAATTAGAAGGTGAGACACAAGTGAAGAGATGGTGAAGTCAGATATTAGGTAGTGATGATAGCATTACTTAAATGGGTATTTATGTTGAGAGAGAGAGAGAGAGTTGCAAACTGGAAATTGAGTAGGTAAGACTTAAAGACAGAAAATACAATGTAAAAGCTCCATTAATATGTTTTTTTTTTTTTTTTTTTNTGGTAAACATCGTATAAAAAAAAGGAAAAAAATAGTGGAGGAAACTAGTAAAGACAATCTTTTATAATACACACACACACATATGTATATATAACAGCATCGTATGAAGGAGCAAAGTCTAATTTTTATTTATTTATTTATTTATTATTATTATTATTATTATATTTTTCTTGAATGAAAAATGTGCAATCCTAGGAGCAAGTCACTTTTCATCCCAAGCTAGTTGGTCCTACCAAACCTGGTACTAATATGTGTCACACAACTTGAATCAAAATGCTAAGGTGATCAAGGCAGATGAGGTGCTCAATCACTAGACTCTCACCCTAAAGTCCAGTTATGTTAGACTCTTATAATAAAGCTATGAACTCCAACACAGAGGCTGGAGCCTATGTTTAGTGTCTAAAATTTCGGCACTCTATGCCTATGGTGGTCTTATGTCTAGGTATAAACAAGTTTTTCTAAGATCACAATTTTTGTCATAACTTTAATGTGTCATACTGTGAATAGCTGCCTATTACTTTTACATGCACTTATTGTTTTTTTTTTCACCACTCACAATCAGTTACATCAAGGTTTGTAGTAAAAGTCATGTCTCTGGATTGATCAAACCTTGTCATAAACCCAATCAAGGAAGCAAAAAAGAAAAGAAAAGAAGCGCGGAACAGTAGAGGAATGTGCATGGGACTTGTTGATGCATACAAATATTTTCCACATAAAAACATTGAACTAGCAATTGAGTTGTGGTTCGAGTTAAATCCTTCACATTTTCTTTGACTTCCGTTTGAATTGAATGCCCAAGGCAAAGAAAGCAACAGACGGGTGAGGGCATAAGCCCATTAAGTGTCAAGAATTTTTAGACAAACTTTGAACAACTCACTTGGACCATCATCGTATGGGTGTGTTCTAAGTCTTTATCTATCTTTTCTAGACTATATATCAAATAAGTTATACCAAACATACACTTAATCTATATCATTAATAGTGTCGGCTGAACCTATAGGCCATTTAGGCCACCATCTAAGGCCCCCACTTGTAAGAGGGCCTCCAATAGTACTAATATATTATATAATGTTGTGAAAAAAAAAAAAAAAAGTAAGGCCTGCACAAAAGATTTAAGACCCGTCCAAATTATTTAAGCTCTTAATTGAAAATTGAGAAGAAACAAGTTATTTCTAACCCTTTCTCACAAAGCAAAAAGGCTGAAAGGACATGAAGTCCAATCAAATTACCAAATCTTTAACTTTCTTAGGAAAAAAAAAATCATCATATCCAAGTATCTTCTAGATCAAACTTTTGTACCACATTTTATTAAGAAAACCCATGTTTATTACTTGAAATGTAGAGAGGGAGAGAAAGAGAGATACTGATTTTCTCAATATACAAGTAACAAAATGCAAAAGAAAAGATAACAAAAGGCCAAAAAAAGAAAGAAGAAAAAAACACTCACTCTTTCCATCTTGATCCTAAAAAAAAAAAAAAACTCTTTTTAGTTGGCATACTCATTAATTAGTGTTGGCAATAGACTTGGTGTGTTCACAAATCTTCATTTCAGGTTCCTTTTTTTTTTTTTTTTTTAATTTTTTTTTTATCTTTAGTCTTCCCTTTGCCTCTTTGGTCTTCCTCATGGTTTGCTGCTGGGTTTTTATTCTCCATTTTTGCTTAACTTTTGTTGTACTCTTTAGTCTTTACTCTTCTTTGTTTTTACTCTTAAATTTTGATTTCTTTAGTATTTTCTAGAAGACTATGGAATGGACCCACTTAAAGCATTGATTCTAGTCCTACACGTTTTTTAAAGCTTTCGCCTAGGGCCCCCAAATTCGTTGAGCCGGCCCTGATAATTAAATATGGGTTCCAGTTAGCTCAACTAGTGAAGTTTCTGATGGATGAATAAGAGATTTAAGATTCAATTCCCGCCTACACCAAAAACTGATTGGTGTTTTAATTTGATGATAAATCAACTAGTGAAGTTTTTGATGGATGAATAAGAGATTTGAGGTTCAATTACAGCCTACACCAAAAACTGATTGGTGTTTTAATTTGATGATAAAGAGTAATCATTAGAAGCGGACATCATAAGTTGAAACTCTCTTTAAAAAAATCTAAATCATTAAATAGATCTCTTTTAAATGCAATGGTCATTTTTCACCATAACGAACCAAAGAAGAAGCAATTTCACTCGGAGTTCAATAACCATGTGTTGCTGTTGTACTTGCTGGGGCAAAGTGGCGTGATAAGAGAGAAAAAAGAAAGAGTCCAAGCTTTAATTACACACGAAAAAAGTTTTTAAGACCATAACGAATAGAAAGATATCATTCTTTGCCATGTTGGCCTTGCAATTTGAATTGTTTGCATTAGTCTTAATCTTAATAAATATTGTCATCAGGTCGTTATCATGTTAGCCATGCCAATTTGAAATTGTTTCATGATTTCTTATATTTCTTGATATATGTGATAAAACAATCATTTATCCATTGATCTCCCATTTGATTACATAAAATTTTTAAACATATAATTTGATTACTCAAAATGAATTGAAAAAACAAATCAATGTAAAAGCGTTTCACTAACTTGGTTGCTTCTAAAAATATATAAAATTCAAATTTCTTTCTTTATTCTTCTAATTACTATTTAAAATTTGAGTTTATAGTAAAAACTTAGTGTGCAAAACTGTAAAAGAGTCAAGAATTGAGGAAATAAGTTGGGCTGGAAAGCTAACTTAAAGGGATACAACTTTGTAGTTTACCAAAAGTCCAAATTCTGAAGTTAGATGGGCCAAAAATGTCAGTTAAATAAAGCCTAAAAACCTGGGAATTTCTCCAAACAGGAATTTAACTTGTAATAGGATTCCTCGACCTATTTAAAGGCTTCTTAGGGCAAAATTGAGGTGAGAGCTGCTGTAGAACATAATTTAGGTTTTCTTAATTTTTTTTTTTTTTAGATTTTTATTTGTGTTATGGCTTGCTAGAAGCCTTGCTAAGGCAAAGGGTGAAATCCAACCATATATTGGTATATTCTTAACAATTATTTATTGGTTTTACTACTTATGTTTTTGATTGTTTTACTCATCTAGAAAAGTGTTTAGTTCTGTATAATTTTTTGATTTATCGTAGACTCCGGGCACGTTAAATGCTTAGTATTCCCTGCGAACTAATTCACTAGTTTTGTTTTGCCTAAAATCAATCAATTTCATGAAACTACCTTAGAAAATTAATTCTTGAGTTTTTATTGTTAAATTATCCTACAAAGATCATCATTCATATGAATTTTAGTTGAGTTATAAAATAAATATTGTTAAGATTACCAATAGATATGTTGTATGTGGATCCCTAAACCTTAGCGCCTTAATATATTATTATTTTCTCTCAATTTAAATTAACTTTACTAAAATATCAAAAATCTCTTAAATTAAACTCTATTATTTTAGTTTTATTCTCTTGTGGTTTGCTATTCAATTCCCCTTTTCCTGTGGATTTGATCTTGGACTTCCTAAGTTATTACTTCGCGACAGTCCTGCACTTGTAAGCATTATTTAAGTTGTAGTAATGGGAATGCTAACTTAGTGACATTTTTTACTTTTCTTTACTAGAAGAACTAGAATTCTAATTTATATTTTCTCTACATGTTAATGATTAAAGTAAGTTGTAGTAATGGGAATGCTAACTTAGTGACATTTTTTACTTTTCTTTACTAGAAGAACTAGAATTCAAATTTATATTTTCTCTACATGTTAATGATTAAAGTAAGTATTAGTTTTCTATTGTTTATAATTGACGTCACTTTTATTATATAGCATCAACAAACGATATGAGCAAATGTGAAATTTTTTTTTCCTCCTTACACTTATTGTTTCTTCAGATTTAGGATCAAAAGACCATGTAACATGTGTACTTCAATTTTATTGTACATGGCCCGACATGACCCCGAGTGGAACCATGCTCGTTATGGCCTTTTGTTTTTAGTTTGACTTTTTGTTTTCTAGAACTTTAATTTAGTATGGTATTAAAATATTTATGACTGTAGACTTTTTAATAAAACAGTAGTTGGTTATATTTCAACAACTTACTTTTGTGATTAAGTAAAAGGGAACAAAATACTAATTTAATTATGAGCAATAACATAAATAAATGTGATAGATAAAGCAATAAATAGATACGGTATACATTGTGTCCATTTGAAAATGGATAATTATAATTCAATCGGCTAAACACCAAATATAACAATTATATATAAACATATATATAAGCCGCCTTTGCAGAAAGTGTTTGCACGTGTACCTGGCAATCAAAGAAAACAGTTATACACTGAAATCCAATTACAACTCTACAACAGTAATAGGAATCTTACCGACGCAATAGCCGTAACCATCATCAACTCGACTTAAATTCTGCTTTAAGTAGGAAACGAAGGCGAGTCCACATATGTCAAAAGTTCAACTTATGTCCAACTCATGAGCATATAAATTCATATATTATCTCTTTCATTTCTTAAAACTCAAAATTTTCACCACTTTTAATAATATCTTCAAACAAAATATCAATTTCTTACACACTCCATGTTATTTTTTCAACAATAAATATACGTAGTATTTATATTGCTTGTGTAGAGTAGAATATAGCTTTGCATCCAAACATCAAAATATCCTAACACCAAATGAACATTCTCAAAGTCACTTCCTCCATCCTCTTCTTCCTCTTCTTCTCCTCCTCCTCATACCTTGCAACCAGCACAGAGTCATGCAAAAACTCCGTTTGCAGCCCCAACGGCCCGGCAATTCACTTCCCGTTCCGGATACAAAGCCGTCAGCCGGAGTCATGTGGCTATCCGGGTTTTGACTTATCCTGCAATAATGCAACCCAAACAGTGCTTCTGAACCTGCCTTATTCAGGACAGTTCATTGTCCAAGGGATAGACTATACCACACAGCAAATATGGATCAATGATCCAAAAAACTGCCTCCCTAAACAGCTTCTTTCGCTTAATCTCTCTGGTTCTCCCTTTAAGGGTGTATATCATCAAGAATTTTCATTCTTTAACTGCTCCTCTGTTTTATTGAAAGATCAATTAACACCTATTATTTGTCTTAGCGATTCAAATCACACAATATTTGCTACCTCGTCTAGAAGAGTTGCTGCACTTTTGTTATCAACTTGCGAGTTCATTACAAATGTTTCGGTTCCAGTTCAGTGGCCATTTTATGAGCAAATATTATCCTCAGACCTTAATGATGATCTCTGGCTAACTTGGGATGAACCTTCTGGTTGTGGAAAGTGTGAGTCACGAGGAGGGCAGTGTGGGTTCAAGACCAATTCAAGCCATGAAATTGTGTGCTCTAATGTTCCTCATCAGTCTGGTAAGTTTCTAGTTGGTCCTCCAAATGTTCTATTTTTATTTTATTTATTTTTGTTGAGGAAATCCAAATGTTCTATTATGTTTGTTATTTTAGCAATTTAATTTAATTTTTTAGAGAAAATATTCACAATTTAAATTAGCTTAATTTAGACCGTTAGCATACTAAGGCTTTTCAGAAAATCAAAGGGTTAATTTATTACTTGGACATGGATTACATATTAACTATATCTTATATCCAAAAGCAAGTGATTTTTTTATCTTGAAAGAGGATATATTATAAATAATTAATAAATATCATGCACTTTTTTTTTAGATAAGTAGTAATATTAAGACAAAGTTTAACTACAAAATTGGCTGTAGTATAAGATTACAATCTTACTCAATAAAATAAACATTACTATATATTTTGAAAATCTAACTGTTTAATTGCATGTTTTTTATGTTCTTAATACACTTGTCAAATTTTGTGTCAATCGGATATTATTTACTATATAATCTATAAGCTTATATTTTATGCATAATTTTAAACTACAAAAACTTGTATGATGACATAACTATTAATCTTTAATTTTTTTGAAATTTTGTAAGTATGAAGGATATAAGAATTAGATGTAATCTAATGATGGATTTATCAAAATTTATTTCCAATAAAAAAAATATTGAATAAGGTTGTAGTCTAAGGTTATAACTAATTTTGTAGGTAAACTTTGTCCATAATATTATGCCTACTAAAAAAATAGTAATAATATTATGCACTTGTCAATTACGAAACTTTGCTATAAAAAAAAAAAAAAAGAACCAAATATACTTTTTCTCCCAAAAAAAAAAAAAATCTCTAACTAATTAGTAGTTATATGAAAATATTCAGATTAAGACAGATTTCATGGATCTAAACTGATACGAAACTAATTAGTTTGTAAATTAAATCGCTAATGTACGTACAGATGATATAATTGTTATGATAAGCTTAATCTGTCATTTTTAATTCGATTATATCATTTTAAAATGTCAACGTCCTGCTGCCTGAGTCACTTAGTTTTTGTTAACAATAATACTTAATACTTAAAGAATAATATTAGTCGATAATAAAAGAAGATGAATGAATGATTGTGGAGTTAATTTATATAAAATGTGACTTACCTTAAGCCAATTTTGTGGTACCTACATTGCAAGAGGTCAACATTTTGGTTTTTAAATAAAGCTAGTGAATTGGTAAGTTTCAAGATAAGTGTTGACGAAGTATTATATACTCCAAAATTTTGGAGCAATAAAAGCTGTGAATTACTACTTATTTTAAGTTCTCTCAACGCTTTCCGCACTGCAATCATAGCTTTTTATTTGGTTCACTTTCAAATACCCAGCACTATGGCTTATGGGATTTGGAATTTTTTCAATGCCTCATCATACCTTCTCCTCGTGTTGCACCTATTTCTTTATTTCTAAAAAAAAAAAAAAAAAAAAAAGGAAGAAGAAGTCCATAGTAAGAAGACTAAGAATAGCCATTCTAGTCTTCTAGACCCCCTCTCGAGAAATCAACTAATTATTGATAGACATTTGGGATCTTTCCCTGTTCATAATAATTTTACACTATGTTGACCGACATAGTCGTAATTGCATCAATAATGCTAATAACTTAGTAAATGAGTCTTCCTTGTAATTCTAGTCATTTACTAATGGAAAACGTTTACTTCAAAACTAGTTTGAAAGAAAATTTATTCAACTTGTTGTGTGATGATTGAGAAAATTATTTGCACGTATTTTTAGTTACATTATTTATTAAAAAGTTATATGACTTAATGAAAGAATCGTTACATAATGAGTTGAAGAATTTCTCCAAATGGGTTTGGAGGAAAATTTTGTTGATTTGAATTTAGAGGTGCTCCTTGTAAGGCTAAGGATGCTTTTGGGTTCTGCTCTGTTTTGTTAATTTTTCTTTTAAAGCTTTTTCTTGAGGCCAAAAAAAAAAAAAAAAAAAACAAAAGAAAGGGAGACTAGAAAATTGCACTTGGTTAGGGTCAAGACAAATATAAATGTGGACATCAAGATAAGGGTTGTGTGGCAAACAATATAAATGGCATAGATTTTTTTTTTTTTGAGAAAGTAAATGGCTTAGATTTGATCTATATAAATTGGTCTTGAAATAAAATTGGTCAAGTTTAAACTTATTTGGATTTGTTATGTAATTTATTTAAATTCAAGTTGAAACTTATTTTGAAATTTATGTGTACATGTAATGAAAACTTAATAATCAACATTAATTTCCTCAAAAATCAAAATTTACAAGACTAAAAAAGAAAAAATACGCATAAATTTATTAACTGCATTGTCTTTCTTTTAAGATTCAAATTGTAATTGCTGGCTTTAATTTCTCGAATTTTTGAATTATTGTTAAACCTTAACTTGTCCATAAAATCCAGGATATCACAATTGACCTAATTTTATATTGAAATACCCTATAAGCAACTACCCATTTATGCACACTCAGATAAAGACACAAACAATCACTACTGGTCCAAGCTTATAAGCATCATTATATTTCTATTAGGGGTTTGATTTTTATGGGCTTGTATATAATGGGCATGATTTAGGCAACGAATTCTCAGTTCTTGAGTCACGTCTAGAATTGGGTCCCAAAACGCACTCTATAAGTTCTTTTTGCTTCTTTAATCAAGTCTAGCCAACCTAAATTGACTCAGATGCACTGATGATGGGTAAGTTTTGTTTTAATGATCTTGGTATGCGGGGCTAGGTGATTAGGCCTGCACTTTCAAACCTGATATTGGACTCTGCTTGGTCCATTCAGTTGTCTTTGAAGCAATGCTTTTTGCCCGAGGTTGGGTGGGTTTTTTGCTTTCAAACCTGGTATGCTTTTTGCTTCATATTTGGGGTTGGGCATTGGGGGTTGGGCCGTTGGGTGCTCAACAGTTGTGTGAATACATATTTTGACAACAAATTGATTTTTTTTTTTTTGGAGAAGAAAATTGATTGTTTTATGATGGAAAATAAATGTTTAAATTGTTATAGAGATTATGCTAATATTATTATATGGGTTTTATAAACAATAAGTTAATTTTGTAAACTTTTTATGATAAAATTGATCATTTTTATAGTATTTTACAAAAAGTAATGTAGCACAATTTTACAATTATCTCAATGAATTTTAAGTTACTGTGTAGCTGTATATTTATTGTAAAGTTAATAAATATGAAATGAATTTTTCTTTTTTCTTTTTTAATTAACATTATTGTTCAATATTTTTGTGCATGCGAATGGGTTGTAGTTTAGTTGATATTTAAAGTATAACTTGATGCCTTAATAAAGATTAATGTGGTATGTTTAGGATTTACATGGAGCGCACGCTACGCCATTACCATAGGTGTTGGAGTACCGGGAAGTATGTGCTTGCTAGGGCTACTATGTTTTCTCTTTGGCAAGATCGAGTCCTACAATGCAAGAAGACACGTTGAAATCCCAGAATTCAATCCTACAATTGCTCCACCGCCCAAAATTATGGTGGGCCTTGATGGGTCCACAATAGAGTCATACCCAAAAATAGTTCTTGGTGAGAGCTGGTGCCTACCCAAGCCCAATGACAACACTTGCCCAATATGTTTGTCAGAATACCAGCCTAAGGAGACTCTAAAGACCATACCTAAATGCCAGCATTGTTTTCACATTGAATGCATTGATGAATGGCTTAGCTTGAATGCTACATGCCCCATTTGTCGGAATTCTCCCCAATGATTACCACCAGTGGATATTTCATGATACTTTGGGATATATTATTTTTCCCTTTCAATTCTAGACTTTGTACAAATGTTTTTTATAAATTGTACTTTACTTTTCTTCCCTTGTTTGAGCAATTGTTTCTTGAATGGTCACCTCATTTGATTTGAGCATAAACTAAATTTTAATGGTATTTGCAAATCCAATAATGTTTGCACCAATCAACACATTTTCAAGATATTTCCTGGCAATAGTTTCCAAATTGCTAAAGCTCAAATAATAATAATAATAATAATAATAATAATTTCTAAACATTAGGGTGGCAACTTTAATTTCAAATTGAATGATCCTTCCTTATTTTATAATTGAATCTTACAATATTTTTTTTATTACACTTATATTATTTAAGGTATCCATGCAATTCTCAATGTGATTATAAGGTGCGTTGACAACTTTTCCCAAACATTCTTTTATCAAGACTTATGTATCGTAAATTAATTTTAATTTTGTTATAAATTGAGTTGGATTTTACTCGACTCGTAAGTCGTGACCACATGGATTAGTAGGTTAGGAGGAGATTTGTAAAGTAAAGATGAGTAAGAGAAAGTTTCTATTTTATAGGGTCCATTTCTTCCCTCTATTTAATTGTTGTCTCAACATCTTTTTTCCTTATCATCCAAGTAGTGCCACAACAGATTGCTATGAATATGGTGATATTCATCGACTCTTTGTTTTGGATTTCTTAGGCTATCTTTTGGCTGGATAACCAATTTAATCCAGTTTGAGATGCATTAAAAGTTTATTATTTCAAGGAATTTGATGGGCAAGTGTTTCTTCTGCTCCACAAAAGATGCATTCCATTTCTCTTATATGTTTTCTTTTTTGTAGCACTGAGCTTGTTGGAATGTGATCTGTGTGTGTGTATGTGGGGCAAGAAGAATGCGTTTCCTTGCACAAAACTCAGGGCCATTATGCTTGTCACCAAGTCCATGAAACTGTTATGGAGAATTATCACTGTGCCCCTTCTACCTACAAAAATATCCATAACATTAGCTACACGTTTCAATTAAAAGACTATAAAAAAGTCCTAAGCCTAAATAGTAATTGCAAAGACAAGATCATAGAGCTCATTGGCCAATGCCATAACGTGAATAAAGAGGCCTTAATCTGGTAGCTACTCGGGACTCGTAAAACAAAAAACGAGCTAGTTACAACAATACTGGACTCCTTCAATTGGCAAACAATTGAGCAAAGCAAAGCTAGAGTGGGTATAGTGGTGCTCTTGAGGCCCGGAGCCCAATGCATCCAAGGGATTCTTGGTGCCTAAGCCCAACAGACCACAGGAGAAATCCTTGGGCTAGAACCTGGCCCAAATATGTTGGGTCCGAAACCACATTTATGTGCTTACTTACTCCACCTTACCTTGCCGATCAAAAACACTTATTTGCACTGATCCTTCGACCCGCTTCCTAGCTAACACATGAACCTTCTTCTTTGGGCCTTTTGCTTTTGTTTCTTTTCACTTAGTATTGGAAGTAAAATTCTAGTTCCATGATTTGAAGGTAATACTTAAGCCATATAGGGAATAATCATAGATATACAATATTAGTTTTTTATTGACCCAATTTTATTGTATACAAAAAAGTTATATTAAAAGTTTATATTGTAAATGAAAATACTGAAGAAATTATTCACTAACTTAAGGTGCAATTCTCAAATATGAATATGAATATTTTCATTGTTAGATTTACAACTAATATTAAGTAGATTAAAGTGCAATTCATAATGATTATTTACTTATTTTTCTTTATCTAATATGTTATGTTATATTTTTAAAGCTTTAGATAATTAGTTATCTTTTGTAGGTAATCCAAATTTTTATATTTTACATGCACATGTGTAGCTGGCAAAATCGATAATATTAGATGCTCCACATCTAGTTTTTGTTTATTTTTTGGGTTCTTTTGTGGTGATGATAAGATTAATGAATAACTTTGAATTGTATAATCTTAAGTATTTATATATTATTTGACTTGGATTGCCAAGAGCTTTGTAGCTCAACTAACACATCCTAATGTTATAAACGGAGACATCCAGGGTTAAATCCCGTCACCCCAACTATCATTTTATAACCAAAAAAAAAAGGTTAGGTTTTGTAAATTTAAGATTTTTTTTGTTGATAATTTAATAGTTACAATGAGGGCTACTTGCTAAGTACAAAATTGAGTAAGTTCCATTTAGTTTGCCTTCATCATTTCCCTCTACATCACTTGTGCAATTTATTTGATGTGGCAATGAATAAGATTGATGGACTTAAACCACATTGTAAATGAATATTTGAATTGTTTCTTTGTGATTGGTAACACATCAATTCATAAACTTAATATAGTAAAACTTGTAGTACTGTAAGCACTACTCCTAAGTTATATTGGAAAGCACGAAGGAAGTCTTAATGCTGGAAACTTCATTAGTGTTAAGAACGGAATTAAGCTAAAATATAAGAAATTTTTCTAAAAAAATATTCTTAAACAAATCTTAATTTATACCATTCCATATAAGGGCTCAGTTTTGGCTACTTTTAAAAATTCTCCAAAATAAGGAATAAAGCTTTATTTAAAAAAAATTGTAAAAAAAAAAATTAATAAACATAAAAATTTAAATCTTATATTTTTTACTTTATTTAAAAAAAATTGTAAAAAAAAAAATTAATAAACATAAAAATTTAAATCTTATATTTTTTTCCTACCTCAACAAGAAATTAAAAGATACTTTTTTTATAAGCATCACCTTACTCATACTTGATATAAAAGAAACTGTCCCTACAATGACCACAATATTAATAATTTCAATCCTCAAGTACAACATAATTGCTACCTATATTATCATTTAAGTATTTAGTCTAATTTTGGGATGACTTCTAACTATTGGTTTAGATGCCTTGTAGGTATACTTGCATTGACTCTTGTCGGTAGAGGCAAAGGGATTAGGAGGCATGGTTAATTTATTGCCTTTTCCCTCCAACATTTGAACCACAACTTTCATGGAAGGGTGACCTATCGGGTGCCACTGGGTGCACCAAAGTCCCACAATTGCTAATTTTTTTTGCAATTTTAGCATCTTCATTATCCTCAACATAGATCTGTAGATCTTCCTTTTGCTCTAATAGATTGTAGATCCATTCTAGGAAATATATTTGGCCAGTGGTCTCCCCGTTTGCATCATCATTTTTCCTCCCTCCAATAATTTTAAGCAACAATATTCCAAAACTATAAATATCTTATTTGTAAGACACTTTCCCAAAGTTCCTAGAGAACACTTCGGGCAGAATGTAACCGATGGTCCCCTTCGCTGCAGTCATGGACACTACACTTTGACCCTTTGCACACAACTTGGCTAGACCAAAATAAAAAAATTTTGGATTGAAATTTCTGATTTTCTCATTGGCAAGGTCAAGTCCTATAATGCTAGAAGATGCCTTGAAATCCCATAATTCAATCCCACAAGTGCTTGTTCTTGGTGAGAGTTGGAGCTCGCCCAAGCCCAATGACAACACTTGCCCAATATGCTTGTCTTCAGTAGTAGAAGTTGTTTGTCCCTTCTACACGAAGGAGTGTTTTGTTTTGGGGTTGTCCTTTTGTCTCTCTAGGGATATCAAGAGTATTCGTGGAGCTTGTGGGGTTTTTTTTGTTGTGGAGTTGTGGAAACAATTTTCTGTTTATTCGGGTTAGAGTTTCTACTTCATGCAAATCAGTTATCTTGATTTCTGGCTTTTACAAGTCGAAAGTAAGGCCATCAACGCAGTCAAACAAATCAGATTTCTTTGATGTTCATTTGAATCCATATGCGCAGGGTATCGGAGCTGCCCAAACGGAACAAGGCTCAGGGGAGTTGTCGCTGAAGGAGGGTCCAATAAAAGCACAATCAAGGGATATTAATGAGGTGATGGTAATGCCAGATTCCTTGCAAGGATCACGGAGTGAGTTATTACCCAATACAGCTGGCCAACGGACAGAAAGTGAAAGCAAATCTTTGTTTTCTGAGGGTGTTTTCAACACTAGTGAATCCGACGATGCAGCTTCAACGGAGGGAGGCAGAAATGAAATGGTGCAAGAAACTATTGCGACGGTGCAAACGGACGTTACAACAGTTATGGAAATCGAGCTTTGTGGGATTGATTCCTCATTAATGCCGACATTGAGTTCAAAGCTGGCAGTGGTTTTAAACTCTACAACTACTATAGGAAGTCCAAAATCCCAGCCAATCATTAACGAGTCTAGCCTGTTTAATGCATCTCTTATTTCGGTTGTGGAAGTAAAGCGTGATACATTGGTAGCAAAAATAAGTGATATTGAAGCAGCATTAATCACGCATGACAACTCACCATTTTTGCTTCTATAACTTTAATTCCCAGCAATCCCAATGACAAGTGCTTGATATGGTCAATATTCCAGATAAGGAAAAAATCTCAACAACAGCAATGAAGGGTAATGAGTCGGATCAGTCCAATCAGCCTCCACACCGTGCCATCTAGAAACCACCTCCATGGCTGATTCTGAAGGTGAACTTTGATGATGCTATTTTCCGAGAGCAAAATTCTGTGGGTGTAGGATTTGTAATCCGAGATAGTAAAGGTCAGGGCGTAGCTTTCATGGACAAGAAAATCACTTTGTTCTCGGTCACAGTTTGGAAAATATGGACACACCGGAATTGAGTCAGAACTAACCAACCTTGTTGTAGTCCAAATCAGCTCACAAACATGGCCAAAGAACTCCTAACAGAATTCCAGGTAGTGCAGCAACCTTCTCTACCACAGTCCACACCGATCCGAGTTCTTTGGAGAGCTCCTATCTTGGATATGGTAAAGGTCAATTTTGATGGTACACTATTCAGTAGGGAGCAAAAATCAGGGATTGGAGTTGTTATGGCTAGATGTTTTAGTAAATTACACTACTCTCATGTTAAGAGAGAGGGTAATATGGTTGCTCATGTTTTAGCTCGTTTTGCTTTAAATGTTTTAGATTATAGTGTGTGGATGGAGGATGTTCTACCATGGTTTCATTCTTGTGTTTTTAGCAAACTTTGATGGTATTTATTGAATAAAAGGCACTATGTTGATTCTCAAAAAAAAAAAAAAAAAAAAAAAAATGCCAGCATTGCTTCCACACTATGCATCGATGAATGGCTTAGCTTGAATGCTACGTGCCCCATTTGTTGGAATTCTCCCTGACGAATTACCACTGGTGGATATTTCATGATGCTTTGGGATATACTATTTTTCCCTTTCAATTCTAGATTGTGTACAAATTTTTTTGCAAATTGAATTTTACTTATCTTCTCTTGTTTGACCCATTGTTTCTTGAATGATCACGTCATTTGATTTGAGCATAAACTGAATTTTACAGGTACCTGCACCAATGATGATTAAGAGGAGATTAAATGTAAATTAAAGATGACTAAGTTTCAATTTTATAAGGTCTATTTCTTCTCTTTATTAATTGTTGTCGCAACATCTTTTTCCTTATCATCCAATTAGTGCCACAACATATTGCTATGAATATGTTGATATTCATCACCTCTTTGTTTTGGATTTCTCAAGCTATCTTTTGGCTGGATAACCAATTTAATCCAGTTTGAGATGCATTAAAAGTTTACAATTTCAAGGAATTTGATGGGTCAAGTGTTTCCTCTGCTCCACATAAGATACATTCCATTTCTCTTATATTTTTTCTATGAGTTGTGTTAATGGGCACTGCAAGGTGTCCGTTAACAACTTTTTTGAAATTTTTCTAACAAATTTTTTTTGTCTTTTATATTGCTTTATCTCATTTTTTCAGCTTTATAAGTAATGCTTGGTGTCTTTTTGACTTTTTTCTAACAATTTTTTGGTCTTTTTTGCACCTTAAGTTAACATTTTCCCTTTTTTGTAGCACTGAGCTTGTTGGAATTTGAATATATATCTGATGTTTGTGTCCAAGTCCATGAAACCATTATGCAGAATTATCATTGTGCCCCTTCTACCTACAACAATATCCATAACATAAGCTATATGTATCAAATAAAAGACAAAAAAAAAGTCATAAACCTAAATAGTGATTGCCAAGACAAGATCATAGAGCTCATTGGCCAGTGCCATAGCTTGGAAGAGGCTTTAATCTGGTAGCTAAGCAAGTAAAAACAATAGTAGACTAGATTCTTTCAATTGGCAAACAATTGAACAAAGCAATAAAGTGGGGCCCTTGAGGCCAGAGCCCAAAGCATCCAAGGGATTCTTGGTGCCCAAGCCCAACGGACCACAGGAGAAATCCTTGGGCTATGACCTGGCCCAAAAAATGTTTGGTCCGAAACCACAATTAAGTCTTTACTTCTTCTACTTTACCTTGCCGATCAAAATACTTATTCAGTTATTTGCACTAATCAGTGACCAAGCAGCCTTCCTTTGATCCCCTTTTTAACACATGAACCTTTTATTTATTTATTTATCTCTGAGTCTTTTTCTTTTGTCTTATTTAATATCAATATTATTTTTTGATTTGCACTCGAAGTTAGTTCCAAGGATTTGAGGGTAATAATTAAGTTATAAAAAAATAGTCATAGTTATAAAATTTTAGTTCTTTATTGACTCATTTTCATTGTATACTAAAGTTATATTAAAATTTTATATTGTAAATGAAAATAGTGAAGAAATTATTCCCTAATTTAAGGTGCAATTTTCAAGTATGAATATTTTTGTTGTTAGATCTACAGCTAATATTAAGGTATTCCCGAATATTCAATAATTTTCCATATGTTTAATGAGTTTTCCCATCATACATGAATATGATTTTTACTTTGCTTCATGTGAACATATATATCTCAACTCTTCTTCTCGTGCATGCATTAGTGCATCTCATCTCTCTCAACCTTTGGTTCTTGCCAACACATATTTTATGCAGACATAAATAAAAATGTCATATCACTACAGGAAAATAGGCCTTTTGTAGCGTCCAAAATCGCAGCAAAATGTCCCCCAAAAAAGGAAAATGTTAGAATTACAAATCTTTTTACAAACTGTACAGATGTTGTGATCAAGTAGTTATTGGTAAATAAAAAAATTATTTTAATGGTGAGTCCAGACCTTAAATGAGAATTAGTAATAATTTACTCATTAATAATTTTTAAAATAATGTAAAATTTTTGTGTGTTTATAGCGTTACTATTATATATATATATATATATATAAAAAGAACAAAACATAGCAAGAATTGCGTTATGGTTCATATGTATTACGTATACACAGGTTTTGTTTTCGTGACCGCTATAATTAATAGATTTATCATTCAAACAAGATCAAAGAATTGGTGAGATGATTTGAGAATGCATTACCATCAGAATGTTAAAATCAAAATTTGTGTAATTGAGCCTTTCTGCCCTTCAATTCTTCTGGCACACTTTTATAATAATTTGTTGCAAAATTAGAATACATAGCTAGGGATGTGAAGGCGGCTTGATGCATCCGAACTTTTCTTTTTTCTTTTTTTATTAAAAAAAAAAAAAATCAGTAGATGGTACAACCTTAGTTCAAATTGAAGATGTGGAAGTTTTTATTGAGCTTAAATGCGTACAGCTCTATTATAATTACTAGTCTGTAATCACATGCATTGTAAGGACTAGAATTAGACCCTCAGCTCATTAGAAATTGATGATGGCCTAACAAGCCTAAAACAATATATTTGTTAGAGAGTGGATTTTATAGGTAAAGACTAAACAAATTAAGTATGAGTCACAATAGATTGGATTCGTGCCAGAAAGATAAGAAAACACAATTTGAAGGAAATAATACTCCTCGGTCAAGTCCAAGGATGAAGTGTTCTTATATTCACTCAAGTTTATCTAAGTACAAAGTGTTCTATTCTTTTTCTCCTTTTCCTTTCAGATTACATACCCCATTTTTCACGGGGCCATTTCCTTATATAATCGTATTGTTTTCAATCTCAACCTTCCACTTGTTGATCATGTAGGCGATCTTTTGGATGCTTGTCCCATCAAAAACCTCCTAAAAGCTTTGTGAGTTGAGATATCCTTGCTCAGGGGTAATTTTCACATAAATGTGGCTAGTTGGTTAGGTGCAGAACATTTAATGTGGTGGTAGCAACCTTCTTCTTAGATATTTCTTGCTTTACTGTGGACTCTTTTATCTGAAACTTATCCTTAGAAGTATGGTAGCCTCTTGCATGGTATTCTCTAAGAGACCGGGCTTTAACCTTCCACAACGCTTCCCGAGGAAGTTTGGATCCTCGGGAGACACCATTTGTTTGTTATTAGTTGTCCTTGTCCTTGACCCATTGTTCCACACACTTCTCTTAATGTTTGACCATCCTCAGGCATGGACCATGGCCCAATACTTCTACTTGGCTCATTTATCCCCACAAGCATATACATTAAAGTTTTTAAATAATAATTAGATGCATATTGAAATTTTTACCCAAGTTGAACACTATTGATGATCATTTGTTTATTTTTGTCGACTCTTAAAAAAAACCTAAGGATAATATTTGATAGAGCATGTAAATTGTTTATTTTTGCTCCTTTTATTTTTAGAAAAAAAATAATTATGTTAGTATGTTACCTTACTAAATTTGTGTTATTGTGCTATAATAAATTTATTTCATATTTTCATTTTTCGAATAAGATATGAACAACTATTTTTTTGAACACTATAAATTTTTTAATTGAAATTTATTTTTGAAATGATAATATATATTGGTAAGAAAATTTGGGAGTGTGTGTAATATACACAACTGTATACACACAATATTTGCATTGAAATTGTCACAATTTTAGTGTAAATTTTGCTCAAGTGTTCAGTTGTGTGCAAGAGTATGTGTAGCAACAAATATCAAAATTTGGATTAGTTTTACATTCAAAGTTTTACGTAGAAGTAAAATAAATTTTAATTAAATTTTTTTCATTATATTGTTTAAGTTGATATTCATGAATCTACATGTAAAAGCACTTAACACGAAATTAGAATGTTTTATTGAATTTTCTCTCAACTTTCACTCTAATATAATAAGTATGATTTGTTTTTGGTGGACAATTTATCTTATTTTGACCCTCAATATGAGCATATATTTCAAGTGGAATAAGGATTTAGATAAAAAATTGAGCAAAGGAAAATGAAAACGAAAATAGAGCCATTATTGGAATCTTTATGTGTGAGTAATTGGTTAGTTATTAAGTAATGAATTGGATAATCATAATAAAAGTACGTGGTTAATACAACATAATTGTACCTAAACTCATTGACTTAAACTTATATGTTATATTAACTCTTTAATTAAAATCTTGCCAAGATGTTATCTTCCCAACCGCAGTACCATCTAGGCATCTAGCTAGCTAACTCGGACAATGGATGATCTTCTTGCATACTTTTTAATACAGAATATAATAATTTTATGGTGAATAGGCATTTAATAGCTAGGGTTATGATTTTACATGATATTTTCTATTCTTTTATTTGGAGAAAAAAATGTTAGTATTTTGAGGATGCAAAAGTCCTTACTTACAAGTTACACTCAAATTTTTATGAAATTTAATCTTTACAATTCGAATGACTAAACCAAACAAGACATTTTGCGCTGAAACATGAATCATCATGTTTTGTTTTCCTCAGGTCACCGTCCACTGAGGTCTTAGCACACCTTCAAACCAATTTTTTAAATTTTTTCTGGGAATCACCATCAAATTAAATAAGCTAAAATTGGGATGTAAATCACATTCAATACTATTTACATGTGTTACACTCAAGTAATGATTTTGTGCATATATATACCAACATTGATCATTAAGTCTCATAAACCTTTCCAATTGTAAAAGTTTCCAATACTTTCAATATACAATAGTAAATATTACAGTAAAACCAGCTAGGATGCAAAATGGCACCCCTATGGAACCTCAATACCCAGTCACAGCTGGTACTTTTATTATCTATCATCTCAATTATTCTAAACACAGTCTTTAATCAATCAATCCGTTAATATTAATGATAGAAAATCACCTGATTTAGAATGTAACTCATAAATTATAAAATAAGCAATCAATCCCTTAATATTAATTCAAAATTACAAATAGTCTTTAATTTAATAATATAAAAAGAAGAAGTGAAGGACACATTATCTACTACAACACAACAAAAGACATAAAAGGATATAACAGCAAGTAGTGTTTCCCATGACATGCACATTGTATAGTAATTATCTATACTAGCGGAATATTGGCTTCACAAAGAACTTCATGGTTCCATTCACGCAATGAAAGCCATTGCGCTCACCGCAGGCAAAGTAGTGAGGCTTCTGTGGCCTTTTCAGCTTAAACTCGAAGCCTTTCCCGCTGCCTTGTGTCACATTTCCCACCATCGTGGCCTTTCTCAAGTTACATTTTGTGAAGCTCCGGAGGTTTGGTAGCAAGTAAACACTGTGAGGAAATGTGTTTGGAGATGGTGGATCATATTTGAAAACTGCAATCAACAACATACAAAGAGTTATTTTAATTTCATGCATATTTGAATTCAGTAAAAAAAATAAATGCACACATTTTTCATGCACCGTAAGGATCCAAATTGATAATTTATGCTTAAATAGAGTAGAGACAAAGTTCAAACTTAGAACTGACTATTTTAAACTTAAATATGTAACAAGTAGCAATACAAAGTAAGCTCACTTAGAGTGTCATTCAGGTAGAAAGGGCCATGTTTGATGGCCCAATCGGTGTAGTTAAAGCCAAAGTTCCAATGGTAGGAGTCACCCACGATGATCCTGTTGGAAGTTCGTGTATTATTGGGGTGATGAGAGTGATGGAAAGGCTGATTCCCAAATTTGCAACCCCTGTTGGCCTTGCTAACTGCCATTGTGGAAGCAATTAGCAGCAATAGCATGAGTCCTTGTGCAACTGTGAAACCCATAGTATGATTTTCAGCTTAGGAGAGAGACTAGAGAGTGAAATTAGAAGGTGAGACACAAGAAAAGAGATGGTGAAGTCAGATGTTAGCTAGCGATGATAGCGTTACTTAAATGGGTATTTATGTTGAGAGAGAGAGGGCGAGAGAGAATTGCAAACTGGAAATTGAGTAGGCAAGACTTAAAGACAGAAAATATAACGTAAAAGCTCCATTAATATGTTTTGTTTTCAATTCTTCACTTGTAATTAGTCAATGCTTTTTTTTTTTTTAATAATTTATTTATTTTAAGATAGAGTTTCAAATGGTAGGAGTCACCCACGATGATCCTGTTGGAAGTTCGTGTATTATTGGGGTGATGAGAGTGATGGAAAGGCTGATTCCCAAATTTGCAACCCCTGTTGGCCTTGCTAACTGCCATTGTGGAAGCAATTAGCAGCAATAGCATGAGTCCTTGTGCAACTGTGAAACCCATAGTATGATTTTCAGCTTAGGAGAGAGACTAGAGAGTGAAATTAGAAGGTGAGACACAAGAAAAGAGATGGTGAAGTCAGATGTTAGCTAGCGATGATAGCGTTACTTAAATGGGTATTTATGTTGAGAGAGAGAGGGCGAGAGAGAATTGCAAACTGGAAATTGAGTAGGCAAGACTTAAAGACAGAAAATATAACGTAAAAGCTCCATTAATATGTTTTGTTTTCAATTCTTCACTTGTAATTAGTCAATGCTTTTTTTTTTTTTAATAATTTATTTATTTTAAGATAGAGTTTCAACCCATGACATCTATTTCTGATGATAATTATTTATTATTACACCAAGACACCAATTGATTTTTGGTGTAGACGGAGTTTGAATCATAAATCTCTTATTCAATTATCAGAGGTTTTATCAGTTGAGTTAATTGAAACTCACTACTCTAGTCGACGCATTATACAGATTGATATATGGGTTTAGTCTTTAGCCAATGATACTAAAAAGAAATATAAAAGATATAATGAATTTTTCCATATATAACATCTTTCTTTTGCATTTCCTTTTTAAGTATTATTTTAGAACGTCATATTGTAATTATAAATAATACAGAATAATAAAAAAGAGATATCATATTATGCCCTAGCAATTTTTTGCGCTTTTAAGACATTGTTAGTGTTTTATTTATTTATTTATTTATTTTTAAGAAGACATTGGTAGTTTGGTAAACGGTTCTAATCTTAAATTCCTCAACCACTAAAAAAAGGGAGTAAATTGCAACTTATCCACCTGTGGTTTGATCGAAATTTAAGTTGCTTATTTATGATTTGAAATTTGACATTTTACCCACCTGAGGTTTGATTAAAATTTAAATTGCCTATATGTAGTTTGAAATCTCATGATGTAAGTATTTCACTAGATTCTTTTTTTTTTTCTTTTTTGATCTTGTATTTTTATGTTTTTGGAGGAAAGAGACTAAAAGTGAAGTAAAATTACATATTTAGCCTTATTTTAAACTAAGGTGGGTTACAAAACTTTAACTGAGATAACCTCAAGTAAAGTGTCAAATTTTAACCCACAGATAAACAACTTAAATTTCGGTTAAATTGTATCAATTTTTTTTTCGGGTCAAATCACAAATAGGTAAATTGTAATTTGCCCAAAATAAAGCTAGTATGATATCAAAAGACTTTATAACATGCAAATTAACTAACATCTTCAACAACATTAGTTATACAATAACTAAGTTTAATTTGCAAATCATATAATAAAATGAAAAAGTTGGAGTTATCTTCCTCCAATTCATTACGTGATCTCCAATAAAAAAAAAAAAAAAATCATTACGTGATCCTATTAAATAAAGGGTTTTTATGAAAAAAGAAAAAAAAAATTAATGTTTTGACAGTTTTTTTTTCATTTTTCATAAAAATGATATCAAAACTTTCTTAAAATAGATTCTTAACCAATGCCCTAACGACACTCGTTAACATTTCCCTTAAATAAATCATCCATACGTAGTTTTAGTCACTTAATTTTTTAAATGAGCAATAAAACACATTTAAATAATAAACATGAATATATAATTTTATAAATTGTCATGTATGTAGTAAGTTGAAACAGATAGCTTAAAACATCATGCAGTGAATTAAAAAAAAAAAATTTCGAAATAATTTCATTGGACCACGTGGATATTTATGAATATGGGCTACACAACTGATAGTGGCACAATGGCACTGGTTCCTAATTAATTCCTCTTAAATTTCCTGCCGGTACGCAATAAGGCAATAGTCCTTTCTTTTATTTATTTTAAAGACGCATTTTTGGACCACTACGTGCTGGAAATTAATAAAGACATTTATTGCACTTTGAACTGACAAAATTTGACTGAAATAGAAAAAAAAGTATAAAAATTGTGGAAAAAAAATGTTACAACTACAATATTTTTACAATAAATTATAAGTGATTAATTGTTATTGGTTCAAATTTGAACCTAACACTAAGATTATTTTTTTGCATTAACAATAACAGCCAGTAACAACCCGCCATTTAAAATTTATTGTAAAAATATTGTAAAAATATTATAAACATATTATTTCTAAAAAAAAAAATGATACTAAGTCTTCGTCATGCTGATGAGAGACTACCGTATGATTCAACTGAGTGATGTGATGATGATGGTTAAATTGCACTATATATATATATATATACACATGCCTTCATTCGTGTATATTATATATAGAAAATAGTAATATTTTCCTTCCAGATTGAATTCATTCTAGATTCTCTTAATATATTAACCAAGAAATCATGAACTTTAATGGAAGAGGGAATGAGTGATCATCGCATGCTAGCTTGTAATGAGTTTTCCCATCATACTAACACATTTTACTTGCTTAATGTGAACATGCATGTATATCCCAACTCTTCTCGTGCATCTCATCTCCCTCAGTCTTTGGTTCTTTCAACATGTATTTCATGCAGAAATGCAGTATGCGGACATAAATAAACATGCCAACAGGAAAATAGGCATTTTTCAGCGGCCAAAATCGCTGCAAAGGGTCCAGAAAAGCACTCAATGACCGTTGGTAAACTAAATTAAATAAGAACCATTTATATGAATATGGAAGTAGCTATATATATATATATATATATATATATTTTTTTTTTTTCAAGAGAGAGAGCTTTAACCTATAGCGTTCAGTTCTAATGATAACTTTTTATTATCAAATCAAGATATTAATTAGTTTTTGGTGTAGACAGGGATTGAACCCTCAAATCTCTTATTCAATCATATCAGAGATTTTTTCAGTTGAGTTAATTGGAATCTACTGAAAGTAACTAAACCTAGTTAGGTGAAGCCACTTATTAAGATATTTATTGATTACCTCGAAATCATGTGCTATATAAGTATATGTACAAGTATTCACAATGACGGAGCTAGGATTTGAGGTTAGAGAGGACAACATTAAAAAACAAGATTTGAAACAAAATTATTCCGAAATACTAATTGACATTAAAATAAATAAATAAATAAACAACTAATAATAATATAATTGCCATAAAAAAATGTAAACTCTACCTAGGTTAATTTGTTTAGTTGTCATTAACGATTTTTCATATTTTGAAATTGTTTCATGTTTTCTTATATTTCTTGATATATGTGATAAAACAATTATTTATCTATTGATCTCCCATTTGATTACATAAAATTTTTTAAACATATAATTTGATTACTCAAAATGAATGGAAAAACAAATCAATGTAAAAGCATTTCACTAACTTGGTTGCTTGTAAAAATATATAAATTCAAATTTCTTTATTTGTTCTTCTAATTACTATTTAAAATTTGAGTTTATAGTAAAAACTTAGTGTGTAAAACTGTAAAAGAGTCAAGAATTAAGGAAACAAAGACTAGAGGAGGATGATAGCAACAAGGATTTAGTGTTGTATTTTTTTATTTTTGTAGTTATTTTAAGTTTCAAATATTGGACCTACTATTTTGAGTTATAATGTAGTGACTAGTGAGAGAAATGAATTGATTTTAACTTTAAAAAATGCCATTATATGAGATAATTGTTGTTCTTAGTAGAAATGATAATATAGATTTTATTTATTCAAAATTATGTTGTACAATGTGAAAGAGAAAAGATGGACATTCTTCTGATTAAGCAATGACCTTTTTTATAGTATTAGCAAGAGTTAGAGCAACATGCTATTAAATCGTAAAAGAATACTAACAAATGATATATCAACAAAAATCTCACAAATAAGCTTACTATTCTCAAACTGCAAGCAACTTTTAGAGAGCAAATTCTATCTGTCTTTAAGAAATCAACAAAAATCAACAAGTTCAGAAAAATTAGATTCTAGATAATAGATTTTTAATTGTTGCAATGTATGTATCAATGTATGTTATCTGTTGGTTTGTTTTTTTTTTAAAATAATATTTAATTATTTATACTTATCACTTTTTTTTTTTGGGATAAACTTATACTTATAGTTATCACTTAGGCGAACTAATCTTCCCTCCTATATTAAGGGAGTTTTGGAGAGGTAGAGGGTTGTCCTTGATGTAAAGGATTCTATTTACACCAACCCAAAAAAAAAAAAAAAACACCATATCAATTTCTTTCAAATAATAATAATTAAAAAAAAAAGGATTAATACCCACGATAACCATCTCATTAAAACCTATTCTACAAATATAATGCAAATATAAAAAAACAAAACAAAACTAGATAAAAACTAGGCATCATTTGAAGACTGAATTGAAAAAGTTCTAAAAAATCATGATAATAATTTGTTTTAAAAAATGTTGTTCACTTTTTACCCATATATGAAGGCCTCCAAAATATTATGCCAATAGAAACCAACCTAATTGAAAACCTTAAGATATTTGGCAAAAATAAAATTGTAAATATACTACATCAACAATGACAATTAATTCCCTTTAACAACTTGAAACTTAAATTTTTAAAAACTTACTCGCTAAATTGTCAATATTAACCACCTAACCTCTTAGATGATCACACAACAAACAATCTTTATCTCTCTCTCAACACCAAAATCAAAATTAAAAATAGATCATTGTCTTTTTCAAAATAAAATAAATCTCTTTTTTTTTAATATAAAAAAAATTTAGAAAAAATCGTTTATTTTTGTTAAATTTAATGCTTTGAACTAAAATATTTGGTACTCTATAGTCTATAGTATTAATTCATCAAGTTATATGTTTGATGAATATTAAATATATTTATTCATTTGATATGGAGCCAGTCCTGACAAAGAGTAACTCTAACATGCACTAGTTGAATCATTGGAGAAGTTCGTGAGAATTACATCAATTGAATCCGTTTAACGACTTTTAACGGACTTGAAACCAACTCTACTTACTACAACTACTCCAACTGATTTAACTGACTTAATAACAACCATAACTAACAAGGTCTGTCACGGCCGGCCCGGCCACTGGTGGCATTGTTTTCATCTCTAATTTTGAGTGTGAATCAAATCAGCATATATGGAGAGTTCTCAGTCGATGGCGGCTTTTTAAGCGGCTCTTTCTTCCAGTTTCCATCGACATCGTTGAGAGCTTTCTTGCTCTGGTGTTTCTTCAGTTCAGTCTTTAGACAATGTTAAAGTAGTTATCTTGTTTTTAATATTCAAATTATATTGGTTGAATAAATGTTTAGAGACTGTGTTCGTACATGTATTAGTCTCTATTCTTTTATATATTTGAAAAAAAATATTATGTGGCACAGTTTTATTGCAGAGCATAAATAGAGCATTTACACCGAATTCTTATTGAATTTAATCTCCAAACATGGTCAATCCTTCCAATTGCAAAAAAATTCAAAAGCTTTTCTATATGAAGTCAATATTACATCAAAGCATTGCATCAATGCAAGACTATCAGCATACAGAAGAACACTTATTTCTCTCATCTCATAGATTTATTTAGCAGTCATTGCATATGATCTTTAGGTAATAATCGAAAAACAAGTCTTGCTCGCAACAACTTTAGAATGTAAATATGGGGAAAAAACCCCCTAGGTATAGAATGCAGCAATACAACTTCCTTAACTCCTTCATCAATGCCATTGATGAAACAGTGGCATGACAAAGAACTTCATCTGCCCAGCATTGCAATGATAGCCATCACGCTCACCACATGCAAAATAGTAGGGTTGCCACTTTTTCAGCACAAATTCAAATCCCTCACCCCCTCCTTGAGTTACATTGGCCACCATTGTTGCCCTTCTCAAATTGCACGTTGAGAAGCTCGAAAGGTTTGGTAGCAAGTATACACTGTGAGGAATTATGCTGTCGTTTATTGGTGGATCATACTTGAACACTGCAACCACCACATTGTCATCATATAAAAAAATTTTAAAAAATAAAAATATAAAAAACGAAGTTATAGCATATGATATGGGGAGCCATTGAGCCAGGGAAATATAAGACTTCGCTGGTAATAAGTTAATTAAGGCTTCTATTAAGGAGTGTCCTAAGTGCACAAATTAAAATATATTTCATTCTCCATTAAATAATGTTTATATTATATTGGTTAAATTTTAAAATACACCCCTAAAGTTTGGAGGATTTTGAATTTTACACCTTAAAGTTTCAAAATTTAAAATTTTACCCTTTGAAATTATATTTTGTTTATATCAACAATGCCTATGTGTCCATATTTTTTGTTAAATACCACATAAGCTTGCCATTTGTGTTTGTTCGTTTGATAAAATGATGTCATGTGATAAAATGAAAATGGAATGGCATCATAAAAATGATGTAGCGTCATTTTATTTAAAGAATTAAACACACGTGACAAGCTTAATTACGTGACATTTAATTGAAAATATGGATAGAAAAGCTGCTAATGCAAATGAAATATAATTTAAGGGGAAAAAAATCTAAATTCTGAAAATTTAGGATGTAAATTCAAAACCCTTCAAACTTCATGAATGTATTTTGCACTTTGGCTTTTTTTTTTTCTTTTTTTTTTTTTTAAGTTAAATTTTACACACATACTATCAAAAAAAGTACAAACAATCATAGTGAACTTGATCATGTAAATCAGCACATTATCAACAGAGTATTTTTCTTTTTGAAAGACTCACAACTCATATATGATTATTTATTAGTATTTCTTAAGATGTCTTTAGGACACTTATTAAAATAACATAAATTGATGATAAAACCTAGACAACACTTTGACAAACAGTAGTAATAAACAAGGAATGGCAACTCACCTAGAGTATCATTTAGGTAAAAGGGGCCATTTTTGAGAGCCCAATCGGTGTAGTTAAAGTTTAATTGCCAGTTCTTTGAGCCACCTACAACGATCTTTCTGGGTCCTGGTGTATCATTTTGGCTTTGGGGAGGGCCTCCTTTGAAAGGCCAATTGGTATAGTTAAAGCCAAAATGCCAATCTTTGTTGGCCATATTAGCAGCCAAATTGGAAGCAGTTAGAATCAAGATAAGGCTCAATGAAAAAGTGGAACCACCCATCTTCTACTAGAGTGCTAGTTGCAACTCAAGGGGTGAGAAATTATAGGGTGATACTATAAAGGAGACGGTGTAAAAATAGATGTTGGCATTGACAAGATGATGAGTTCATTGGTATTTATAGCCATAGAGGCAAGACTGGAGAGGAAGGTAGTGAGCACTTACCCCAAAGAAGGAAGGGAGAGTAGTGAGAAAGAGATTGTGCAAAATGGCCAAATTGACATTTTTCAAGATTGGGTAGGTTAAAGTTTCAAAACATAGAGCTAAGCTCTTTTAAGAGATATTATTAGGTCTTCTAGATGAAGTTTGACCTAATAATTTCTCCTATTTAAGGAATATTTTTGAATGGTTTTAGAGATGAAGTTTGGTTGGAAAGACCTTTGGAATTCTTACCTCCTTTTGGAAATGGGGTCAACTTAGTTTGCGAGATTTTCCTTTGATTTGAACTATTATTTTAGTGATATTATTGGTGGATTTATAACATAACATAATTTCTTTTATAATAAAAATAAGGTTAAGATGAAAATAACTCTATGAGAAATTATTAGCTCTTCTGGGTGGAGTTCAACCTAATAATATATCATAATTAGGGAATATTTTTGAATGATTCTAAATATGAAGTTTGGTTAGAAAGACCTTTGGGATTCTTTGCCTCCTTTTGGAAATTGGATCAATGTGGTTTGTGAGATTTTCTTTTGATTTTTTTTTTATAGAGTTTCAACCTATAATGTCTATTTCTGTGATTTTTACTCTTTATCATCAAACTAAAACATTAATTGATTGAATCCTAGATCTCTTATTCAACAATTATTTTAGTGATATTATTAATGGATTGATAACATGATATAATTTCTTTTATAATAAAAAGAAGTTCAAGATGGAAATAATTAACTTTATATGAATGATCTTGATCCTTATTGTTAAATTAAACATTGTTTTGGTCCAAATAGATCCTTCTTTACTATCCTATAGAATTAAAAAAATATTATTAAAGCACTCAATTATCCAATAAGGAAATATCCTAAGAGCTGCAAATCTGCAATTGGGTTGGTGAAAATGGAAGGAAATTCTCTTTCAACAAAAAGAGTGGCAACGTTTTTCCACTATGAATAAATCTTTCTAAGGTAAGAAATTTGACCAAGGAAAAGTCAATGCATGCTAAATGCAAATGTAGGGAAGGATTGCGGCTTTAACGGAAATGCCTGAGAAACGTGGGTGAGAACTAAAGTCTAAACAACTGATTATGTATAGTTTGGGGGTGACGTGGTGATGATTATTCTATAGCGGAATATCATTTGTTCAGTATAATTTTATGTTTTAAAAACTGGACCGGTTGAATTGATCACCAATCTGATCCCAAAAAATGTCTAAAATCGATGAAAATCGAAAAATGGAAGCAAATCCGGTTTTGCCTCGGTCTAGTTTTTCAAACAATGGTAAAATTATCGTGAAAATAAATATAACTTTTTTTTAAATAACAGAACTTTAGAATTATTATTTTGGGTTAGTATTATTCACTAGGTGCGCGTTTGGCTCTAAATTAAAAAGTCAATTTATTTTTCTATTCAGCTTATTTTTACTACTATTCATGAGCTCCACTGCACTTTTTGGTACTATTCATGAGTCTCACTATACTATTTTAGCTAACTTTTACCTTTATTTATAGTATTTAAAAAAAAAAGTTTTCAATTTTAGCAAAATAAGTGGATTCTAAACAGACCCTAAGTATTTTCAAAAATAATCGATAGTAGAAGCACATTATTTGTTAGTTTGTTTAAACCGTGTATACTTAGATTGTTTAACCAATTAATTAACTAAGTTGATAATTAAGTTTATTATTCAAATCTAAGTTAAACACAAACAATCATATCACTAAGTGTGGAATGTAAAAAAGGCAAGCGATATGATGACTTAGGAAAATCAATGAAATCATCCAATTTCAAGGTAAAAAACCTAGGGAGGATTTAATTGAAACTATCATCAAGACAAAAAATTCACTAAATAGAATGAAATGTTTACAATAAAATTTTCCCTAAATCTAATGCTATCTCTTGTAGTACTTACTTACGTGATTACACGTAACTCCGAATTTACGGACTCTTTTATTTGAATTTGTTGAACACAAACACCCACATTTGTGACTCTGAAATCCCACTCAAAATTTTAGATCATTAGCAATTGTTGATCTGTATGCAACAATTTATCTCCATCGGTTCTTTTAAATGGATCTTCCTTTCGGTAGATGTTTTTTTTGAGTTAGAAGGTTACAAAGCCTCACAAATCTTCTAGGAGTAACTTGTTAGTCTTCTTTAGAACTTCTGAAACGTATTTAGAGTTTTCCTTTTATACTTAGTAGTGTTGAGCACAAACGCTAAACGTTTTTGCGGGCTTTGGGCTTGATTAAAATTCTACAGAATACGATTCTCGATCAGTTGAGTCTTGCATATTCAGAATTCTTCTTTTTGCAATTTGAGGAATAAGTTATACTCTAAACATATTTGAAACTATCTTATTCTAATTCATTATGTGGCAACTAAAGAGACATTTCATGTATAGTTTTAATGATAAGATTTTTTAAAAAAGTCAATGGCTTATTAATTGTCACATAACAGGTTGAAAAAAATAGATCCAAATACGTTTGGTGTCAAAATTTATGAAATATTTAACAGATATAAGATCATATTTTATAATAAAAAATAAAATTGTAAAAAACAAAGTTATGTGTCTATAACTAGTAGACAAAATATTTTTTTTAAGAGTATCATTGGACTAATTCAAATGTTCAGGGACTTTTATTTTTGTATACTAAATTTTGAAAACATTAAAATAATTACATATATATATATATAATATAAAAGCAAAATGTTTAATTTTTGTTGATCACTCCTCATTATGCCATGTGGTTACATAAATTACCATCACGTTTACATTTAAAAACCTAGACTTTTCTTTGGCTGTTTACGTAAAACCTTTTAATATCCTTAGTACCATTTTCAAAAAAAAAGAAAAAAAAGAACCACAAACACTTGTTTAAAACAACTGTGACAAATCAGCAAACAAACCTTCTTATATATTAAAAAAAAAAAAAAAAGGCCAAATCAATTATTTTTAACCTCACCCTCGCACTGGTAAAAAAAAAGAAAAGAAAAGAAAACCACACCGTTTCAGTGGGTAACCACTTTGTCTGTATCTATCTTACTTCTCTTCAAATTTTTTCCTTCTCATGCCCTTTTCCTCTGCGATGCCTGCCGCCACCGTCAGCCAGCGAACCCAATGCCGGTAAAACTGAGCTCTTTTGTTTTTCCTTTTGCAGTTGTAGTGCTTGAGATTTTCTTTCTTAAAATTCTTCTCCTTCTGGGTGAATGTTTGCGTAATTTTGGTGTCTCTTTGTTTTTGTTCAAAGATTTCATTGTTATTGACATCTTTATTTTTGTTCTCTATATGTTTGTTGAAATTCCCCAGTGAATAATTTGATTTAGATTAACTATATTCTCTATATTGTAACAGTGACTTGAACGGTGCCCACTGGAATCTCTTTATTCTGTAATTTTGGATAATACTTGGTAACTTCATCCACTTTTTGTTTTTCATGAAAGTATCTGTGTGTGAGAAATTAGTAATGTGGGTTTAAAGGTTTTGTCTTAGTTCATTGTTATTGACATCTTTGTGCTTTTTTGTCTATATGTTTGTTTAAATTCCCCAATGACTAATTTGGTTTAGATTAATTTGATGTTGTCCTAAATTATCTTAAGAATTCTTATCATTTTTGTTGTTTGATTTTGGGGGTACATGAGAGAGTTTGAATGTTAAGGATGATTATAATTGCTCTGTATTGATTTTGATGTTGGAAAAGTAAGTAGACATGATGGGGAACTCTTATGGCAATTATCACTATATTAGTTATATCAATTTTGCAAATAAAGGATCTTATTCCAATTGTTAACTTTGTGTATTTAGCAGTTTCAATTTGTCTCTTTATTCTTCACCAATTGTTTTGTTTGTATCAATACTTTGTTTCATCAGTAGTAATTAGAAATCTGATTGTCCTAATAAGCAATAGAGTGAGAAAGCATAAACACATTGGTATGGAATCAATTGCATGCCTGATGGGGGAAGGGTTGTATAGTTCACAAGAGCTTCACCAAAGCTTGGGCTCTTTTGTTTACAAATTTTTTCTTTGTAGAATGACAATGTTTTTTGGCATTGAATATTTTATGGTTTGAATTAACATTGAAATCAATGGAACTAAAACCTTTTTAGGTTAATGGTTTGTTTATCTATTGTCATGTTGCTAATAGCTTTATAATAAAAAAGAATATGTAGTTGAGCTAAAAAATAAGTCAAAAAATTTATCACAACCCCGTTGTAAATTTTGATCTGTTTCTCTGCTTAGTTTTTCGAAGGGATTTCCTTCCCTTTGTAAATTTGAATTTTATTTTATTTTATTTTTAGGTTTCTGTGTAGGTACTGATCTGTGAGCCTTTGATATAGAGATAAATTCAAAATTTGAAAGGAAGTTTTAGATTATAATTTTTATTGGGTTCCATTAGGGATTTCAAGTTTACATTTGATCCAATTTATAATCGCTTAATATGTATACAAATATAATTGAATTATAATAGTCTTTGAGATTGTGTATTTGAAAGTTTAGGGAAAACTAAAAAATAGGTATGGTTTTTTTATGATTCATTTATGGTGGGTTTGTGCATTGACATTAGAGTTTGGGAATTTCTTTGCAAATTTGAAAATTTTCATTGAGAATGAATTTGGGTTTGATTTAGAGGTCGCTTGGTGTTCTTGAATGTAAATTTTGAAATGAACTGTGTATGTGAATGTAAAGGTTTAATTCCATGCAAGTTTTTCCTTTCCTTTTTTGTGTTATCCAGAAAATGACATCTATCCAATTACTTTTCAAATAATAGGATCAACAAGAATTTCAAACACAAGGAGTTTGCATGGTAACAGGAAATTACTATTATTCAGATCCTCCAGAAATATTCCAGCAGAAAGCCAGTCAACAAATAATTGTAAGTTAACAAAATCTATAACTTAGTGGGGAGGGGGAGATTAAATGTGAAACCTGACCATATTGTTGTCGCTTCTCATTATCTTTCAAAACCGACAACGACAATAAGAATAATACTTGGTTCTAGCCATTTGGTATATGATATTAGAAGACAATTTCAGGCTTTGTGAATGAGAGGGGTTGGGAAACTGAGAAGTGGATCTGATTTGATTATAATTTATTTCATGGTAGGTTTGTGCATTGAGATTAAATTTTTTTATTTTCTTTGCAAATTTGAAATTTATCATTGAGAACGAGTTGTGGGTTCAGTGAAGTGAATGATAGGGGTTTAAGAAGAACATAGTATTTTGATATTCTTATTTTGGTTTTAATTTCATATTTTCTTTGAGTATTTTCAGTTTAGTTGGATATAAAGTTTCATATTCAATTAAACTTTGATAAAATAACTGATGTGAGTACTTTTATATTACATTTAAATAATAATGTTAAACATTTTTAATGTTACTTATACATTTCATAATACATTTTACATCATATTCTATTAACAGTTTTATATGAGTGATGCTACAAAGATTTTGTCAACAACTTACCAAGTGAAGAAGATGCTGATTCTGTTAAATTTCAAAAAGTAGATGATGCATGTGATGTACAACACACAGCTAAATCTGCAACTATGAAGAACAAAAAAACTATTCATTGACTATTGCAGATCGACAAAAGAGGAAGAGGAACCAAGGAATCCTTTAAACTGTTAAAACTTGTGTTACAAATCATTTTAAACTTTTCTTACAATAATGTAATCACCATTACAAGGTGTTCTGTTTTGAGTGGAGAATGCATAGCTGACCTTACAAAGTAAGTGCGAAGGAATAGTTGGCGTAATGTATATAATTAAATTCTGAATGGTGTTTGTACTATTAGTGTGATGTAGATAGTTTTGATTATGGAATCTATATTGGTTCATTGTTCTGTTTGCTTGCTAAATTAAAGAAAAAAGAGAAAAAAAAAAGACTCTTCTGTTGTTAGACTATTTCCCATTTTTAAAATTTTTAGAAAGTATATTTAATGTAGTAAAGTTGTTAGACAAAATAAAAGTTTGTTGCTTAAGAGTCTATTTTTTCAATAACTCATTGGGAGAAGATAAAGTATTTCTTATAAACGGTTGGAACATATGGTTTATTGTGCAGGGACTGTGGCATTATTATTAATCCAATGGATATTATTTTATAGAGCAGTTGAAACAGAGACTTTGACAGGTAAAATCTCTCTCTTTCTCTCCATTGTGAGTTGCCCATATTGTTGTAATGAATCTTAAAAGGATAGAAGTTGTTAGCATGCATTTTTGTTTGAAAACCTTTGAGATTACAATGTATTTAAAGCCATTTAAAACACACAATCCTTATCAAACTATTGCCGAAGCACATAATTCTTGGTGTTTAAAAGTAAGCATAATAGTTTTCCCTTTCAGTTAACTTAAAAAGTTTTTTTGCTGCTTATAATTTGTATCATACTCAGAATGATAAAATTAAGCTATTCTTCAATTGCACAAAGTTCAAACTTTTCTTAGAAACGATACTAATTTTGGTAATCAGAAAGAAAGGAAAACAACTACAGTACATTATCTACAAAGGAAAAACCAAACAGCCCGGCAACCCAATCTGTTTTGTGTTAGACAGCACCTTTAAAATAAAATACCCGGCTGCTTTGTTCTTATTCCAGAATTTGATTGAATGCTGTACAGTGTCCATTATGAAGATCTAATAAATGGACACTTATTCTCCTTCCTACAGTATATACACAGTCTAATCAGGGTTAATAAATTACAAAAAAGTTTTCTTCCTTTTTCAACCACGCGTTACATACAAAGGTATAATGTACCTGTTTTTTTTTTTAAAACACAGTCTCTATTATACTATTGGTTCTCCCTATTACTACTCTATTTAATGGAATATAGATTTAAAAAAAATCATAAACTATTATTAGATAAAGGAACTCAATAGTAAGCTATTGAAGATCAATATTGAACACAAACTCTGACTTAAGGAGAAGTTACAAAATATATTTAGAGTCCAGAATGCTTCATCATGGACAATGGCCTAAAACTTTGGGTAAACAAAACACATGTTCTATTATTGAGTATGTAGAGGCTAATTGGCCTGAATTCAAGCTTGACTCCCATGTTTCATCATCCTCAGTCTGTGTCTAATTTGATTTCCCTTTTAGATTTGAATAATTTAATGTTGAAGCATTCCTACTTATTGGATTTGTTAGGACTTAGGAATGGTTATTTTAGGATGCATGTTAACTGATTTTTCTCTCAGGAAAAATTAAGTTAAAACATGGTAATTTGACCTTTTTGGCTAATTAGTAAGAGGGTTATTTTTTGCCTTTTCAAGTTGTAGCTTATCATGTAAAATTATGCATGACTGTCCCTTAGGCTCATACCACTATTTTTTCTTTAAGAAAAAATGTGCGTTTTAGTTTTGCATAAGATTGTTATGACATTCATTTTCTTTTCCCTTAAACTTGATAATAGTTTGCCCTTTTCATCATATCCTTGATCTGTAGGAGAATATATCTCTGTACAGTTGACAATAGACTATAATATGCAGGATTTAGGGAGTTTTCAACTATAATATTAAACGACTCACTGGAGGAATAAATTTCATGTTCTAGGGGAATAAAAACTTTTTCATTTGGATTTTCATTTAGAAGAAAACATGTATCTTTAAAGGAGGCTCAAAATTCGTGTATGTTTATAAAATAAAAGAAATTTGTTGAATACTTAAGGTACCGGATTCCCATTTTAAAACAAGTTTAATCAAATTTTCAACTAGAATGCACAAAAAAATGTAAATTATGTTTGAATTGGGAATTAAATGCAAAGGTTTTTTGATTGCATAATTTAAGAATTTTCATAGTGGCAATTTAAGTTTAGAATTTATTTTTCATTTATTAGGAAAAATCAGGTGAATAATTCATGTGTATATTACTATCGCATTACATTTGATAGGCTTTTCGGGACTCGGGTGCGGGTGCAGGTGCGGGACTCGGCAATTTTTGAAAAAGGTGGGTGCGGGTGCGGCGCGACTCGGCAATTAAAAAATTATTAAAAATATATTTATTTATATTTTTAATATATTGCTAAGCACACTTTTTCACATTATATAAACATATACCAAGTTTAAGAGCAATAGTAGATAATAATTAAAACAAGATGTTCATAAATTCAATACAACCCATAAGATTAAAACTAAAACATTCCATAATGTTTGGAAATTAGACTACAACTCACAAGTTCGAAACTAAAACAAAATAAAAGATAATCAACAAGACAATCAACAAGACAATCAAACACCAACATCATCATCCTCAATATCAATAGCTTCACTTCGAGCTCCATTTCGAACTTCACTTTCACTAGTAGTAGCACTAGTGTTAGCATTCCCAATAACCATGGCCTCCAACTCTGGCTCATCAAGTGTAAGGGCTGCATTCTCAAGAATTCCAGCTCCTCCCTGTATGTCGCTCGCATTCCAAGAGTCTCCTGCAATATCCCACATCTTTGTTGCTGTATGGACGTACTCCTCATTGCGCCTTGACAAGAGTCGAAGATTAGAATGCACATATACCAAATCCTCAGCACGTGCAGGAGTCATTTTGTTTCTTTTTAAGGAATGCATGAATTTGTATGTGCTCCAATTTCTCTTAGCGCATGAGGATGAACAAGGTTGTCCAAGAAGTTTAAGGGCAAGGGTTTGAAGAGTTGGAAATGCGGAGCCATGATATTGCCACCAAACCAAAGGTTGTAAGGCCCACCTATCTGTCAAGGCATCTAGTGAAGGAAACCTCTCTCCTGAAAATGTAGCAAACTCAGACTTCACCACCAGCTTTAATTCACTCTCATCTTGAAAGTATCGATCCAAACACTTGCTCCTTTCCATAGAAATTTCATGATCCCGACGTGGAGGAATGCGTTTTGGATTCCCCGAAAGCCATTCAATGGAGTAATACCTAGTTAAAGATTAAAAAACAAATATAGATGAAACGTGTGTTTTACTAAAAGGGTGAACTAAGGAAAATAGAAAATAAATGTACTTACTTAGGATTTAAGGAATGAGCCAAGCAATGTATTGGTGTACAATTTTTGGTCCATCGATCAATGAGTATATCATACACCACAGCCCAAAATGAGCTATACTGATCATCTTCCAAGTCTTCGTGCCGATATATTATTGCCTTCACCTTCTCTATCATTGAATCCCACATCTCATACACAAGATGAAGACAAAACTTATCTGTGTCGGCTATTCGTAGCATATCATAAATGGGCCCTGTGAATTCAAGAATATAATCAACCTTATCCCACCAAAGATCACTTAGAATCATATCTTTCACCTTTTGAGCTTTTTCAACATCATCCTCTTTATAAGAAGCCCATTGGTCACTAATAGCCATAGCTTGAAGGCATCTTTTTATCAACTTCAATCTTTTCAGCATTACAACAATCGAAGCAAATCTAGTATCAGCAACTTGGAGCAATTTTAGTGGATAAAATTCATTAAACATTGCCAACCTCATTGAATGGTTCATGATAAAAACACGTATGAAAGATGCATCATCACCAATATGTGTAATCCAATTACATTCCTCATATGTAACTTCATTCTTTCAGTGTTTTTTGCTGCGCAAATATTCTTCAAGGCTAAATTGAGAGTATGGACAACACAAGGTGTCCAAAATATTTTAGGATACTCACCTTCAATAAGAGCTCCATCAGATTTCATCACAATAGCATTATCAGTGATGACTTGGACAACTTTTTCATGTCCAATCTCTTTTATAGCATCCTTCAACACCCCAGCAATATAATGTTTGTCTTTGAACTCACCTGACCCATCAACTGCCTTTATAAACACTGGACCCCCATCTGATACAGCCATAATATTAATAAGAGGCCTCCTTTGTGGATCTGACCATCCATCAGAAACTATACTTACACCATTTTCAAGCCAAGAGTCCTTAATTGGTTTCAAAAGCCTTTCAACATTGGCTCTTTCTTTTTGCAAAAGTGTTGTTCTCAAGGCATTGTATCCAGGAGGAAGATAACCCGGAATGTTATGGGTAGCAGCATATGCATAGGAACTACAATAATATGGGTTCCTTGCAAAGTTAAACGAAAACCCACCGGTGGAAAACATCCTAGCAATTCTGCTATCCAAATCATGTCTAGCACTATTCTGGAATGCTCTCTCCAAAGGAGAATCCACCTTCCTCCTCTTACTATCAACCGGATTTATACTATCAGTCCCTTCTTGTCTTCGAAATGGAGAAATAGGAGCAAGCCCACGGCCTGGGGGAGGTGGGGGTAAGGGAATTTCACTTCTCCGTTCTCTCTCTTTCTTATCATTCTCAACTTGATCATGCATTCGCTGCATTTCCTGCATATGGCTCTTCGCCTTAGGGCATGCTCTAATACCTTTGCCAGAAATTGATAATAAATGAGCCTTAACCCTAGAATAGGATCCCATAAAAACTACATCACAATAGTTGCACTTAAAGTATGTGTTTCCACCTGATTTAACAGAAGCACCGGGTGGTTTTTCTACTTTAGTCACATACTGCCAAAGAGAAGATTCATCATTTACTTCTTGATTAGATGAAGGTGAAGTTTTTGTGCTAGTAACTTCGTCCATTGCAAATTCAATAGATTCAATTTAACCTACAAATAATAACTATTAACTAAATAAATTAATAATAAATCAAACCCAATTTCACAAATTCACAAATCACAATAAGTAATAATTAATAACTATTAACTAAATAGAACTAAGATTAATAAGAAACTAAGATTCACAAATAACAAATTCACATGTTCACAAATCACTTCTAACTAATTTACAAATTTTATCAATTAGGATAAGATAAGATTCTTATCCTAACTGATAAAATTTGTAAACCACAGGTCCACAGCAGCCATATTAATAATTATAATAACAAAACTTCAAGTCCTCACCCAGTCAGTCAGTCAGCCTACAAGCCTAAGATAAAAGTTACAAAAAAATTAAGAAAATGCACTTGTTTTTTACATAATTTATAAGTAGAATAACAAATTAACAATACACACAAATCCCACAATCATTTCCAAAATACACACAAAATGAGTATCTAAACAATCATCAGCACACCTATCATTATTTACTAACAAGTGCAACAAGTCACTGCTAAAATTTCATAATAAGTAGAATAGCAAACTCAGATTCACAATCAAACACAACAGAGAGGGATGAAATTGGGTTAAAAAACAAGCACACAAACACAACAAACACAGCACAGAGAAGAGAGAAATAGAGAAAAAAAGGGAAGTAAAGAAAAGAGAGAGCACACCTGAAGGAGAGAACACGGCAGAGAGGGAAAGGCCGGAGGCAGAGTCGCGCGCGGAGAGCACAGAGAGAAAGAGAGATGAGGGACGGACTGAAAGGGTGGGTTTTGGACAAGTGAGAGTGCGTGAGTGTCTGATGTATTTTTAGGTTAGATCAAACGGTGCGTTTCGCACCTTTTTTTTTTTTTTTTTTTAATTTCGGCCTGAACTGGAAATTTCGGATTTGGCCGAATCGGCCGATATGAGCAGGACGCGGCCCGACGCGGCATAGTCTCACAGTCAGCGGCGTCCCTGCCGCGTCGTCGCGTCCGGCCGAGTCTGACTCTGGTGCGGCTCCTCTAGAGCCGCGTCGGTGCTTCACAGCCTACAAGACAAGGTTCTGTTTAGGCAATAACCCAATGTTTATCTCTCTTTCTTTATAATATAATTACCATTTTCTTATGGGTTAGATTTGGTTTTAAATTTTTGATTAAGGTTTTGATTTATAATTAGTTTCTAGAAGCCTTTTTCTGTTACTTTTTCTTTTGTCTACTGCAATTCCAAAAGGCTGTTTATTCGGTTTGAAAAAAGAATTCTATCTTTTTTGGTGTTTATTTGTTTTGATATTGATGAAATATATTTGCTTATTGTTTTTAGGCACACAAAACAGTTTGTTTAGGCTATTATCGGATTATCCTCGAACTCATACTCATGATTTGAATTTTTCACAAAGAAATTGCTCAGTGATGGCATTACACATTGAAATAATATGGAGTTGATGCATCTTGATTCAATCAATATAAAGTCCTGTTTTTTCAAAACATTGGAATAATATGTAGTTGATGCATCTTGATTGAATTTTAAAGCTTTAACACATGAATATGAGAGTAAGATATATTGTATGTGTATTATAGGATATTTCTATAAAATCTACATTTGTTCTATATTGCACTAGATTAATAAGAATTTTACTGTTAATACTGAGTGAAGATTTCATTTATTTGGTTGCTAGTGATGTTTGAGCTCAAATCCTTTTCATTCTAATGAATTATGTGTATTCCTTTGAATATTAGTGCTGTAGTTAACAATTTATGTAACTTATTCCTTAAAATCCATAGCGAAAAGGTTCGTTTATCTTAATTAAATTTCTCTCAACCATCGAAAAACATTATTTAGTCATTTGGATACAGATTTAATTATTGTATTGGCTTTTAATAAGATCTTTCTGAAATCACCATTAATAGTGACATTCATTTTCTCACTGAATTGACAAAAAAACCATTTAATTTGATAAATTAAAATTTAGCTTCTCTAATAACTTTCTTGTGCATCGCATGGCTGGTTAGTGAGTAGTATAATATAAAAGAGAAATGTTTGACTTTTTGTTGACCACTTCTTATTGCGCCACATGACTACGTAAATTACTACCACTTTTACTTTAAAACAACATCTTAGGTGGGTAAAATGTTAAATTTCAAACCACTGGTAAGCGACTTAAATATTGACCAAAACACAGGTGGGTAAATTGTGATTTGCTCTAATATAATATTTATCTTTTGTAAAACTTTCCCGTGCAATGGGTTATTGACTAGTCTATATATATATATATATATATAGAGGCAAATTTCAAAATTGGGGGGGATTGCCGTATAGGATTATATGCTTGTTTCTTTGGCTTTCAACTTCTTTATATATTTTTCCTTTTCTGTTTTTTAAATCAGTTGGGAAGACCCAAAGTCACAGGTAACATGGATCAACCAAGCTTGCAATTCGTCCTACTTTTGGAATTTGNGCAGGTTGTGGAAGCAATTAATTCACGGTATAACAAATAAACTTCATATTCTATCTAAAATATTATTGATGTTGAATAATAAATTGATAAAAAGGAGTACATCTGCATTTACTTCTCCCTAGTGTACAATTTACCCTTATGCACCAATCAAATTCAATTCACAACTTATTAAAATTACTTTCTTCATCAAGTCCTAGTTTCAGAAAACAACTCATGGAAAATAAATAAATAAAATCTGAGGATGAAGGATACCATCCCCCCCCCCCCCCCCTCTCTCCAAACAAACAAAAAAAATCAAAAAAAAAATCACACATTTATGAAATGTAAAAGGATTTATTAACATACCGGAGTCCTTCTTTAACAAGACCTCCATGACTATAGGCCATTAAAACTCCAAGGAACGTAATGTGGTTGGATGCAATTCCATAACCCTTCATCAACTCAAAAGACTCAATGCTTTTCTTGCACACCCATGTTGCGCATTGCTACTAATCATCACGGACCAGGACACCACATCTGGATTTTCCATCTCTTCAAAGGTCAGATGAGAAGAATCAATGTCTCCAGACTTTGCATACATGCAAATTGTGAATTTTGAATAATAGTAAATTTGCCAATGCTAGTTTTTATTGCATATCCCTGAATCTGCTGTCCAGATCTTGGGATGCCAAATTAGAACAAGCACCCATCATACTTGATATTATGAACTCATCAGGTTTCATTCCAAATGAGAGAAGTTCATAGAACAAAGCCAATGCACTTCCAAAATGCCCATTTTGAATATAACCTGAGATGATGGATGTCCATGAGACGATATCCAGCTTAGGAGTTACAGCAAAACATTTAGCCCCATCCTCAACTGAACCTGACAAAAAGTACAAATCAGTAAGTGCACTTCCAATGAACTCATCTGACTGTAGGTTCCACTTGCAAATTTGAGCATGAATTTGCTTTCCATAATCAAATGCTTCAACAGCATTACAAGCTTTAAGCATGCTAGAGAACGTAAACTTTGAGGGTTTCATTCCTTTCTTTTGCATCTTAGAGAAAAGATCAAAAGCTTCATTTGCATATTCATCACTAACTCACCATGGAGGAATCCAGAGATCATGGCATTATAGATGAAGATGCTTTGGTCGGACATCAGTTTGAAAATTGGATTGCATCAACCAAATCCCCAGTCTTTGCATACATATCAAGTAATGCAGTTGCAACCACATCATCCAAATCCAATCCAAGTTTGACTGAGAAGGCATGAAGTGCATTTCCATGTTGATTTGAATCCTTATAATTTGTGCCACATGCCTTCAGTACACTTCCCAGTGCATAAGTATTCAACTTCAATCCTAATTGGTGCATTTTTCCAACAAGTTTCACCATTTCCTCATTGGCACCAATTCTAACATAACCAGCAATCAAGGAATTCCAAGAAACTTCATCCATGTCATTAGAACACTCAAACAAAAGTGCCGCCCTATTGACCTGACCACATTTTGAGTACATATTTATAAGTGAATTGGTTAAAAAAGCTTTATCACCCAACCCACTAACAATAACCAAACCATGAATCAGCTTACCCAACAGAAGATCCCCAGTTTGACCCCATAGATTTAAAGCACCAGCAAAGGTGAACTTATCAAGTTTCAAACCAACAACTCTTGCTTCATTAAACACCTCCATGGCCTTAACAAAAAGACCCATCTGGAATAACCAGAAAGAAGAGAATTATATGAAATAACATTGTGCTTTGGCATTCTATCAAACATCTGACGGGCGCTATTTATCTCACCACATTTGCAATACATATGGAGAAGATTGTTTAGCAAAAACAGGCATGATCTGAAAGCAGTTTTAATCATGTGGCCATGAGCAGCCTTGCCATAAATAAGAGACCAGATTTGGTAGAGAACTGGACCAGTTTTGTATAAGCTACAGAGTCCAATGAAAAGTTTTGATGACAAGGTTGAGCATGTTGTGGCAGGTTATGTAATGGTATAGTTGGTGGCAATATGGTGGAGGGATTCTAGGTTGAATGAGCCCAGGAAACTCGGTGCTGTGGGGGAGAAAGTTTGGTTTTGTGGGTTTTGTTTCCTGGAGAAACATGTTTTTATCTGCCTTGTTCCCAAATGGAGTTGGAATCCTCGTCTATTTAACATAGGAGGCCTTTCAAAAGCAGATGAGTAGCATCCTCTCTAATTTTGCTTTGAATTGTACATGGGTCAATTTCTTATCCTTCTCATATTACAAAATAGTAAAACAAAAGAGATACATATCAAGGAGATAAAAATGGAGTACAAACCAATAATAAAAGGTGCAGAGCTGTCATATTAACCAAGCAAGTAAATGACCATCTCCAATGAACTGGGAAAATTGCAATAGAGTTTTGAACATGTTTTGCAGAAGATTCAAACATCTAAACATCTTTTCATAATGTTGATCGTGCATGTTTGCATTGACATCAGCAATTATAAGTGTATAACATTGAAAAATGTGAAACTTACCTATTTTGATATAGTTGAAAATTGTTCAGAACAAAAAAGGGTAGAATTCAAATACTAACACTTCAAATCAAACTCACAGATAGATGGTGTGTTTGCCTGATTGTGACAAATAATGCACAGAGTCAAAGATGCTATCAGTCATATAGCTTTACAGGTGACCTTCTGTGACTAACTACCCGAAATTTGAGAGCTTTCACAATATTATTGTTATAACATATAATCAACTCCAGCTTCCTCCTTTGAAATTTAGCAATTGCCCTCAATGAAAATAAATTCACAATAGACACTTAGCAAAATAAATAACTCTCAATACTGAATGATAGATTGAATGGTTTTTTAACAAGTAAACAATTTTGTATTGGTAATTACCCACGTACCCTGGTGGTTCTTGAACTTATGATTTGACCTCCCACCTCAATTTTACAAGGGAAAATGTGTCTTGAGCTAGAGCTCATCAGCTTTAGTAGGATACTTGGTGTTTACAGGAAAGGTAAAAAGGGCATGAAAAGTATGTCGCTTCATTAGATGATCCAAAGTAATTAAACACATAGAAAGCTTATTTAATAGAACTAGAATTTACATAAAATTATCTACAATGGTAAAGGCACAGAAACTATCAGCAATGTACTCCAAGACTTTGATGAGTGAAACAGAAGCAAAAGAATGATAAATAAGAAAATCAATATTTAAACACAAAATAGCAACCACTCTAGGTAGTACAATAACTTGACCTATAAAAGCATCAATGTGCATTACTCTAAAATCTATAGCCGCTGTAGCATTTCGGTGATATAGCATCTCATAATAATTTATATATTAAAAAAAATCATAATATGAAATAGCCATCAAACTTTTAGGAGAAAAAATCTATATGTTACCTTTGATGCTCTTTCCCAAACCCCCCCCCCCCCAAATTCCAAAAGTAGGACGAATTGCATTATTATGTCTTTGAATAAAATTTTCTTTACTTATAAAAAAAAAAAAAAAAAAAAAACCGTAGCGAAAATGTTCATTTATCTTAACTAAATTTCTCTCAACCATCTAAAAACATTATTTAGTCTTTTGGATACAAATTAAATTATTGTATTTGGCTTTTAATAAGATCTTTCTGAAATCACCATTAATAGTGACATTCATTTTCTCATTGAATTGACAAAAAAACCATTTAATTTGATAAAATAAAATTTAGCATTTCTAAGAACTTTCTCGTGCATTGCGTGGGTTAGCGACTAGTATAATATAAAAGCGAAATGTTTGACTTTTTGTTTGACTACTCCTCATTGCGTCACATGGCTACGTAAATTACTGCCACTTTTACTTTAAAACAACACCAAACAATTGTGACTTTAGGTTTTGCTGATTTAAGATTCAGTATTTAACACCGTTTCTCGTAAAATGTATATTAAAACAAAAAAAACAGCCAAAACCAGAAGAAAACATACATAAGGCGTAGGGAGAGAAAGAAAGACAATGATAAATCTAGGCACTACTACGGTCAAAGTAAGCACCCCGGTTCAGGCCGGCATCCCACAACAGCAACTGGTAAAGGTATTCTTTGATCGTACATATACACTTTCAAGTTTCAACCCCTACATCCTGATTTAGAATAGAAAGATAGTGAGAAGGGAGAAGGTTATCTCCGTTTTATCCCCTTGATGAAAAGGTAAATATTTTGAAACTACTGCATTTGATTATCCAAAATCCAAGTTTAATCTGAAAGTTACATTCAAATTCTTCGTATTTTGTGCTACTCTGTTGTAAGCGTAGAAAGGATCACATTATGTCCTACTTTGTTGAAAATTGAGTGAAAATATGTGATTAGACTATAGTGCCAACTTTAGTGCTAACGACTGTAGACAAAACTCCAGGCTTATTCTAATTTTGTCTTTTGAAGAAATTGTCTTTCAACTTCCAAATTTGAAACTAACCGTTTTTTTTTCTTTCCTTTTTTTAAATGTTGGAGATTTACATTGGAGGTTTGTGTTATCTGCTCCCTCTAAGTGTTCGAGGAAATGCCTGGACAAAACTTTAAGTGTTCGAGGAAATGCCTGGACAAAACTTTCCATCACGGGAAAAAATCTTAGTTTTCTATTCTTTCCTAAAGTTATTTTGTATCTAAACTTCACTAAATCCACCAATATATCTTAACTACAAAGTGAGACCCAAGCTTCGTTTATGTTAAATTGCAAACTGGTGTAGTTTGAATCATACTTTAGCATTGAGTATGTTCAATTTATATTTTAACAATTTTTGTAGTCATTGTTCCCTGTTTTGGCAATCTATCTAACAGTAGATATTGCTCTATGCACTCTTATGCAGGGTAAGACATGAGTGCATTGTCATTATCAGCCCATGATACTATTATGTCTCCTGGTGCAACCATGGACTTCTTTCCCGTGGAACATGTCACTCTTTAATATCTGAAATTGATTGGCTGATTTGCAATCAATGACTATGGATTATTCTTCTAAGGGTAGCTGCTCTTATCTCTTTTTTTTTCCTCTGTTTTGCAGCCATACATATTTTTTGGATTAGTTTCAATAATTTTTGAGTTTGATTATTAAATTTGTTTGGCCCTTTGGAAGTTCTAATATCTGAAATTTTGGTTTCCTTTTTTCTTTTTTGGGTTTATTTTGGTGCTAAAAGTTAAATCTTTCGAAAGATTTGCAACCTACACGATTATCTGACTTATGTTTAATATTTTGAATTGTGGTTTATCTTCTCAATCTTGTGTTTTTTGGTTACAAATGCAAGATTCTATGAAAATTTGCGGCATCAATTTCTGTTTGGTTGCTTTGAAAATGGATGAAAAGGAGATGAATTGAATTTGAGTCCTATGTATTATTTTTCTTTTTGTGGTCGTTTCCTTCATGGTATAAAATCACTCATAACCAAGTGTAGCAGATGGGTTATTGTGTCAGATTTATGCTGGTACATACTTTTCATATTTGCTTTTGTTTGTGGTTGTTTGGATTTTGGGCTATGGAAGCATTAACTACTTACTAATGGTTGTGAGGTTTGAATGGTTTTGATTGTACACTTCTTTCTTACTTTTGTTGTTGGTATCTTAAGTGAATTTTAATTTTGATATTTTTAATATGTGAAATGCACCTTCCTCATAATTAACATCTAGAACTTAGTTGCTCTTATGATGATCCATGACTTTGGATGTATAGATTCACACAATTGAATTTAATGGTAAGAAGAGAAATTATTAAATTAACAACACTGTAACTTTGTAAAGGTTGAATCTTAATTAAGTTGTAATTGAGTGGAAATCCATAACTTCATATGTATACATTCACACACAATTGGATTTGCTGGTCACAAGAGAATTTTTTAAATGAGATCAATGCTGTGTGACTTTTGTATAGGTTGAATCTATATTGAGGTGTAGTTTTATGAAAATAATTGATTACATAAGTTTAGGATTTTAGCTAGAATTTATGTGCTTAAAATAAATTCTGAGCTACATCTGCTTGATGAACAATGAATGTGGTATAATATGCATTTTCAAATTAATCTATAGTGAATAGAACTTACTTTTCTTTTTGAAGTATTTTTGCTTCTATATTTATTACTCAGTCTTACGTAATGCATGCTTATGATGGAGGATTCATTGCTGCTCAACACTGGACTACAATTTAAGGGCTGCAATATATGCTTTAGATAATCTTTAGAAAAATATACTTCATTTTATTATTAAAAATTCAATTAATTAATTGTTGCGCATACTATATGCTTTTAACAATGCTTATGCATAATTTTTCCATTGCATCTTTGTCATGCTTTGAGTTTTCTATTTTTTTTTTTTTTCCTTCCAAAACGATTATGTCAGGAAGAACAAACTGCTATTTATCTTGATCAAATGTAACAACAAATGATTATATATGCTAGGTGTTAGATAAAAGGCCTTAATATATACTTGGGAAAATTGCACTTTACCCACCTGTGGTTTGGCCCGTTTTAACAATGCTCACCTGTGGTTTAAAAGTTGTCACTTAACCCACTTGAGGTGGCCTTCGTTAGACTCCCGTTACCCACGTCTCTCTTTTCTCCGTTAAATATAGGGGTAAATATGTCTTTTTCATTATATTTTATGTCTCTCTTCTCTTTTCTCCCTTTCTTCTTCTTCTTCTTCTTCACATAAAATAAAAGAAAACCAATACACCTACAGTCACAAATAAAGCCACAAATCCATGTGAACATACACCCACAGATTCGCTAGCCTTCCACTACTAAATCCAAAAATTTACTACATAATTCTTCATAGAACAATCACAAAATAAACCCAGCAATTTGTTCAAATTTTTTGGGTTTAATGGATTTGTGGGTTAATGAGTTAATACTGCTACAGCCACAGATCCAGCAGCGAACCCAACTCTGTTCAAAATGGCGCCACTTTGAGCCGGTCTAGGAGCTTCAATAGATGGAGTACTGCTGTGTTGGCGACGGCTGCAGCTGGACCAACTCTGTTCAAAACCCGATCCGAATCTTTCGAGACCTTGGAGACATCGATGTCGTAAACATCGTAGGACAAGAAGTTAGCCATGGCTGCCACGAAGCTCGATTTCCCTGTCCACGAAGGACCGTACAAGAGAAAGCTGCGCCTCCAAACACGGCCTAGATGATGGTAATACTGTTTGCCTTTGAGGAAAGATTCGAGGTCGGACTTTACCTTGTTTTTGAGATCTTCTTCCATGGAGATGGTTTTGAAAGTCGAAGGATGCGTGAAAGGAACAGATCTCCACTCTCCGTTGCCTTGCTGGTCTTTGATGTTCATGTACAGCCTCAAATCTCAAGGCTTTAGCTGTTCGATTTCGTTGGATACCGTGTGGATGTGTTGGAGATAAGGTCGGAGGATTCTGCGTTTATCGGCTTTTCTGAGACTCAAAACGAAACAATTCTTGGAATTGGTCCAGTTTTTGTTATATGCTATTCATTTTTCGGGGATTTCACTTTGGCAATCAAAGTAAAGAGTGAAAGGGATTATGAATTTGGGGATTTTTGGGGGTTCTAAGGTAGAGAGAGGGAGAGAGCTTGTTCCATTTTTTTTAGGGTTCTAATTCAGTTCTAATTTTGGCTTATATAGTAAAGGAGATTTTTTAACAGAAAGGGCAGAGGTGGGTAACGGGGGTCTAACGGAGGCCACCTCAGGTAGGTTAAGTGACAACTTTTAAACCGCAGATAGGCATTGTTAAAACGGGCCAAACCACAGGTAGGTTAAGTGACAACTTTTAAACCACGGGTGGGCATTGTTAAAACGGGCCAAACCACAGGCGGGTAAAGTGCAATTTCCCCTATATACTTTGATTCCTTATGCTCATCTAATCTTATCTTCTTTTGTTTCTATTTAGCTTAGAGGTTATATACCACATTTGGACGCTATGATACATTAAGAAAGTAGACGAAATCGATCTTGATTAACTTCCAAAGTTTTTTGGGATGTAGTGAAATTTTCTCATTTTAGCAATTAAACAAATATTTTGAGGAAGAGTTAGGAAAAGATATTAGGTTTTATTCATGGTGTTTTCATGATGAAAGAAATTTGAATAAGTTCTACATTTTGAAATGAAATAATTAATTTTGAAAGCTTATATCCACTTACTGTTTTACTTATTAGTTTCTCTAAAGATTAGAATGAGAGAGATTTGTTTCTTCAAGATTCCAACTTTTTTCTTCAATAAAGCTTCTTCAAATGCAAAAACATAAAAATATATATATATATATATATTTGTTATAATTTGTGATTCCTTTGGCTAATTTTCTATTTTATTTTATTTTATTTTATTTTAATATTGTGTTTGCCGCTGCCACTCTGAATTTATGTGATTGGTTCACTTTAATTTTAATGGAAGCCATTTAAAAAAAAAAAAAAAAAAATTTCTTAAGATTGTGGTTATTGGGTACAAAGCCAAAGCCGAAGCTTACATGACGCCTTTCATTTCTCAAATTGGGATACAACCATCAGATTGAACTGAATTGTTCCTCCAGTGAAGTGTACAAGGGTATAATGTAATTTACTGCAAAACATAAGTTTAATAATAGAATCTATGAAGAAGAAGAGTTTAGCCTGACATCTAGGTGAATATCAAAATAGAAACTTCACAAGTCCCTTTATACACCCCAACGGTACTTAAAGCCCCTAAACCATAGGTTCTATTAACAATCTCTAAAACTACAAGGAAAAAAATTACATATTCAACTGAAAAAGAAAATAACCTAATATATCTTTAGATTTGTATTGAATAAGAAAATAACCCAATGTTACTTTATGTTTCCTTATCAGCAATTTTACTGTGCATCGAACGGGTTAGCTGACATATGTTCTAATTGTTCCAGTTCTTCAAATGGTTCTTGGCTTTCTCAAAAGTGGGTTTGTATTTTTGGTTTTGTGGTTTTTGTCATTTTTTTTAATACAACATTTCTTATTTAGTGTTTTTATTATTGCATGAGGTTTTTTTTTTTTTTGAGAAAGTATTATTGAATGAGTTTCAACATGAGAAATGCGATTATTGTAAATTTTGTACTTGCATATCATTTAAATATGTATTATAATGTAATGGGCAAATTACAACTTACCCACCTATGATTTGGCTGAAATTTAAGTTGCTTACTTGTGGTTTAAAATTTGATACTTTACCCACCTGAGATTTGACTAAAATTTAAGTTGCCTACTTGTGGTTTGAAATTCCATGATGAAAGTGTTTTGATGAATAGTTTTTGATCTTATTTAATCTTGTATTTTTATATTTTTTGTGTTTTTGGAGAAGAGAGACATAAAAGTGGAGCAAAATTACATATTTAGCTCTGTTTCTAACAGAAGAGGGTTATAGAAATTTAACTGAATTAACCTCAGGTGAGTAAAGTGTCAAATTTCAAACCATAGGTAGATAACTTAAATTTCGACCAAACCACAGGTGGGTAAATTGTGATTTGCCTTTATATAATATATATCTTTTGCAAAACTTTCCCGTGCATTGCACGGGCTAGCGACTAATATATATATATAGAGGAAAATTTCAATTTTTTTGGTGGGGGGGGGGGATTTTTTTTTTTGGGAATTTTTTTTTAAAATAGTTGTGCGCACATTTGGTTTTTAACTTGTATGACTGTCATTTCACTATCCTTGTCCATGGCAGATTCTTTGAAAGCATGAAGAAAGATTACTGCATGGCAGTTAATGTAAGGCACTGTGCCTGCATTGTTGACCTCCTGGGTCGTGCGGGAAAGTTGGCTGATGCTGAAAAATTCATTCTGAACTCAGGCTTTGAGGAAGATCCAGTGATGTGGCGAGCCTTATTGAGCGCTTGCAGGGTTTATAAGGACAGTGTTACAGGAAAACGTGTTGCAGAGAGAGTAATTGGGCTTGAACCTCAGGGATCTGCATCTTATGTGCTTCTTTACAACATCTACAATGATGCCGGGATAAATTTACCTGCGACAAAAATTAGGGAATTGATGAAAGATCGAGGAGTTAAGAAGGAACCTGGTTTAAGTTGGATCGAGGTAGGGAACGAAGTTCATTGCTTTGTGGTGGGTGATCGATCTCACCCAATGAGTCAAGTGATATATGCACGCTTAGAAGAGATGATGAAGAGGATAGAGAAATTAGGTTATATAGAAGGTCAAGAGAGGCCTATTTCTAGTATCTCTGAACCAAAACTCAATGCCAGCACAGTGATGAACTACCACAGTGAAAAGTTAGCTGTGACTTATGGGATTCTCAGTCTGCCAGCATCAGCACCAGTGAGGGTTATGAAGAACTTGAGAGTTTGTCAAGATTGTCATACAATGATTAAGTTCTTGTCGAGAGTAGAAAAAAGAGAGATAATTCTTAGAGATTCAATTCGTTTCCATCATTTTAGAGAAGGTACGTGTTCTTGTGGAGATTACTGGTAGTTTCAATAGAAGTAAAATTTTGGGTTAGTGATAGGAGAAATGAGTGAATGTTTTGGCCACAAATGTTGAGTCATATGAGTGAATATTTTGCTTTAGTACTAGAATCTATATTTTTCTAAATAGCAATATTATAGACAATAAATTTTACAAATTATTAAAATTATGATTGATGGGGAAAAAAGAACCCACCACAAAGGTTGTAAGCTAATTTTGTATACATATTTACGCTTTTCAAGAATTCTGAAAAAAATATTGATAAGTCAACAATAATGTAATTTTCTTGATTTGGTTTCTATTGAAAATTTTCTAAATTTGTACATTTCACCTTTACTTTGCATGCATGCATTTGATTTTTTATTGTGAATGCAGATCGGGACACACTCCATAATGAGAATATAGATTACCACTAGTCCCTTTATTTTAGATGGAATTTGATTGCATTTTATTATTAGGTTAAGATACTAATTGGTTTTTAGTGTAAGAAAGGATTTGAATCCTAAATCTCTTATTCAATGACAAAAACTTTACTATAACTCAATAACCCACATAGATTACCACTAGTCTAAAGTACCTATAGATTGTCTTGACTCTATGTCCAACAATTTTTTTTTGGGCTAAGTAGAGATAAAATTTATTGAAGAAAGAGAAGGAACCTAGGGGGACCTGCATAAAAGAGGGTGGGGAGGTAAGATCGGACCCATAGGAGTTACAAAAGGCTCAGCCAGGCTGAAAGCCTGCACCAGAATGGACAAGAGGATTTGAATTTCTATAAAAAAAGAAAGAGAGAGAGAAGAAAATGTAGAGAACTAACTATGGACTCCTTATGTAGTGGACTTGAGGTTTTACACAAAGTTATAAGATCCTCATCTATATTTTCCATTCTCCATAATTACTTAGAAAAGTAAAAAATATAGAGTAGGAACCAATTGAGAATGCTTTCATATATCCACATCAATTGGGTAAGTATATTTTAAGATTTTCACAATTTTGGCTTGTATATTTATAAATAATGGGAGCACTTTAGGGTGCCCCAAATATGTTTTCAGATACTGCTGTACAATTATAATCTATACTCAATTGATACAAGATGAGCATGAATGCAATTAAAGAGAAAAGTTGACATAGATGTTATGGGCAGAAATATATTTTATTTTATTTTGTTTTTGTAATTTAGTTCACATTTGACATAAAGAAAAAATTTATTCATCTTGCATAATGGAGCCGAATGAAAAACTCATTCTAAGTCTTTTATCAGGAAGTTAAAGAAAAAGAAGAAGAAGAAGAGTTTGGTTATAAAATTGCTGGTAGGCTCATGACCATCAATTATGGAGGGACCCTCATTAGAACTTTAAATTCAAAAAATGTTTTTTTTTGGTCAAAGCTCGTTTGTTGCTTCTACAAGGACCACAGTTATTGGATGCCAATGATTAACATTTCTCTTTTTTTTTTCAATACACACATAGTGGGACGAGTATTTTTTTTTTGGTTAAAGCTCTCTGTTGTTTGAACTCTCATGGCTATGTGATGCAGGTCATAGTGGAAACAGGGTTGAATATATTTACTGTTTGTTTTTCAGTGATTAAAAAAAAAGGGTCTTTCATTTCTTGGGGGTATAATACTCAAAACATGGCATTGGAGTCCACATCTTGTTCGTCTCTCATGCCTAACAAGGAATGTAGTTGAACTTTTTTTCTTCATTTTTTCGATGAAAGGAATGTAGTAGAACTTACTAAACAAACAAGACAAAGAATAGAATCCAAAGACCTGAAAACTCTATGTGAAACGAGAAAACTCTATATATTTTTGGTTTCTCTATGTGAAAACGAGAAAACTCTATATATTTTTTTCTTTAATCACTTTCCTCAATTTTATTTTACTACTATTTTATTGATGATACTCTGAAAGACCTGAAAAACAAGTCATCTTTGTCAACAAACCACTGTGCTAGTTGTACCAGATGAAAAATTTCAAACTCTCTCATAATGGTGAGAGAATTATCTTTCACTGCAGGACTCACGGCCCTTATTGTTCTTGTATTTGTCCATAAAACTTGCAGTACTGAGAATAATATTCATCAGTGTGCCCCTCTTCCTGTGGCAATATCCAGAACATAAGCAATCCATTTCGATTGACGAGCGATCCAGAAGCCTGTTGCAACCTAAGGTATGAACTGTCTTGTGAGAACAATCGAACAATGTTACTTATTTGAAGGAAAATACTATGTACAGGAAATCAATTACAATAACTACACAATCCGGGTGGTGGACTCAGGTATACAGAAGGACAATTACTTCTCTGCACTGAGTTATTTTTTTTATCGATATGATTTTAGTTCTCAATGGAGTTCTCTGTCGTATGACTATTACCGGCAAAACTACAATGCACGGATTGTGGTTTTCTTGAGCTGTGAAAAACCAGTGAATACTCCATTCTATTTGGATACTTCTACTTGCAATGACAATGGAGAGTATTCTTCCAACTCTTCAATTTCTCATTCCAAGAGGTATAAATATGTTACAATTGGTACAATAAGAGCTAAGGATGTGGAGGACTCGTGCAAATTAGAGCAGATGGTTATGACATCGTGGCCAGGAAGTGATAATCCAGATATTTCCTGTACAGAAGTCCACAACAAATTGGTATATGGTTTTGAGCTTTCATGGATCGACTTTTTTGTGAAAGTCAATGCGGAAGAGGGCGCAGTTGCTACTTTGATAACTTGAACCTTGTCCAATGCTACAGCGGCAAGATTGGTGGGTAAATATAGTGAGAAATTGCATAGCACTTTCCATTCTCTAATTAAATACCTTACATGTTGACCATTATCTTCCTCTCGCAATATCGAACTTCTAGCTATAAGAAGAAACTTCTTGGTGATGTTATTGAAATTTAATAGATTTAATTTCAAGGTTTCAAATGCCGATGTTATTCTTTTCTTTGTAAAAAAATGCAGGATTGGGTGAAAAACTATATATTTTTTTCTTGGATGTGGTTTCTATCTCAAAAAAGTAGTTTGAACTTTGAGGGATAATATATATAGAATCGACTATGATATAGAATTGCACGAGTAATTGTACGTGAGGAATAACTTATTTATTTGGACAACTGGATGATCACAATCTTTTATTTGGCTTGAGGAAATGAAAGTAAAAATTATCTAATTTCTGAAGAAGAAAGCTTCTTGATGCATACCACATCCATTCCAATGTAAAAGACATGCTAGGGTAGTTTCAGCATAAAGACTAAATTAATTTTAAAGTTTGAAACAGTAATGATGTTATTCTTTTCTTTGTCAAAACTGCAGGATGGATTATAAGTCTATATCACCTTTTAACAGGTGAGGTTTCTATCTCAAAATGAAATATTACAATTATGACACAAGTAAAGGAATAACCATGTACTTGGACAATTGGCTGATCTCAATCATTTAGGTTTGAGGAAATGAAAAGTAAAAATTATTGAATTTTTAATTAGAAGATAGCTTTTTGTTGCATTCTCCATCCATTCCAATGTACTATAGACATGCAAATATATATATTTGTTGTAGTTTTTGTATGATGACAAAATTAATTATAAAGCTCCAAACTCTGATGTTATAATTATTCTCTTCTTTGTGAAATGCAGAAAGGTGGTATCTTGAATGCCTATATGTATATCATTCCCGCAAGGTGAGTTTTCTATCTCAAAAAAGTTGTTTGAAGGGGTAAAGATAATGCAGAATGAAAAATGACATAGAATTGCATTGAGTAATTGGGCCTGATGTGAAGATGACACTAGTAGATGAATAACCATGTACTTTGGGCAATCGATCGGTTGATTTTTTAGGCTTAAGAAAATGAAAAGTAAGATAATCGAATTTCTTAAGATCTACACAAAATTTGGACTGGTCTAGGTTTTGTGGGCACGAGTTAATTAGATTATTGTGGGTTTGTGGCTTTCTTGATGGGGGTGGGTTTGCTTTGTGGGTCGACGGTGTTTGGTCTTGGGCCCGTGGTTGCCGTTGATAACAACTTAGAGGTTTCTTATTATGCCTAGACTTCTCAAGTTTTTCAGGTCACCTAATATTCAAATGAGAACTTTGAAGGTCGAAGAGGGGAAAGGTTCCATGTGAACGGCATTTGCACATGAGTTAGTTGATCCTAAGAGACGAGGGAAGCCCGTCTGATAGCGTGCTAAGTGCGAGCTTCGAAAGGGAAATGGTTTCCCGTGCTAAGCGCGAGCTTCGAAAGGGAAATGGTTTCCCTAATCAGTAATTTATCCTTTTATTTTTTTTATATTTTTTTACAAGATATAAATTCTACTCTAGTTTAATCTAAGTGTGTATGTGTGTGAAGTTTCCTCCTAGAAACTTGAATCTTGACCCTTGTTCCCCACAACCCACAACCTATAAGCATTTATACTTGTGGAGTGATTAACACACCAATGGTGTGTGATGGTCTTAATTAGTAATTTATCTTTAATTAGAAAAATGTAATTTCAACCTTTCTTTTTGGTTGCAGGATATTATCATTTGTACATACTACCAAACATCGGTAAGAACCTGAATCTCCTTTGATCTTCTTCAACTTTTTTTTAGCAAATCATTCCTAAAAACCGTGCATGAGTATTGTTAAACAAGATGTAATTAAATTTTAGTGACATTTAAATGGAAGCAACATATATTGTTCTTAATTACTTGGATTAGGAAGGCACTTGGTTGTTAGTTCAACCATATTTTCAACTAAAAATTAAAATAGCTGAAAGCAATGCAATAAGAAATTTGTTTTCTCATAGCTTTTTCTGTTGTCCATGTACAGTATTTTTATACCTTATAGGAAAAGTGGGCATGGGTACTCTATTGGTGGTTACCTTTTTGATAAATAAGTGGTGTATGAGGCATTTATCAACAAATGACACTATTGAGGAATTTCTACAAAGCCAAAATAACTTCATGCCAATTAGTTATTCTTTCTTAGAAATTTGGAAGATGACCAAAGGTTTTAAGGACAAACTGGGAGAAGGAGGCTATGGCTCTGTATATAAAGGGAAGCTTCAAAGTGGCCATCTTGTAGTTATAAAGATGTTAGATAAGTCCAAAGCTAATGGGCAAGATTTTATCAGTGCAGTTGCCACAATTGGAAGGATTCACCACATGAATGTGGTGCAACTCATTGGCTTCTGTGCCAAGGGACCAAAGCGTGCCCTTATATGTGAATTTATGCTCAATAGTTCTCTTGAAAAATATATTTTTTCTCTAGAAGGAAGAATCCCATAAATTTTGCATTTTGGTATAAAGCCCCATAACATTCTTCTTGATGCTCCAAAAATTTCTGATTTCAAGCTTGTGAAACTTTATCTTGCAAATGATAGTATAATATCTTTGATTGCTGCAAGAGGAACATTAGGATATATGGATCTAGAGTTATTCTATAAAAACTTTGGGGGTGTTTCCTATAAAGCTGATGTTTATAATTTTGGCATGTTATTATTGGAAATGACAAGCAGAAGAAAGAACTTTAATGCATTAGCAGATCATTCAAGCCAAATTTACTTTCCAACTTGGGTCTATGAACATGTTAGCGGAGGAAATGACATAACAATGGAAGATGCCATAGAGGAGAAGAAAATAGTTAAAAAGATGATCATAGTCGCATTGTGGTGCATACAGATGAAGCCTAGTGATCGTTGTTCAATGAACAAAGTTGTAGAAATGCTTGTAGGAGAAGTTGAATGTTTACAAATGCCTTCTAAGCCTTTCCTATCATTAGTAGCAGATATAAGAGACAACTTAAATCCAACTTGCTCGTCAATTCAATCAAGTAATCAACTCAATTTTAAATGCAAACCAAGTGATATGTTAGTTGGTTGATTTACGTGGAAAAGTGAAAGGTATTTTAGGTATTGCTAATTCCATGTAATATCTACAAAAGTTTACTTGTAATAACAAAAGTTTCAATGTAATTATTTTCAATGTCATTTGTAACCATTTCATGTAATCAAGGATGAAGTCTAATGAAAGTTGCTATTGTACAAGTCTTTTTGGTTGAGCAACATCAAGATGTCGAAAAATAAGTAGTAAAAATTTGTGGTATAGAAAGTTATAATATATACTTTTTTGTTTGTAGTATAAATTTTGAAACTAAAAATATTCTAGATTTTCTTTCAATGAGTTATCGTATGATATATATATATATATATATATAAAGAAGTCAAATATGAAGCTACAAAAATAAAATAAGAGATACTAAAAATAATGAAAGAGAGATGTAAATAATATGATTTATTTAGTAGAACTATTTTTAGTTTACTACAAAGAAAACTCTTAATGTGCCTCATAATTGAACAACTTCCAATACTTTTCTTATTGACAATGCTTTAAAAAAAAAAAAATAAAAACTCTCCCCCCCCCCCCCCCCCTCTCTTTTTTTTCTTCTATTCCCATATAGAGTGCAATTGGGTGGCACCCTCCAAACAATCCGATCTACAATGTTAACTTTGATGGGGCTATTTTTAGTTACATCAATGTATCGGGCATTGGGGTGGTTATCCTGGACTATAATGGTCCTGTCATTAGTGTCGATCTACAATGTTAACTTTGATGGGGCTATTTTTATTTACATCAATGTATTGGGCATTGGGGTGGTTATCTTGGACTATAATGGTCCTGTCATTAGTGCTTTGTCCCAATGAATCTCATTACCTTTCTCTGTGGAGGAAAGTGGAAGCTTTAGCGAGTGGGAGAGCAGTCCTATTTGTTAAAGAAATCAGCATTTTTGAAGCTATCTCTGAGGGTGATGCTAAGCTCATTATCCGAGCACTTCTTTAAGAAGACACGTTTAACTCTGCATATGGTCATGCGTTGGATGATACTCTACTGCTAGCATCTGATTTTCGTTTTGCTTCTTTTTCCCATGTAAAAAGACTTGGCAACTCTGTTGCTCATTGTCTAGCCAAGAAGGCTAAATTTATTGAGGATCTTCAGGTATGGATGAAATATGTACCTAAGGATATTGCTCCTCTTGTAGTCTGTGACTCTTTGTAGTCTTTGGTCGGTCGCACTAAAAAAGAAGTATAATTTGATGCCTTAGTAAAAATGAATGTGGTATGTTTAGGAAATTCAAGGAGCGCACGCTATGCTATTACTAATATTTACCATAGGTGTTGGAGTACAGGCAAGTATGTGCTTGCTAGGGCAAACTATGTTTCCTTTATGGCAAGGTCAAGTCCTATAATGCTAGAAGACACCATTCAATCCCAGGATTCAACCCACAACCCAAAATTATTGTGACCCTCGATGAATCAACAAAAGTCTTACCTAAAAATAGTTCTTGGTGAGAACTGGCATCTGCCCAAGCTCAATGACAACACTTGCCCAATATATAGACTATTTGAATACTAGGCTAAGGAGACTCTTAACGATTATACCTAAATGCTAGGGTTGCTTCCATGCTAAATGCATTGATGAATGGCTTTGCTTGAATGCTAAATGTCCCATTTGTCAGAATACTCCTCAACGATTAGAACCAGTGGATATTTCATGATTCTTTGGGATATGCTATAATTTTTTCCTTTCAAATTCTATATCGTGTACAAAAATTGTTACAGATTGTATTTTGCTTAACTTTTCTTGTCTGAGCCATTGAATCTAGATCATGGTCACGTCATTTGATTTGAACAGGAACTGAATTCTATAGGTGCCTGCAAATCCAATAAACTTTGCACATTACAATCAACACATTTTCAAGAGATTTCCAGCAACAGTCTCTAGATGGTCAAAGCTCTAAAAGCAAAAATATATTAAATAATTTTTAACATTAGAGTGGCAACTTTATTTTCCAATTGAATGACCATTTTATAATTGAATCTTACAAAATTTTTCTTTACACTAGTTTTATTTCAGATATCCATGTAAGTCTCAGTGTGATAATAAGGTGTGTTGAATGTTCATGATTTTTACCAAAAAGAAGAAGATATTTTTCCTTATCTTCCAAATAGTGCCACAATAGATTGCTAAGAATATGGTGAAATTCATTGCCTCTATATATATATATATATATATATATTTTTTTTTTGGAATTCTTAGGCTATCCTCTGGTTGGATAATCAATTCAACCTAGTTTAAGATGAATTGAAATTTATTTCAAAGAAATTGATGGCCAAGGTGAGAGAGCCCATATGATTTTTGATGTTGTTGAATCTATGAACAAATTCTCAAGTGTCTCTTCCTCTGCTCCCCATAAGATTCATTCTATTTCTCCTATATGTTTTCTTTTGTGCAGCAGTAGAGGGGATAAAGTGGAGCCCTTAAGTTCTGAGCCGAATCCTGAACCAATAGATTCTTGGTGCCCAAGCCTTATGGATCTCCGGAGAAATCCTTGGGCTAGAACCTGGCCCAAAAGATGTTTTTGTCCGAAACCACGTTTATGTGCCAACTCTAAAATACTACTCGTATTATGTGGACAACAGAGATGTTGGACTCGCATACAATAAGTATGTCAATCCATTAGATTCTTTCTCATCAACCAAAGAGGTGTAACCTTGATTAAAAAAAAAAAAAAAAATTCTTTTTTTTTAAGCATAGCACAACTGATAATGGTAAAAGTGTCGCTGTTTATGTACAGTTTCTATTTGGCCTTTAACTTCCCAAACCATGCCAATTAACTACGTCTTTTGATTTTGATGGATCTGTATATATATTTTTTCCAGTTGTTTGGTATGGGATCTACATCTTGATGCACTTGGGTTCATGAGGTATTTTATATATTTAAATATGACATTTTGAAAAAAGTATTTAAATATTACATAAACTCTATTATTTTGTATTTTTCATATGCAAAATAACTAATTAAAATTTTGCATTCTTGTTTTTACTAAACTTGTAGAATCATTTAGATTTTTTTGAGAAAATTTATAGATAACAACAAATTTGACAAAACTTTTTACATATGATGTGGCAAATTCATAGTGGTAAGTAAAAAAGTAATTTTGTGGTTAACCTAGATGAGAACTAATAAAAACTTGCCAACTCAACTGGTGTGAAAGTTATCACTAGTTCTTATTTGAGAAATGTTATATTCACAACATTTTTACAAAAAATCTTAGGTGTAAAGTTTTCACTGGTTCTAATTTGAATTCACAATTGAAACAATTTTTTTTTTTTGCCTATTAATAATAATTAATAATAACGTGTTATTTAAGATTTGTTGTGAAAATAATATGAAAGTAACATTTCTCTCTTCTCTTTTTTTTTTTTTTCCTATATTTTTCGTTTGATAAAAAAACAAAGATAGGAATGATACTGCTTGCTTGACTGTCGTATTCAAATTTGTATGGAAACTAGTGGCTTGAATTGGATACATTGCACCGCAGCCACCCACACAATCATACAAACATCGGTGAGACTTTTTAGCGCAATTTTAGTGGAATAGCACAGTGCCCACTTTTTTAGGGAAACAGCACAGTGCCTACTTTATTGTACAAATAACAAGTCAACAAATTCATATTGAAATTGATTGAACATGACAAAGTGACCATTTTGGACTGTATAGATCCTTTCTAACCAATCTATCTTTTGTGTGTGTGCATAAGTTAATTACTTGATACATGATTGCTTATAAGACATGATTTTTTTTTTTTCTTTTTGTCATTGCCGTCACTACCATATACTAAAGTAACCGCGCACCTTTTCTTTGACTCCCTTTCTAACGCTTGAACCTTTTTATTATTAATTTTTGGGCCTTCTTCTTTTTATTTCTTTTAACTTTAGTATTGGAGTCTGCTAAAAAAAAACTTTAGTATTGAAGGTAAAATTCTTATTTAGTATAAATATTATCTTTTGATTTGTAACTAAAAGCGAAGGTGGCCAAGAAGCTGGCTGGATGGAAAGAGAAGTTACTCTCGGCAGCGGGAAAAGAAGTTCTCATAAAGGCAGTGGCACAAGCTGTCCCTACCTACACTATGAGCTGCTTCAAGCTTCCGAATGCAATTTGTGATGAGTTAACTAGCATGGTAAGTCAGTTTTGGTGGGGACAGAAGAAGGAGGAGAAGAGGGTGGCCTGGATGAGTTGGGAAAAGTTGTGTCAGCCGAAAGAGAAAGGTATCAGAGCCACAGATGGCTTCTACTGAACAAATGGCTTCTACAACAATGCCATCATCATCTCCAACAATGGCGTCCATGGGATCTACTTCCACTTCCTCAATCAATCTGATCAATCAACCTCTTCTGTTACTGTCAAACATGTCAACATGATGACAGTAAAGCTTGATAGTTCCAACTATATAGTGTGGAAATATCAAATCTCAATGGTGCTTGATACTTACTCTTTATTAGAGTTACTCGATGAAACTCAATCAATTCCAGAGAAGTTCCTCAAGGATCTTTCAGGATCTGTCACTGGAATCATCAATCCAGATTACTCAATCTGGAAGTCAAAAGAGAAAGCACTTCTTACCTTGTTAGTTCTACATTGACACCTACAATTCTTGCTCTCACTGTAGGATGTCACTCTGCAATAGAGGTTTGGAAGGTTCTTGAAAATCGTTTTTCTTCAATCTCAAGATCACACATTATGAATCTGAAAGGAGAACTTCACAATATTAGGAAAGGCTGTGATTCTGTTGATGTGTATCTTCAGAAGATCAAAGTTGTGAGGGATAAGTTGATGGCAGTTGGAATAATTCTTGATGATGAAGAGTTGCTCCACATAGCCATCAAAGGTCTTCCCAAAGATTACAATGCATTCAGGTCTGCCATACGTACAAGGAGTACACAGTGAGTTTTGATGACTCACCACTTTGCTTGGTTCAGAAGAAGAATCTTTGAATGACTCAAATGATGTTAAAGAAACCTTGCTATGGCTGTGAATACTACACCTAGATCTGGTGGCAATGGTGGTTATAATCATTACAATAATAGAGGTAGAGGAAGGAATAACAATAGGGGAAGAGGTAATGGTGGTGGTAGAGGTTTCAATGCCTATCCACAGCAGCAATACTCACCATACTCTTCAAATCAGAATCAGGCCAATCAATTTACCTCATCTTCACAGTTTCAAGGTTGAAGAATGACAGACCTTCATGTCAGATTTGTGGAAAGAATGGCCATACAGCCATTGACTGCTATCATCGCATGGACTATGCATACCAAGGGAAGCATCCTCCCACAAAATTAGCTGCTATGGCAACAACTTCAAATGCTGTAATCACTCAAGAGCAACCATGGTTAGCTGACAGTGCTGCTACGGATCATGTCACATCCAGCCTCAATGCACTGTCCTTCCAAAGCCTTACACTGGACAGGACCATCTAACTGTTGGTAATGGCCAAAACCTTCCCATCACTCACACAGGTAAGGTTCAATTTCCCACTCAAACCTCATCTTTACATCTTAACAATGTCCTTAGGGTTCCTTCAATTGCTTCAAATCTAGCTTCTGTCACAAACTCTGCCATGATAACCATTGTTACTGCTATTTGATGAGAATTTGTTATCTGTTCAGGCCTTGGGCACGGGGAAGGTGCTTTACCAGGGCGCAAGGTGAA